>NC_080385.1:83992023-84301458 GCF_014773155.1 Arachis stenosperma | reverse complement strand
GAAAATACAATTAAAGCAAGAAAAGAAAAAGGGAAAGAATGAGAAAGCTGAAGGCTCTGAGTACCAATGGCAATTTATTTGCTAAGTGCTTGTGGTGTTTATGTATCAAGCCAAATGCTTGAAAACAAAACACTTAGAAGTCAAGGCTAGGCTCAAGTGCAAAAGCACTCCCTCAAAGCTCAAGGCTCTGAGCATCAATGATTAGAGAGTTAAGAAAAGAAACAAATGAGCTTAATGAAGTCCTCTAATTAAATGCTTGTGGTGCTTATGTATCAAGTGGTAATACTTGAAAACAAAGCATTTAGAAGTCGTAGCTTTGTTATTAACTCATGGGGCAAAGCACCCAAAAGGAGAAGCTAAAAAAAAAATCAAAAGCTTGTTTCAAGGAAGAAATATAAGGAAAAGATTTCATAAAATGAGCTAGATAGAAGCATCAATCATTTACATTTCTTTTGTGATTGTAGCATGCATAGAAAACTAGCTAACCATGAACATTAAGTTGCTATTCTTCTTACCTTGGATTGTCAATCTTTATTGCATGATTCTTTTCTTGCTTGGGGACAAGCAAGGTTTAAGTTTGGTGTTGTGATGACAAGTCATCATATACCTATTTTTCAATGCTTTTTCATACAAGAAATTGATGATTAGTGCTTAAATATTGCATTCTTTTGTGCTTAATTAGAATATTTTCCTTGATCTTTTAAATTTATAAATCTTGTAGGAAATAAGAAGAAAAAGAAGCAAAGAAGCACAAAATAAGCTAAAAAGGAGAAAAAAAGTGCTTTGGGGCACACTTTGAAGTTGGAGCACACTTTGGAGCCTTAGGCCACGCTTTTAAAAGCATGGCACATGACCAAATCAAAGAAGGAAGCAACCAGCACGCACATTGCTCTGCCCTTGCCAAGAGCAGGGCAATATCTTGATGAAACAAAGTGAGGTTGGAAGCAAATTTTTGCTAAGTTAAAATCTGGGCACTCACAGCATGACCATGCCTACTTCAAAGGGCTATAACTTGAGTTACAGACGTCCAATTGATGTGCTTCTAGTTGCGTTGGAAAGCTGACATTCAGAGCTTTCCAACGATATATAGCAATTCATATTTGGCGTACAATTCAGGCATGAGTGAAAGGGATCTTTAAGGGCTAAAAATAAGCAAAAATAAACCAAAGTGCTTCCACCAAGATTCGAAGCTGGAGCCTCACTCCAAAGCGAAGTAGCTCTCATTATTCTGCTCTGCCCTCTTGGTGAGAGCAATGTCATGCTCTCTTCAAAAAAATTCAAGGAAAATTTTTTTCCCAAATGCTTTCGCAAGGGTTTTGAACTTGGGAACTCCCCATGGCGCACACAAGCATGAGCATGACGCGGCCAGGGACATGAGGCGCGCAACACAACATGGGCAAGGAGAACTTGGTGCGCAGGATACACATGCAAGGCTCCACTGCCCCGCTCTCCACAAGGGTAGGGCAATCCCCTGGTGCCCCTCCCACACTTGGCGCGCTAATTGGATCCCCATGCAAGGCTTCACTGCTCTGCTCTCCACAAGAGCAGAGCAGCCTCCTAGGAGCAACACCCATGGGCCAAAAATTCAATTAAAATTCCTTTTGAACTCAATTCTTCACCAATTGAGCCAAGGCCATCCAAGACCCATTCTCCCTCAAATCCAAAGCAAGCAAAGCCCACATCATCACTCAAAGGCACATGGATCAATTAGATTAGGATTTTCATTTTAATCGTAATTTATTTTAATTTCATTTTCATTTTCACTTTGTAAATCCTATATAAAGGCATCAATTCCATCTCACTAAGGAGGTTAGCTCCACTAGGGAGCATTAGGATTAGTAGTAGAGAGCTCTCTCTTTTAATTTTCCTTTCTGTTTGAATTTTGGATTGATATTGAAAGGAATTCTGTTTTCATTCTCCATCTGCAACATCTCTGCTTTGTTCTTCTGCATAATTCAGGAAATTAAGGATTTGAATCAAAACTCTCTTACTACTTTCATCTTTCTTTCTTCTTCAATCTGCTTTCTACTTTGATCAAGGAAGGAATTGAGATCTAGACTTGTTTTCTAGTCTCTTTGATTCCCTGAGATCTTCAATTTTATTTTGCAATTGAGTTGAGCTCTTGGCTACTCTTCTGTTTTTACTGTTTCATTGAAATTGTTGATTCTTCTTCTGGAATTTCATGCATGATCTAAGTCTTCTTGCTGGTTTCCTCTGATGCTACGTTTACTTTTCTGCAATTTCCTTTCCTGCATTCTGCACTTTCACATTTCTGTTCACATTGAGCTTGATTTAATTTCCTGCACATTTACATTTTCTGCAATTTAAATTTCTAGTTGCTTAATCTATTGCTTTCTTTAATTTCCAGCACCCAACCCCCTTTACTTTTGATACAATTTACATTTCTTGCAATTTAAGTTTCAGCTATTTTACATTCTTGTTCTTTAAGGTACTTGCAATTTTACTTTCTGTATCTTTTAAATTCTTGCTATTTCCTTTTTGTTGGCTACAATTTCACACAATTCACTCAATGTTAGCTTGACTAAACTAATCATCCACTAAAGTTGCATGATCTATCAATCCCTGTGGGATCGACCTCACTCTAAGTGAGTTATTACTACTTGATGCGACCCGGTACACTTGCCGGTTAGGTCTATGTGTTTGGAAGTTCATTTTTCCACAAAAACACCATCAACAATGAGGGTCACAACATACATTAGATTGGTATGCATTAGGAGTTGGATTGTACCCATAAGTAATCGGTGCAGGTTGTTGCCAAGAAGGTTGATCAATTCTTTGAGGCTCCTCCCATCATTGATTGTTCCATCCTTGATGCATTGTCATTGAAGCTTGCATTCCCTACAACATAGTTGCAACCAACCTCATAGCTAAAAGGGTGAGAATTTATGGTGGCAAATAAAAACAAAGGCTAACAAAAATAAGCAACAAGTCATAAACCTAACAAAAACAAACAAATAAACAAAAGGCAAACATATTCACATATTCATAATAGCCAATAATATAACACCATTGCAATTCCCCGGCAACGGCGCCAAAAGTTTGAAAGAGTATTTTCGTATGGTTAAGAATTTTACACAAAATAATTCCGTTGGTAGTATAGTTCCCACCCAACTAACAATAGTCAAATCAAATTTAAATAAGTTTTGGTTGTCACAAGTACAAACCCTAATGAAAATTAACCAAAGTATTCAAATCTCGGGACGTCTCACAAGGAATTGCAATATAGTGATCAATTATTGGCTGTGAAGAATAAGGGGGTTTGATTTTATAAGTGGCAAGAAAATTTAAAAACAAGGAAGTAAATGATAAGAACTAATAAAATAAAGGAAAAGAACTCTTGGCTAGACATAGGTAATTGAGATCACCATCCTTGTCTACAAACCATATATTGAAAATTATGAGGGACCAACCCATTAAGTCTACTCTTATGGTTGAAGTAAGTATAATGTCTACCTCAACGCATTAAGTACGTCAAATAGGCTTGATCAACATCAATCTATAAGTCATAACCTAGCTACTAATTAACTTAGTACTAGGCTAGAGTCAGCGGTTATCAAATTGACCACTAAGGATTCTCAAATCACCAATTCAATAAGACCTAAGGACTCAAGGTCACTCAATTTCCTTAGCCTATGACAAGAGTAAGAAAACTACTCAAAAACTAGTGAAAACATTTTATCAAACACCTAGAGTGCAAGAAAAGTAAACATCACAAAATTCAAGAATTAATGAAACCCATAACTAACATAAGCAAGAAATCAACAATAATAATGAAGATAAACATCAAAGAGGGCATGGAAACATAAAATTGCATTAAATGAAATCAAGATCCAACAATGGTTCATCAACATAAAAGAGAGCTAAATAAAGGAATTGACAAGTAAAACTAGAAGAGTAAAGATGTAACAACAAGAAATTAAAACGGAGAACTAAATCAAAATAAGAATTGAAAGTTGATCTAAGAGAATTTGACTTAAACTACCCTAAATTCTAGAGAGAAGGGAGAGCTTCTCTTTCTAGAATTCTAACCTAAACCATGATGAAAACTCAAACTATGACTACTTGGTTCATCCCCCTTCAACCGTTGGGTTCAATAGCATCATAAATGGGTTGGATTGGGCCCAAAATGCTTCAGAAATCGCTGGCCACGAGTTGCCTTTAGTGAGCCACGCTGATCCTGCGATGTGTGCGCATGGAACAATGCATACGCATCCCTTAACGCCAGGCAACTATGGCAAATTTTATATCATTTTGAAGCCTCAGATGGTAGGTTTCCGATGCAACTAAAACCGCCTCATTTGGGCCTTTGTAGCCCAAGTTATGATTGATTAAATGCAAAGATGTCAGGATTGACTGCTTTGCGATTCCTTCATTTCTTCGTGAGTTCTCCATTTTTTACATGCTTTTTCTTCATTTCCTGATAAACCACTATTTTATGGTTTATCTTGTGCTAAGTAGAGTGGATCTTATCAATCTTTTATACACTTATTCATATGAAATGCATATTTTTTCATTTTCCTTCCCAAATTGATGCTTTGATTGAAAACATGCTTATTTGGCCTTAAATTCATTATTTTTAATCCACTCTTATTTCCATTCAATGCCATGATATGTGTGTTAAGTGTTTTCAGGGATTATAGGGCACGAATGACTTAGAGGATGGAAAAGAAGCATACAAAAGAGGAAGGAACACAAGGAACTAAAGATTTTATTGGCACGCAGCGATGCGCACGCGTGAAGCGACGCGTACGCGTGGTCAGGAGAAAATGCAGCGACGCGCACGCGTGTAGCACACATACGCGTGACTAGAAGAATTCGCATCGACGCGTACGCACCACGTGCTGCAGATATCAGAATTCGAAGGGAGCAATTTCTGGGCCCCTTTTTCACCTAGTTTCAGTCCCGAAAGTCCAGATTAGAGGCAGTGGTATAGCTGAGACCTAAACACATTTCATTCTCACTTAGTTTAGTTTTAGATTTGAGGATATCTAGAGAAAACACTAGCTCTCATAGGGTTGTTAGCTTTTTTTCTTGGTTTTGCTTGGATTGGATCTTGAGAGAGTTGCTACTACCTTCAGTTGAAGCCTCCGTCATTATAGTTTGCTTTTCTGTTGCTCTACTCCTTTATTTTTCTATTTATTTACGTCAATTCATGTTTAGATTTTCTTAATTTTAAATCTATCAATATAATGAACCATTTCTATGTTTAATTTCGTTTAATCAATTTTCAGTTCCAATTTTGCTTTTATTAATTTAATTTTAATTATTATGTCTCCCCTCTACTCCCTTTTCATGTTTGTGAAAATGGCATCCATGTTAATGGAATAGAGCTCTCAACTTGGCTTTGGAGTTGATTAATTGGAATCCGTTGAGTTGGAAAACTCAAGTGTTAATTTGAACTTTGAAATTATTGTCTAACTCTATTTTCACTAACTCTAGTCCCTCCCTGGGAAAGGGGCTAGGACTTGTGAGTCAGAGTTAGTGTACCCAATTGACCTTCCTTTGCAACTGCAAGAGGATAACTAATTGGAACAATAACTTTTACTAGAACACTTGAGAGATTCAACGAGAATAGACACTCCAATTAATCTTTTTCTAGCAAAGGCTTTTTAAATACACAACATCTCTTGTTATCATTCACTGCTTTAATTTTTAGTTATTTAATTTCTGTTTTCAAACCTCATAAATCTCTCAGAAAACTCCTGGCCAATAATTTACACTGCTGTGTCACCTATTTGGGAAACGACCTGGAAATTATACTCCCAGTTATTTATTCCTTAATTGTGACATCTTTTAAATTGATAGTGGGAATTTCGTCGGTTAAGATTGTACTCATAATGCATTTTCTATTAATATTTCTTAACTGGTATTTTTCCGCCAGTCATTCCCTCAAACCAATCTTTGCCTTCTAAACCTGAAATCACTTAAAAAACATATCAAGGCATCGAATGGAATTAAAGTGAATTAAAATTAGCAATTTTAGGATCTAAAAAGCATGTTTTTACACTTAAGCACAAATTTAAGGAGAATTACAAAACCATGCTATTTCATTGAATAAATGTGGGAAAAGTTAATAAAATATCCTAAATTAAGCACAAGATAAACCCCAAAATTAGGGTTTATCAAGTAGCCTCCAATCTTGCAAAGTTGTTGCTGTTATCACATGGTTGTGGGGCTGAGGGTGATACATCTTGAGAATGGTTATTGTATGGTTGTTGGTTGGAGTAGTAGGGTGCATTTTGTGAATTGTGGTAAGGTCTATTTTTGCTTGGTTGATGGTTGTTGTACTGGTTAGAGTGGTACGGTTTGTGGTCTTGAGTATGGTTTTGTTGGTTTTCCCATCCAAATGGGTGGTTCTTCCAACCTGGGTTGTATGTTTTGCCATTAGGGTTATATGGTGGTCTGGATGAATTGTTCACATAGTTGGCTTGCTCCCATTCACATTCAACTTTTGAGGCGTTTTCCCCATTCACATTCAACTTCAAAGGTATTTTCTTCTTGAATAGGTGCTTGGGCTTGGATAGCTGAGACTTGATTCTTCTCCATCTGCTTGGTTAGAGCTGTTAGTTGAGCTGTGATCACCTTATTTTGAGCCAGCAAAGCATCCATAGAGTTGAGCTCCATTACTCCCCTTATTGGGTTTCTATCAGAGGCATAGAAGTACTCATTGCTGACCACAGTTTCTATTATGCTATGGCCTCTTCAATTGTATTATTCTTGTTGAGAGAGCCTCTTGAAGAGTGATCTAAAGCCTTCTTTGATTCTTGTGACAATCCTTCATAGAAAATGTGCAGTTGTACCCATTCATTGAACATGCCCATAGGGCATTTTCTTGTCAACTCCTTGTATCTTTCTCATGCCTCATAGAGAGTTTTTCCATCTTTTTGTCTAAAGGTTTGCACCACAGCTCTCAATCTGTTAACTATTTGGGGAGGGTAGAATCTTGCCAAGAACTTGTTTACTACTTCTTCCCAAGTTGTCAAACTTTCTTTAGGAAATGATTCCAACCACTTTGATGCCTTATCCCTGAGAAAAAAAAGAAACAGTAGCAGCTTATAGGTATCCAGGTGGACACCATTAGCCTTTACTATATCACAGATTCTCAAAAATGTGGTTAGATGTTGGTTGGGGTCTTCCTGTGCACTTCCTCCAAATGAGCAGTTGTTTTGAACAAGGGTAATGAGTTGAGGCTTTACCTCGAAATTGTTAGCATGAATGGTTGGTTTTAGAATCCTGCTTCCACAATTTCCTAGGTTTAGGTTGATGTAAGAGCCTAGAACTATTCTCTCCTGTCCCACATGGTTACCAGCACCTTCCCCAACATGATTATGTATTTCCTCCTCCATAGTAACGTCCAGATCTTCCTCCACTACTACCTCTCTAACTATTCCTTTGCCTCTTGCTTCCCTCCTTAGTCTAAGAAAGGTCTTCTCAGGTTCACTATCAAAAGAGGTTGAAGTTTCTTCTCTTCTACCTGTCATACATTCAGCAGACAATAAGCAGAAGATAAGTGAAGGAGTCACTCTTGTCAAGACTTATGGTTAGACTGATTGGTGCAATTGATCAAACAGTTAGTGGATTAGTATATTAAACTGGAAATATATATATAATAAATCGACTGGAAACTCAAATGCTAAAAGAAAGAAAAAGAATAAGAATAAGAATTGACATTAAAGGGATTAACAAGGTAAATAAAAATGCTTAATCTAAATATCCATCAATTTAGTCATTGTCAATTTCAAACCAATCACCAACAACGGCACCATAAAACTTGATGACCGGTATTCACTCACTAAATTATGAATCCGTTCTTTGGCAAGCACACCAAACTATCGTCAAGTAATAACCCACTATGAGTAGGGTTAAATCCCACAGAGATTGGTCGATTGAGCAACTTTAATTAATGGGTGAATTAGTCAAGCTAATCAATAGAGATTGTTGGGAGCAGAATTCTAAATTAGCAGAAATGTAAATGACTTAGAAGTAAAGAAAAACAATCAAATGCAAGGAAAGTAAATGGCAAGAATGTAAAGTGCTGAAACATAAATGACTGAATAATAAATGGGAAATGGATAATGACAGAAATTAAAGAAAGCTATAAAGAATAGGGAAGATAAGAATAGGGAAAATTCATTGGGATTAGGAGATGTTGCTTTCTTTAGATTAAATTCAGCTCATCTCATCTTGAATCACGTAACTCATTGACCTCTTGACAATCATGATTGATTGAACCCCAATTCCTTGGTGATTCAATCTCTCAAATCTTGATAATCAGCCAATTCCTTTGTCTAATTACTTATGAAGAGGGATATGTTTAGTCCCTGATTATACCACACATGTTCATAAATCCAAATAGTGGGTGGATTTCATGTCACCATATCCAATCCCAAAACCCAGATCTACTGAAGTGTGAGAAAGGGTTTCAAGCATGGCTTCATGTTTTCTTTTCCAAGGTTCCCATGAAACCCATTTTGCATTCAACCTCTTTCCCAAGAAGATTGAACACTAACATAAAGAATGAAATTCCTTCTAGCAAATTAAAGAGAAGATGAAGAGAGAAAGAAATTCACTATTATTAATCCATCGAGTACAACAGAGCTTCCTCTCCCAATGAGAGGGAGTTTAGCTACTCAGAGCTTAGAGAAAAGTACAAGAGATGGAAGAAGATGAAGTGAAGTCAAAACTAAAAACCCAAAACTAACTTGCCAATCCCCCTTTCAATACTCTCAGGGGGTATATATACTTCTTCCTATCACTAGAATTAAAAAGTACCAAAGAGAAGGAAAATTACAACTGAAAAGAAAAAGGAAAAACTCATAAAATGAACCATCTGCCTAGCGTGTTACTGGCGTTTAAGTGGTATGCCATGCCTAGCTCCTCAGTATGGCTTGGCGTGCCACGCCTGGCTCCTAAGTGGCACGCCTCCTCTGTCCAGCTAACCTGGCGTGCCATGCCTTTGATCTCAAGTGGCACGCCCAGAGTCTTTCCTTTGCCCAGCTAGCCTGCCATGCCATGCCTTCGAGCTCAAGTGGCACGCCCAAGGAACTTTCTTCCCCTCTTCTTCTCTGGAATCTTGAACTGGCGTGGCGCGCCCGCGTTTGGCGTGCCACACCCATAGTAAGCACTTCATCCTTCTTCTCTGGAAAACAATACTGGCGTTTCATGCCTTGTAGTTGGCATGCCACGCCCTTGATGGAGACTTCCTTCTTCTTCTCTGAAAGTTAATACTGGCATGCCATGCCCAGTAGCTGGTGTGCCGCGCCCTTGAAGGGGACTTCATCCTTCTCCTCTGGAAGTTAATACTGGCGTGCCATGTAAGGTCCCAAATCAGTTGGAGAGGGGAACGAAGCATGCCTTATAAGGGTGTGGATACCTGACATTAGGATTTTTTCTAGTAAATAATTTTATAAAAATAGTCGTGTTCTAAGTATAGCTTCTAAACTAACAGAAAATCCTTTCATACAAACTTTTTGGTTGTCACAAGTAACAAACCCCTTTGAAATTGATAACCGAAGTATTTAAACCTCGGGTCGTCTTCTCAAGGAATTGCAGGGAAGTATGAATTATTATTGGTTATGCAAAGGTATATTTCGGGGTTTTGAAAAAGGGTTAAACAAGTGGTGCACGAAATTGTGATCATCAATGGCACCATCAACATGATACGCTCAATTGCAATCTCAACTCTTTATCACAACTTCGCACAACTAACCAGCAAGTGCACTGGGTCGTCCAAGTAATAAACCTTACGCGAGTAAGGGTCGATCCCATGGAGATTGTTGGTATGAAGCAAGCTATGGTCATCTTGTAAATCCTAGTCAGGCAGATTCAAATGGTTATGAATGATTTATGAATAAAACATAAAGATAGAGATACTTATGTAATTCATTGGTGAGAATTTCAGATAAGTGAATGGAGATGCTTTGTCCCTTCCGTCTCTCTGCTTTCCTACTGTCTTCATCCAATCCTTCTTACTCCTTTCCATGGCAAGATGTATGTTGGGCATCACCGTTGTCAGTGGCTATAGTCCCGTCCTCTCAGTGAAAATGTTCAACGCACCCTGTCACGGCACGGCTATTCATCTGTCGGTTTTCAATCAGGTTGGAGTAGAATCCATTGATTCTTTTGCGTTTGTCACTAACGCCCAGCCTTCAGGAGTTTGAAGCTCGTCACAGTCATTCAATCATTGAATCCTACTCAGAATACCACAGACAAGGTTTAGACCTTCCGGATTCTCTTGAATGCCGCCATCAATTCTATCTTATACCACGAAGATTCCGATTAAGGAATCCAAGAGATAAACATTCAAGCCTTGTTTGCTTGTAGAATAGAAGTGGTTGTTAGGCACTCGTTCATAAGTGAGAATGGTGATGAGCGTCACATAATCATCACATTCATCATGTTCTTGGGTGCGAATGAATATCTTAGAATAAGAACAAGCTGAATTGAATAGAAGAACAATAGTAATTGCATTAATACTCGAGGTACAGCAGAGCTCCACACCTTAATCTATGGTGTGTAGAAACTCCACCGTTGAAAATACATAAGAACAAGGTCTAGGCATGGCCGAATGGCCAACCTCCCAATACATGATCAAAAGACTTCAAATGATCAAGGATCCAAAGATTCAAAGATCTAAAGATGATCTAAGATCCCAAGATGAAAATACAATAGCAAAAGGTCTTATTTATAAAGAACTAGTAGCCTAAGGTTTACAAAGATGAGTAAATGACAGAAAAATCCACTTCCGGGCCCACTTGGTGTATGATTGGGCTGAGCATTGAAGCATTTTCGTGTAGAGACTCTTCTTGGAGTTAAATGCCAGCTTTTGTGCCAGTTTGGGCGTTTAACTCCCATTCTTGTGCCAGTTCCGGCGTTTAACGCCGGGCATTCTTAAGCTGATTTGGAACGCCGGTTTGGGCCATCAAATCTCGGGCAAAGTATGGACTATTATACATTGCTGGAAAGCCCAGGATGTCTACGTTCCAACTCCGTTAAGAGCGCGCCAATTAGGCTTCTGTAGCTCCAAAAAATCCACTTCGAGTGCAGGGAGGTCAGAATCCAACAGCATTTGCAGTCCTTTTCAGTCTCTGAATCAGATTTTTGCTCAGGTCCCTCAATTTCAGCCAGAAAATACCTGAAATCACAGAAAAACACACAAACTCATAGTAAAGTCCAAAAAAGTGAATTTTAACTAAAAACTAATAAAAATATACTAAAAACTAACTAAAACATACTAAAAACATACTAAAAACAATGCCAAAAAGCGTACAAATTATCCGCTCATGACAACACCAAACTTAAATTGTTGCTTGTCCCCAAGCAACTGAAAATCAAACAAGATAAAAAGAAGAGAATATGCAATGAATTCTAAAAACATCTATGAAGATCAGTATTAATTAGATGAGCGGGGCTTTTAGCTTTTTGCCTCTGAACAGTTTTGGCATCTCACTCTATCCTTTGAAATTCAGAATGATTGGCTTCTATAGGAACCCAGAATCCAGATAGTGTTATTGATTCTCCTAGTTAAGTATGATGATTCTTGAACACAGCTACTTTATGAGTCTTGGGCGTGGCCCAAAGCACTCTGTCTTCCAGTATTACCACCGGATACATACATGCCACAGACACATAATTGGGTGAACCTTTTCAGATTGTGACTCAGCTTTGCTAGAGTCCCCAATTAGAGGTGTCCAGGGTTTTTTTTGCTTCTCTTTTTTTTTGTATTCACTGCTTTTTCTTGCTTCAAGAATCATTTTTATGATTTTTCAGATCCTCAGTAACATGTCTCCTTTTTCATAATTCTTTCAAGAGCCAACATTCATGAACAACAAATTCAAAAGACATATGCACTGTTTAAGCATACATTCAGAAAACAAAAGTATTGCCACCACATCAAAATAATTAATCCTGCAGCATCACACGCAGCACGAGCACGCAATGAGGCTTCATCACACAATTTCCTGCTCTGCCCTCCACAAGGGCAGGGCAGCCTCCTGGAAGCTACTTTCTCATAGGCTGAAAATTGGATTAAAAATCCAATTTAATTTATTTCTTCACCAAATCAAAAGCCCATCCAAATTCCAAAATCCAAGAATAGAAAGTGTATAAATAGGAGATAGTTTGATGTAATTAGGACCTTCTTTTGATTTTTGATTTTTGACATTTTGAAACTTCATCTTCTCTAAGAGCATTGAACTGAGATTTGAGAGAATTAGGAAGGAGAATTGATCTCTCTTCTTCCTTGTTCTTGCTTGAGCATTTTTACTTTTCTTGTTTGAGTCTTGGGTGTGAAGAATTGAGGAATTTCTGTCTCAATCTCCATTTAAGATCTCTTTGATTTCTCTACTGCATAATTAAGTTGAATCCCAATTTCCTTTACTGCTTCCTCTTTAATTTCTTGTTAATTGCTTTGTGAATTTGGATCTGGGAAGGCAATTGAGATCTAGACTTTGCTATCTAGTCTCTGGAGTCCTGAGATCCCATTTTCCTTTTGGTTCTTCTGTGAACCCCTGCTGCAATTTAATTCCCCTTTCTGTTTGAGATCTAACAGAACTCAAATCATTTCTTGCTTTGATAATTGTTGCAATTTAATTTTCCTTGCTTGAATTCTGAAATCCCAGTCCTCAAATCCCTTTTCCATTCAAGCAATTTATATTTCTTGCACTTTAAGTTACTACAATTTACATTTCTTGCACTTTAAGTTTCAGTCATTTAATTTCTTGTTCTTTAAGATTCAGCTATTTTACTTTCAGTTCTCTTTAATTACTGCAATTCTTCCCTTCCCCTTTACATTTTCTGTCATTTACTTACTGTTGGATACAAAATCACTCAACCAATACTTGATTCACTTGACTAAATCAACCACCGAACTAAAATTGCTCAATCCCTCAATCCCTGTGGGATCGACTTCACTCCCATGAGTTTTATTACTTGATGCGACCCGGTACACTTGCCGGTGAGTTTTGTGTTGGATCATTTTCCACACATCAAGTTTTTGGCGCCGTTGCCGGGGATTGTAATAGATTGACAATGATTAAGTGAAGTGGAGATCTAGATCAAGCACTTTTTCTTTATTTTTTACTAACACACTAACTGTTTGAAAATTTGCCTCTATCAACTCACTAACTGTTTGAGAGTTTGTCTCAACTAACTGCACTCAATTCTCAAGTGTGCTGCTGTTTGTTCCTCCTGATTGTTTGCGTGCCACAGGAAAGAAGAGAAGTCAGAGGAAAGACTATCATTGGAAAAGAAGTCTCTACAGACGAAGAATATCATGACATGAAGCCACCACTCATTACACTAATCAAGAACAATTGTTCTTATGACGGAAATCCATTGGAAGATCCTCAACAGCACATATCCACTTTTCTGAGGACTTGTGATGCTGTCAAAACTGATGGTCTAAATCATGACACTTATAAGATCCTGTTATTCCTTTTCTCATTAAGGGGTGAAGCTGCACAATGGTTTGAAACTTTTCCCCAAGGAAGTATCACTAGTTGGGATGATTTGGTCACCAAATTTCTGGCCAAATTCTCCTCATCCCGACAGATCATCAAGCTGAAAGAGGGGGAACATCCATTCACACAAGGAGAAGAAGAACCACTCTTCAAGGCATGGGAAAGATACAAGAAAGCAACTGATAAAGTGGGTTTCCGAGCTTTCTATGAAGGACTAACCCCAGAAACAAGAAAAGCAGTGGACTACTTCTCAGATGGCCTACTCAAAGCAACAACAACTGCCCAAGGAATTGCAAATTTCAATGACAAAGGAGTCAACAACCAACACTCATTCGAGAAACCACAGAATGCTATTTCAGAAAAAGAAGTGATGAATCTTGAAGGAATGAATGCATTCATGAACCTGAACAAACAAAGGCACCATCAAACACAGCAACACCTGGAGCTGAGAGATAGAAAAGTTGATTGCCTGCAGTCTGCTGCAGTGAATGCCCAATTTCCACCATGGAGGCCCCATTCTTATCTAAGAATGGGGGAGTCTCAACATCAAGAACAAGGAAGTTTCAACCAGGGAAAATCCATGACCACAAACAACCAACATCACTCATCCACTAATGCCAATCAAAGCCAATACTCACAAAACATACACTTCCAGACTCATTCCAACTGGAGAAGGACCGAGTACCAAAATCACGAACCAAGGGACTTCAATTACAACAACCCCAACTTCACAAACCAGCAAAAACACCATTATGGTAACAACAACCACTACATGCCACCACAACACCCACCCTTCCAACCTTTAACATCTCACAACCGACCAATCTCACAAGACTCTCAGAGGATCACTAACTTGGAGATCTTAATAGAGAGAATGATGAAACACCAAGAGGAGATAACAAAGAACCAAGAGATGTCAATCAGAAGAATTGAGGGGCAGATAGCTCAACTGGCGAAGCACTTTGCAGAAATGGGTGAGAAGAAGGCAAATACTTTCCCCAGAGCCACTGAAGACAAACCAACTAACAACGAAGATGCTACAAAGAAGGAAGGATGGAAAAGGATCATAGAGGAAAGTTAGAAAACCTTGGACAAAGAAAGTACCAGCCAAGAAAAACACAACAAGGAATTCTTACAAGGAGAGACAGAGGATAGAATTAAAGAAAAGCAGAAAATCCCCACTGGAAAATTTTCACTAGGGGATAGAGTAATGATAAACATTCAAACCATGAAGGTGTCCCCACAGTTGTCTGATCACTACATTGTGACTAAGATCCTTCCACAGGAATTCATAGAGGTCATGAAAGAGGAAACCGGAAGGAAGTTCACAATGAAGAAAGACAAGCTAAGGCACTGTGATTTTCAATTTTCATGATCAGCAGAATGGAGGATGTCAAGCTAGTGACAATAAAGAAGCGCTTGTTGGGAGGCAACCCAACCTGAGGAAGTTTTCTTTTCATAGCTTTTTCAATAAAAATGTTGAATAATTGGTATGCATTGCAAGGAGCTAAGTTTGGTGTTGCACACCAAAACAACTTAAGGAAGAATGAAAGATTCTAAGTTTGGTGTTCCACCAAAAATCTCATTTAAAAGCACCTTCTCACCTCTTGCATAATGCTAGCTCCAAGCAATCAAACAAATTATCCAACTATTTAACTGCTTTCTAGCTTTAATCCCATAACCTTTAGCAAGAACACAAGGTTTCATATATGGTTAACTTGCTGCATCAGAGGCAGTGGCAAGCAATTAAGTTTGGTGTCTCCAACACCAAAATAAATCCAAGAGCCACACTCAATTTATGCATACTAACCATGCAATTAAGGGCTTGAGAAGCAAGCAACTTTGAGAATTATGCAGGACATAAGTCAACAATTGAAGATATTGTGCATCTTAACTCAAAGAAAACACAACAAAAGGAAGAATCAAAGGGTTGCAACTTCAAAGGTTGTATCTAAACTTAATCCTTGCTGCTGTGAATTGTTTTGAACATGGGAACCATTATATATCCTGCTAAAGTGTTTATCTAGTTACAAGTGAAGTTGTTTGATTAAGTATGCTAATCTGCATAATGCTTATCATTCATCACTTAGCTAAATTTTGTTTTGTCTCCCATATGCTTGAATAAAAGAGAATTGTTTGAATTGGAAAGTAAATATCCAATGTTGCATAAGTTAGAATGGAAGTTAATGGTGGTGTATGTGTTTGATTAAATGCATAACTCATGAAATAATTGCTGCATAATGTCATTTTCATTGAAGTGTGAGCTAGCTTGCTGTTATAAAGGTTCTTATCAGTATAGAAAAAGCCCTTGAGAACCAAAAAAATAAAACAGAAAGAAAAGGAAGAAGAAAAAGCCAATGTGGCAAGAAAAACAAAGAATAAAAGCTGGACACCAATAGCTTGGACCCTAGGACACATGCCTGTGGTGTTCTTGTACTAGGATATGTTTGGATAAGTAAATTCTGAGGGGTATTTCAAAACCCAGTCACTTAGATCAACTGATTTGGGATGGCCAATTGAAAGTCCACAATAAAGAGCAACCTAGATACAGAACATTTAGTTATCCAAAGAGATGCTGGGCATCAATGATCCTAGGAAGAAATAGTGAGCCATGTGTCTGTGGTGGAAAGATGTTGAGTAAAAATAAAGCCAAAGGCTACTACTGCAACATTAGACACCAAGCCTCCAAAGAATAATAAGCTTGTTAAACAACATGAGAAAAGAAAAGTTAGCAAGGGAGCAAGTAAAAAGTAAACCTTATAACAGCAAAGTTTAGTAAGCCTTTGAGGAAAAATGTATATTATGTAACAGCAAACAATAATTTGAGTTATCATTGTCTGCATAAAAACTCCATGAATCAAGTTCTGCTATATGCCTAATAAGGATATGTTTGCTCTTCTTGTTCATTTCATTTTCTCTTAGTGTTGACGCTTGCTAGGGGACAAGCAAGAATTAAGTTTGGTGTTGTGATGACAGGTCATCATATACCCATTTTTCAAGCTAATTTCACTTGTTTTACTAGTCTTTATGCACTTTCTTGTATCCTAAGTAAGTAATTTGGAATGAAAATGCATAACTTCTTTAAATCAAACAACCACCATTAAATTGATGCTAAATCATGAGGTTTGAGCTAAAATTAATTTATTTTTAATGAATTATAAACCTTATGAGTTTAGAGATACTTTGATTGGTTGTTTTGGTTTCTTGTAGGTGAAGAAAGGAAGAAAAGAAGAAAAACGTGGCTTAAGAAGTGTGACCAAGAGATGAGAAGTGTGGTGCAACATAGAAGGAGGAAGCAAACACTGCCCTCCACAAGAGCACACTGCCCTCCAGGAGAGCAGCATATAGAACCAAGCCTTGAAAAGTGGTGGACGAAATTGCGATCAATGTTCTAACTATTTTGAGAGAAATCATTATTATGGCACTGGTTGAATTCACAACTCCGTTCAACTAACCAGCAAGTGTACTGGGTCGTCCAAGTAATAAACCTTACGTGAGTAAGGGTCGATCCCACAGAGATTGTTGGTATGAAGCAAGCTATGGTCACCTTGTAAATCTCAGTTAGGCAGATAAAAATTGTTTATGGTTTCGAAAATTAATAATAAGAAAATAGATGAAATAATAAAAGGGATAGAACACTTATGTAGATTCATTGGTGGGAATTTCAGATAAGCATATGGAGATACTGTATGGCTCAAGGACGCCTGCTCTCCTATTGCTTCAACTCAACTCTTCTTACTCCTTTCCATGGCAAGCTGTATGTAGGGCATCACCGTTGTCAGTGGCTACATCCCATCCTCTCAGTGAAAATGGTCCTCTGCGGCTGTCACTCGCATGGCTAATCATCTGTCGGTTCTCAATCAGGTTGGAATAGAATCCATTGATTCTTTTGCGCTTGTCATCACGCCCAGCCTTCAGGAGTTTGAAGCTCGTCACAGTCATTCAATCCCAGAATCCTACTCGGAATACCATAGACAAGGTTTAGACTTTCCGGATCCTCATGAATGCCGCCATCTATCTAACTTATACCACGAAGATTCTGTTGGGGAATCTAAGAGATACGCATTCAAGCTCTGTTGCATGTAGAACGGAAGTGGTTGTCAATCACGTGCGTTCATAAGTGGGAATGATAATGAGGGTTATCTAATCATCACATTCATCATGTTCTTGGGTGCGAATTAATATCTTGGAATAAGAATAAAAGAGAATTGAATAAAAGAAAATAGAATTGCATTAATACTTGAGGTACAGCAGAGCTCCACACCCTTAATCTATGGTGTGCAGAAACTCCACCGTTGAAAATACATAAGTAAAAGGTTCAGGCATGGCCGAATGGCCAGCCCCCTAAAACGTGATCACAGGATTCAAATTACAATCCAGGATGAGATTATGATAGTAAAAAGTTCTATTTATAATAAACTAGCTCTTAGGGTTTACATGAGTGAGTAATTGATGCATAAATCCACTTCCGGGGCCCACATGGTGTATGATTGGGCTGAGCTTGATCAATCCACGAGCTGAGGCTTCTCTTGGAGTTGAACTCCGAGTTATGACGTGTTTTGGGCGTTCAACTCCGGATCATGACGTTTTTCTGGCGTTTAACTCCAGACAGCATCATGAACTTGGCGTTCAACGCCAAGTTACGTCGTCAATTTCCGAATGAAGTATGGACTATTATTTATTGCTGGAAAGCCCTGGAAGTCTACATTCCAACGCCGTTGAGAGCGCGCCATTTGGAGTTCTGTAGCTCCAGAAAATCCATTTCGAGTGCAGGGAGGTCAGAATCCAACAGCATCAGCAGTCCTTTTGTCAGCCTTTTTCAGAGTTTTGCTCAAATCCCTCAATTTCAGTCAGAAATTACCTGAAATCACAGAAAAACACACAAACTCATAGTAAAGTCCAGAAATGTGAATTTAACATAAAAACTAGTGAAAACATCCCTAAAAGTAGCTTGAACTTACTAAAAACTACCTAAAAACAATGCCAAAAAGCGTATAAATTATCCGCTCATCACAACACCAAACTTAAATTGTTGCTTGTCCCCAAGCAACTGAAAATCAAATAGGATAAAAAGAAGAGAATATACTATAAATTCCAGAATATCAATGAATATTAATTATAATTAGATGAGCGGGACTTGTAGCTTTTTGCTTCTGAATAGTTTTGGCATCTCACTTTTTCCTTTGAAGTTTAGAATGATTGGCTTCTCTAGGAACTTAGAATTTCGGATGATGTTATTGACTTTCCTAGTTAAGCATGTTGATTCTTGAACACAGCTACTTATGAGTCTTGGCCGTGGCCCTAAGCATTTTGTTTTCCAGTATTACCACCGGATACATAAATGCCACAGACACATAACTGGGTGAACCTTTTCAGATTGTGACTCAGCTTTGCTAGAGTCCCCAGTTAGTGGTGTCCAGAGCTCTTAAGCACACTCTTTTGCTTTGGATCACAACTTTAACCACTCAGTCTCAAGCTTTTCACTTGGACCTTCATGACACAAGCACATGGTTAGGGACAGCTTGATTTAGCCACTTAGGCCTGGATTTCATTTCCTTGGGCCCTCCTATCCATTGATGCTCAAAGCCTTGGATCCTTTTTACCCTTGCCTTTTGGTTTTAAGGGCTATTGGCTTTTTCTACTGCTCCTTCTTTTTTTTTTTCTAATTTTTTTTCGCCATTTTTTTTCTCTTTTTTTTTTGCAAGCTTTTGCTATTGACTGCCTTTTCTTGCTTCAAGAATCAATTTCATGATTTTTCAGATCCTCAATAACATTTCTCTTTGTTCATCATTCTTTCAAGAGCCAACAATTTTAACATTCATATACAACAAGATCAAAAGACATATGCACTGTTCAAGCATTCATTCAGAAAACAAAAAGTATTGTCACCACATCAATATAATTAAATTAAATTCAAGAATAAATTCGAAATTCATGTACTTCTTGTTCTTTTGAATTAAAACATTTTTCTTTTAAGAGAGGTGAAGGATTAATGGAATTTATTCATAGCTTTAAGGCATGGTTACGTACTAATGATCATGAAATAAAGACACAAAACATAAATAAACACAATATTAAAAACCGAAAAACAGAAAGAAATAAAGAACAAGGAATGAATCCACCTTTAGTGGCGTCTTCTTCTTGAAGGTCCAACAATGTCCTTAAGCTCTTCTATGTCCCTTCCTTGCCTTTGTTGCTTGATTCCTAGTAATTTTGGTGTTCCTCCCCTTAGTTGCTTCCAATATTTGTGCGGAGGACAACTTATCCCCTGAGGTATCTCAGGGATCTCTTGATTTGCAGCCACATGTTCTACCACTGAGCTATGACGGCTTATATTAGTCTTTCCATCTCCCAAGACTCAGAGGTGGAAAGCCTTTATCCCTGTTCCTGCTCATATGAAAGAGAAGAAAACAAGAAAAGAAAGAGGAATCATCTATGTCACAGTATAGAGATTCCTTTATGTTAGTAGAAAAAGAAGGGAGTAGAAGAATAAAGAAGAATTCGGATTTTTAGATGAAGAGAGGTGAAGAGAAGTGTTAGTAAACAAATAATTAAATAGAAGAAGAAAAAAGAAAGAGAATTTCGAAAATAATTTTAAAAAGGGGTTAGTGATTTTCGAAAATTAGAGATAAATGTAATTGAAATTAAAATTTGAAACAATTAATTAATTAAAAAGAATTTTTTAATATTTTTCGAAAATAGAAGAGGGAGAAGTAGTTAGGTGGTTTTGAAAAAGATAAGAAACAAACAAAAAGTTAGTTAGTTGATTGAAAAAGATTTGAAATCAAAATTGAAAAGATAAGAAGGTAAGAGGTTTAGATAAGATATTTTGAAATCAAATTTTGAAAAAGATAAATTTTTTTTTTTTAAAATATGATAAAAAGATAAGATAAAAAATTTTAATAAAAAGATATTTTGAAAAAGATTTAATTTTTAAAATGACTTAACTAACAAGAAACTACAAGATAAGATTCTAGAAATTAAAGATTGAACCTTTCTTAACAAGAAAGTAACAAACTTCAAATTTTTGGATCAATCACATTAATTGTTAGCATATTTTCGAAAAAATGATAGAAAGATAAGAAAAAGATTTTGAAAAATAATTTTGAAATTTTCGAGAAATATATAAAAAAAATGAGAAAGATATGTGTTCATACCCTGGGTCAAGCTGTCCGACCCGGGATGTTTAGTGACAAGCTGACCGACCTCGTCAGGCCAAATGCCCGACCTCGTCAGGCCAAATGCCCGACCTCTTCTCAAAGAGCTCGGCCAAATGCCCGACCTCTTCTCAAAGAGCTCGGCCAACTCACCAAAGGAGCCCAAAGCAGGCCCAAAACGAAGGAACACAAGCCCAATCTAAAGGCTGCCAAAGCCCAGAAAGATAAAGGCGGTTCCCTTGAAGATAAGATGACCTCACTTAAAGATAAGATAAAGATATAAGATAACTAACTTATCTTATCCACAGGAGGCCACATCTCACCATTATAAATACACTGGAGCACCCAGGTATAACTCAGACTCTGATTCTACATAAAACCTGTTTAATACCCATGCTAACTTAAGCATCGGAGTCCCTTGCAGGTACCCCCCACCCTCCGGGGACGAAGGATCAGCACCATCACCAAGTCCAACAAGTCAGACACGGCGGCCCCAGCCACCATCATCAAGTCGGACACAACATAGAAGATCTCGTCCGAGATCGACCTACAGTTTCAGGTAACCCTCGGAACATTGGCGCCGTTGCCGGGGAACCTGGAAGTCATCCCATCACCATGGCGGACAACCATGACAACGACCACGATTCAGATCTAGAAGATAGAATGCCGCACAAGAATGCGGACACTACACCGAAAGATACTCCGCAACCTAACAAAAACAACGATTCACCAACTGTGGGATCCATGAAGGCACTTCAAGATCGCTTAAAGCAACTCGAAAAAGAGGCGGAGCATCAACAAGAAGCCGAGAGGATCTACAAAGAGAGGTAAGGCGACGTCGAGAGCTAGAGAACAAGCTCCTAAAGCTTGAGGCTGATCTCAAAGCCAAAACCATTCAACCCAGTCACGATGACGACTCCCACAAGGACAAAGATCCCTTCACCAAGGAGATCATGAAAGCTAAAGTCCCAAAGGACTTCAAAGACTCTCGACATGATTCCGTACGACGGCACCTCTGATCCAAGCCATCATCTTAGAAATTTCAGAAGCAGGATGTATCTCACGAAGGCCTCAGATGCAATCTGTTATTCTCCATTCAGAAGGACAAAGCCAAGCACGCCCCAAGTCTATTAGGAATCAAGCAAGGAGATCGGAAAAGTCTCCGCAGCTACATGGAAAGATTCAACAAAGCATGCCTTGACATACAAAGTCTTCCAACAGAAGCGGCCATCATAGAACTCATCAATGGCCTAAGAGAAGGACCTTTCAGCCACTCAATATCCAAGAAGCACCCAACATCTCTGAACGAGATACAGGAACGGGCAGAGAAATACATCAACATGGAGGAAAACTCTCGACTAGGAGAGACCTCAAAAACCGAATTCTCCTAACCCACCACGGGAAAAGGATAAAGAGTCCAAGAAAAGAGAAGATCAACCCGAAAAGATCCCACCACCTCGCCCAATCAAAAGCAAAAAGGAGAAAGAGGTCGGACGAGTTGAAGGTCCACCTCACACCAAAAAGGTCGGACGAGTTGAAGGTCCACCTCACACGGAAGAGGTCGGGCGAGTTAAGGTCCACCTCACAACAAAGAGGTCGGACAAGTTGAAGGTCCACCTCACACCAAAGAGGTCGGACAAGTTGAAGGTCCACCTCACACCAAAGAGGTCGGACAAGTTGAAGGTCCACCTCACAACCAGGAGGTCGGACGAGTTTAAGCTCCACCTCACACCAAAGAGGTCGGGCAAGTTTAAAGCTCCACCTCACACCAAAGAGGTCGGGCAAGTTGAAGGTCCACCTCACACCAAAGATGTCGGGCGAATTGAAGGTCCACCTCACACGGAAGAGGTCGGGCGAGTTAAGGTCCACCTCACACCAAAGAGGTCGGGCAAGTTGAAGGTCCACCTCACACCAAAGAGGTCGGACAAGTTGAAGGTCCACCTCACAACCAGGAGGTCGGACGAGTTTAAGCTCCACCTCACACCAAAGAGGTCGGACGAGTTTAAGCTCCACCTCACACCAAAGAGGTCGGGCAAGTTGAAGGTCCACCTCACACCAAAGAGGTCGGACAAGTTGAAGGTCCACCTCACAACCAGGAGGTCGGACGAGTTTAAGCTCCACCTCACACCAAAGAGGTCGGGCAAGTTGAAGGTCCACCTCACACCAAAGAGGTCGGGCAAGTTTAAGCTCCACCTCACACCAAAGAGGTCGGGCAAGTTGAAGGTCCACCTCACACCAAAGATGTCGGGCGAATTGAAGGTCCACCTCACACCAAAGAGGTCGGACAAGTTGAAGGTCCACCTCACACCGAAGAGGTCGGGCGAGTTGAAGGTCCACCTCACACCAAGGAGGTCGGACGAGTCGAAAAGGACAACGGAGTACGAACAAGCCTTCCGAGATTTCAAAATTCTTGGGGCAACCACCCATCCTTTCCAGACCACGGGAAAGTGAAGAACTCATTATACCTCACAGTGGGAAGTCAGGCAATAGCCTCAGCACTAGTCAGAGAAGACGAAAAAGGGAAACAACCCGTCTACCTCATCAGCAAAGCTTTACAAGGGGCCGAACTAACCTATCAACAGATAGAAAAAGTCCGCCTACACCCTCATACTCACCTCACAAGCCCACACTATCAGAGTTCCAACCAACCAGCCAATAAAGGGCATCCTGCAGAAAACAAACTTAGCTGGAAGAATCCTACAGAGGACAGCTCGGATAATTCGGGAGACCTTGGACAAAACCAGAGAACATCTCGGACAATTCGAGGGACTCTGGACAAAAACAGAAAATAGCTCGGACAAATCGGAGAAAAAAAAAAAAAAAAGAAAGTCCGACACATAGAATGCCCGAGCTAATGCAGCCAACACCAACAACTCGGACAATTCGGGGATATGAGGTCCGACACATACCTTGAGAGCAGAATGCCCGAGCTGATGCATTTTCAAAACTAGCCAAACAAGGGGCAATAACAGAAGCCTCATCCAGGCTACATCACAAGACCACAACAAGTCAATCTTGAAGGCGGTATAAGGGATGTACTCAGGGTCATCCAGCCAATCAGGAATGCCGTCCGGGATCTTAGTATATATCTCAAAGACATAGGTCAACTATGGGGTTACTACCAAACAACTCGGGCAAATAAGGAAACAACTCGGACACTAACAGCAAAACATCAAGTGACAGACGTGGCAGTAAAAGGGAAACCCCAGGATTCACACAAAAGTCCAGGGGCACCCTTTGGAGGCAACAAACAGAGTAAAAATCCAAAATACAAAGGAAAGAACTCGACCTACTTCCAAAAGTCCGAGAGAGAGCTCCGATCAAGGAAAAGGCGTTAAAACGTCAAAAGGCCTCAAGATACAATCAGAAGGTAGTACAGCGAAGCTTTGCCAACAACAACCTTATCCTAATCCGAAATGATATCGGAACAAACTCGACCTGGAGAAGGAAAGCTAGCACCCAACTGGAAAGGACCATACCAAGTTGTTTAGAAGAACTGGGGAAAGGTTGCTACAGACTGCCCGAACTTGAAGGGCAAGAGCTACCAAGGTCATGGCATACCTGCAATCTAAAAAGGGCGCCAGGCCGAGATCCAAAAAGATTGCCCGACCTAGAAAGGTAAGTACTAACATGTACACACTCTTATCTTTATATTATTGTTTAAAAGATTGCAGATTCCCTAAAAAGTTTCCTACCAAGACGCCCGACTACGGCAGGTCGGCAAGGTGAAACACCAAAATCATCGCCCGATCACGACAAGGTCGGCAAGGTGAAACACCAAATCATCGCCCGATCACGACAAAGTCGGCAAGGCGAAACACCAAAATCATCGCCCGATCACGACAAAGTCGGCAAGATGAAAACCAAACTCATCGTCCGATTACAAAGCGACAAGTCGGCAAGGTGAAAACCAACTTCACCGCCCGACCACGATGAAAACCGAATTCATCATTCGATTTCGACAAAGCGAAAACAAAATTCACTACTATACCAAGGCGCATTAATTTATGCTCGGCAAAACACAAAAAATCATTTGCCAAGAGACCACACAAGGTCGGCAAAGATAAAGCGACGAGGTTCAAATTAATGTGAGAAGTTATAAAGCAACTCTGAAAAGGCTCAAAAAAGCCAAATAAAAAGAGATTGCAAAAATAACTTGGAGAAGGGACTGACGTAAAGAAGTCGTCCCATAAACAAAAAGTTATAAAAAGTAATCCCTGAAAGAGACCTGACAGAGGTCCAATAAAGAGGATTACTAGAAATAACTTAGAAGCGACCGACATGAAGAAGTCGGCCCAAAACCACAGCTTGGACCGACAAGAAGTCGGACCAACGAAAGCGACAGCTCGTCGACACGAGAAATTGGACCAACGAAAAGCGTGCGCTAAAAGGGACATAGCTTTGCCCAAAAAGCCACAGCTCCATGACAAGGCTACCAAAATTGTTCAGACCAACTAAAAAGGTTCTACCAAAGAACACTAAAAAGTCGTCGGACAAGTTAGCCCCAACGACCACCTCAACCAAGCAGAAAGTGGACAAAACCGGCAGTGATCAAAAGAGGTCGGACAACAAAATACCGACACTCTACAAAGATCCACAAAGGGAACAAAGACATCTCGCAACGGCCAGAGGAATGCCAGGAATGCTAAAAGGTACGAAGTCTTGAAAAAAGACACTACTTAAAAAGCAAAAGCACAAATCAAAACGGCGCTAAAAAGTCATCCAAACAGACTATAAAAGGTTTCCCATCAGGAACTATACCTAAAAAGTTGTTGGATTATGACTAAAAAGCCCGAACAGTGAAGACAAACAAAGTCGGAAGAAGGCTGAAAAGACCTCTCAACAAACTAAAAAAGGCAAAAGCCAAACTCGCACAAAGATAAAACTACTCAAGATCGACCAAAGTCAGGATGCTTGAGTACGACTTCCCCAAAAGAGAGCACGATCTCACGGAAAGATCGAACTCAAGCAGGGGCACTGTTCATACCCTGGGTCAAGCTGTCCGACCCGGGATGTTTAGTGACAAGCTGACCGACCTCGTCAGGCCAAATGCCCGACCTCGTCAGGCCAAATGCCCGACCTCGTCAGGCCAAATGCCCGACCTCTTCTCAAAGAGCTCGGCCAAATGCCCGACCTCTTCTCAAAGAGCTCGGCCAACTCACCAAAGGAGCCCAAAGCAGGCCCAAAACGAAGGAACACAAGCCCAATCTAAAGGCTGCCAAAGCCCAGAAAGATAAAGGCGGTTCCCTTGAAGATAAGATGACCTCACTTAAAGATAAGATAAAGATATAAGATAACTAACTTATCTTATCCACAGGAGGCCACATCTCACCATTATAAATACACTGGAGCACCCAGGTATAACTCAGACTCTGATTCTACATAAAACCTGTTTAATACCCATGCTAACTTAAGCATCGGAGTCCCTTGCAGGTACCCCCCACCCTCCGGGGACGAAGGATCAGCACCATCACCAAGTCCAACAAGTCAGACACGGCGGCCCCAGCCACCATCATCAAGTCGGACACAACATAGAAGATCTCGTCCGAGATCGACCTACAGTTTCAGGTAACCCTCGGAACAATATGATTTTTGAAAAAGATTTTGAAAAGATAAGATTTTTAAAATTGAAAATTTGACTTGACTTGTAAGAAACAACTAATTTTGAAAATTTTTGACTAAGTCAACTCAAATTTTCGAAAATTATGAGAAAAATAAGGAAAAGATAATTTTTTTTTATTTTTGAATTTTTTTAATTATGAGAGAGAAAAACACAAAAATGACCCAAAACATGAAAATTTTGGATCAAAACACAAGATGCATGCAAGAACACTATGAATGTCAAGATGAACACCAAGAACACTTTGAAGATCATGATGAACATCAAGGACATAATTTTGAAAACTTTTTGATGCAAAAAAAACATGCAAGACACCAAACTTAGAAATCTTTAATGCATGGACTCTAACAAACGAAAAATGCATATGAAAAACAACAAACAACACAAAACATGAAAACATCAAGATCAAACAAGAAGACTTATCAAGAACAACTTGAAGATCACGAAGAACACTATGAATGCATGAAATTTTTGAAAAAATGCAAAAACAATTTTTAAAGCATGAATTGACACTAAACTTAAAACATGACACAAGACTCAAACAAGAAACACAAAATATTTTTTATTTTTATGATTTTCTAATTTTTTTTGTATTTTTATTAATTTTTTTCGAAAATATAGTTTGGAAAAACGAAAAATAAAAAGAAAAAATTTTGAAAAAGATTTTTGAAAAGAAAATTACCTAATCTGAGCAACAAGATGAACCGTCAGTTGTCCATACTCGAACAATCTCCGGCAACGGCGCCAAAAACTTGGTGGACGAAATTGTGATCAATGTTCTAACTATTTTGAGAGAAATCATTATTATGGCACTGGTTGAATTCACAACTCCGTTCAACTAACCAGCAAGTGTACTGGGTCGTCCAAGTAATAAACCTTACGTGAGTAAGGGTCGATCCCACAAAGATTGTTGGTATGAAGCAAGCTATGGTCACCTTGTAAATCTCAGTTAGGCAGATAAAAATTGTTTATGGTTTCGGAAATTAATAATAAGAAAATAGATGAAATAATAAAAGGGATAGAACACTTATGTAGATTCATTGGTGGGAATTTCAGATAAGCATATGGAGATACTGTATGGCTCAAGGACGCCTGCTCTCCTATTGCTTCAACTCAACTCTTCTTACTCCTTTCCATGGCAAGCTGTATGTAGGGCATCACCGTTGTCAGTGGCTACATCCCATCCTCTCAGTAAAAATGGTCCTCTGCGGCTGTCACTCGCATGGCTAATCATCTGTCGGTTCTCAATCAGGTTGGAATAGAATCCATTGATTCTTTTGCGCTTGTCATCATGCCCAGCCTTCAGGAGTTTGAAGCTCGTCACAGTCATTCAATCCCAGAATCCTACTCGGAATACCATAGACAAGGTTTAGACTTTCCGGATCCTCATGAATGCCGCCATCTATCTAACTTATACCACGAAGATTCTGTTGGAGAATCTAAGAGATACGCATTCAAGCTCTGTTGCATGTAGAACTGAAGTGGTTGTCAATCACGTGCGTTCATAAGTGGGAATGATAATGAGGGTTATCTAATCATCACATTCATCATGTTCTTGGGTGCGAATTAATATCTTGGAATAAGAATAAAAGAGAATTGAATAAAAGAAAATAGAATTGCATTAATACTTGAGGTACAGCAGAGCTCCACACCCTTAATCTATGGTGTGCAGAAACTCCACCGTTGAAAATACATAAGTAAAAGGTTCAGGCATGGCCGAATGGCCAGCCCCCTAAAACGTGATCACAGGATTCAAATTACAATCCAGGATGAGATTATGATAGTAAAAAGTTCTATTTATAATAAACTAGCTCCTAGGGTTTACATGAGTGAGTAATTGATGCATAAATCCACTTCCGGGGCCCACATGGTGTATGATTGGGCTGAGCTTGATCAATCCACGAGCTGAGGCTTCTCTTGGAGTTGAACTCCGAGTTATGACGTGTTTTGGGCGTTCAACTCCGGATCATGACGTTTTTCTGGCGTTTAACTCCAGACAGCAGCATGAACTTGGCGTTCAACGCCAAGTTACGTCGTCAATTTCCGAATGAAGTATGGACTATTATTTATTGCTGGAAAGCCCTGGAAGTCTACTTTCCAACGCCGTTGAGAGCGCACCATTTGGAGTTCTGTAGCTCCAGAAAATCCATTTCGAGTGCAGGGAGGTCAGAATCCAATAGCATCAGCAGTCCTTTTGTAAGCCTTTTTTAGAGTTTTGCTCAAATCCCTCAATTTCAGTCAGAAATTACCTGAAATCACAGAAAAACACACAAACTCATAGTAAAGTCCAGAAATGTGAATTTAACATAAAAACTAGTGAAAACATCCCTAAAAGTAGCTTGAACTTACTAAAAACTACCTAAAAACAATGCCAAAAAGCGTATAAATTATCCGCTCATCAAAAAGCATCACTGCCCTGCCCACAACAAGGGCGGAGCACAATTTGATGCTAAGGACCAAAGGAAGCAAAAACTCTGTCCTGCCCTCCTCAAGAGCAATATCGGGCTCCATGCAAGAAAAAATCAAAGGAAATTGCTTCCTAGTGTTTCCTATGGGTTTCGAACCCAAGAACAAGGAGGAAAGGAGTAGCGCTCAAACACAAGGAAAACAAGCAAAAATTGGCTTGCTTTCAATCTCCAAGAATCGAACACGGAACCATGAGGAAGCAAGGAACTAAGCGTTACTTTGGTGCCAAGAAAACCAAGGAAAAAGGAGCAGCATGTGCCTCCACCGAGTTTCGAACGTGGGACTTCACCATTGGCACATTGCCTTGCCCTCCACAAGGGCAGGGCAGCATTTCTTGGTGCATGGTGCAACATCATGGCACGGCCAGGACTTGAGCACTCGGCCAGCAGCATGCACGCACGGGCAGCACTTGGCGCACCATGGCAACTTTGCCCTGCCCTCCACAAGGGCAGGGCAGCATCCTGCAGCATCACACACAGCACGAGTACGCAATGAGGCTTCATCACACAATTTCCTGCTCTGCCCTCCACAAGGGCAGGGCAGCCTCCTGGAAGCTACTTTCTCATGGGCTGAAAATTGGATTAAAAATCCAATTTAATTCATTTCTTCACCAAATCAAAAGCCCATCCAAATTCCAAAATCCAAGAATAGAAAGTGTATAAATAGGAGATAGTTTGATGTAATTAGGACCTTCTTTTGATTTTTGAATGTTGACATTTTGAAACTTCATCTTCTCTGAGAGCTTTGAACTGAGATTTGAGAGAATTAGGAAGGAGAATTGATCTCTCTTCTTCCTTGTTCTTGCTTGAGCATTTTTACTTTTCTTGTTTGAGTCCTGGGTGTGAAGAATTGAGGAATTTCTGTCTCAATCTCCATTTAAGATCTCTTTGATTTCTCTACTGCATAATTGATTTGAATCCCAATTTCCTTTACTGCTTCCTCTTTAATTTCTTGTTAATTGCTTTGTGAATTTGGATCTGGGAAGGCAATTGAGATCTAGACTTTGCTATCTAGTCTCTGGAGTCCTGAGATCCTATTTTCCTTTTGGTTCTTCTGTGAACCCCTGCTGCAATTTAATTCCCCTTTCTGTTTGAGATCTAACAGAACTCAAATCATTTCTTGCTTTGATAATTGTTGCAATTTAATTTCCCTTGCTTGAATTCTAAAATCCGAGTCCTCAAATCCCTTTTCCATTCAAGCAATTTATATTTCTTGCACTTTAAGTTACTGCAATTTACATTTCTTGCACTTTAAGTTTCAGTCATTTAATTTCTTGTTCTTTAAGATTCAGCTCTTTTACTTTCAGTTCTCTTTAATTTCTGCAATTCTTCCCTCCCCCTTTACATTTTCTGTCATTTACTTACTGTTGGATACAAAATCACTCAACCAATACTTGATTCGCTTGACTAAATCAACCACCGAACTAAAATTGCTCAATCCCTCAATCCCTGTTGGATCGACCTCACTCCCGTGAGTTTTATTACTTGATGCGACCCGGTACACTTGCCGGTGAGTTTTGTATTGGATCGTTTTCCACACATCAATAAGCATTCAAATTCGAAAAATAGAAAAATAAGGAACAAAGAAATTAAAGAACGGGTCCACCTTAGTGATGGCGGCTTGTTCTTCCTCTTGAAGATCTTATGGAGTGCTTGAGCTCCTCAATGTCTCTTCCTTGCCTTTGTTGCTCCTCTCTCATGATTCTTTGATCTTCTCTAATTTCATGGAGGAGGATTAAATGTTCTTGGTGCTCCACCCTTAGTTGTCCCATGTTGGAACTCAATTCTCCTAGGGAGGTGTTGATTCGCTCCCGATAGTTTTGTGGAGAAAAGTGCATCCCTTGAGGTATCTCATGGATTTCATGATGAGTGGGATCTCTTGTTTGCTCCATCCTTTTCTTAGTGATGGGCTTGTCCTCATCAATAGGGATGTCTCCCTCTATGTCAACTCCAACTGAATAACAGAGGTGACAAATGAGATGAGGAAAGGCTAACATTGCCAAGGTAGAGGACTTGTCTGCCACCTTATAAAGTTCTTGGGCTATAACCTCATGAACTTCTACTTCCTCTCCAATCATGATGCTATGAATCATGATGGCCCAGTCTATAGTAACTTCAGACCGGTTGCTAGTGGGAATGATTGAGCGTTGGATAAACTCCAACCATCCCCTAGCCACGGGCTTGAGGTCATGCCTTCTCAGTTGAACCGGCTTCCCTCTTGAATCTCTCTTCTATTGGGCGCCCTCTTCACAAATGACTGTGAGGACTTGGTCCAACCTTTGATCAAAGTTGACCCTTCTAGTGTAAGGGTGTTCATCTCCTTGCATCATGGGCAAGTTGAATTCCAACCTTACATTTTCCGGACTAAAATCTAAGTATTTCCCTCGAACCATTGTAAGCCAATTCTTTGGGTTCGGGTTCACACTTTGATCATGGTTCTTGGTGATCCATGCATTGGCATAGAACTCTTGAACCATTAAGATTCCGACTTGTTGAATAGGGTTGGTAAGAACTTCCCAACCTCTTCTTCGAATCTCATGTCGGATCTCCGGGTATTCACTCTTTTTTGAGTTTGAAAGGGACCTCGGGGATCACCTTCTTCAAGGCCACAACTTCATAGAAGTGGTTTTGATGCACCCTTGAGATGAATCTCTCCATCTCCCATGACTCAGAGGTGAAAGCTTTTTCCTTTCCTTTCCTCTTTCTAGAGGTTTCTCCGGCCTTGGATGCCATAAATGGTTATGGAAAAACAAAAAGCAATGCTTTTACCACACCAAACTTAAAAGGTTTGCTCGTCCTCGAGCAAAAGAAGAAAGAAGAGAGTAGAAGAAGAAGAAATAGAGGAGATGGAGGTGGCTTTGTGGTTCGGCCAAAGGGGGAGAAGTAGTGTTTAGGGTGTGTGAAAATGAAAGAATGAAGATGGGTTTATATAGGGGTGGAGAGATGGGTAGGGTTCGGTTATGGGAGGGAAAGTGGTTTGAATTTGAATGGTGAAATAGGTGGGGTTCTATGAAGGATGGATGTGAGTGGTGAAGAGAAAGATGGGATTTGATAGGTGAAGGGTTTTTGGGGAAGAGTGGTTGAGGTGATTGGTGAATGGGTGAAGAAGAAGAGAGAGGGTGGTGGGGTAGGTGGGGATCCTGTGGGGTCCATAGATCCTGAGGTGTCTAGGAAAAGTCATCCCTGCACCAAGTGGCGAGCAAAATTGCTCTCTGTGCCAATTCTGGCGTTAAACGCCGGGCTGGTGCCCATTTCTGGCGTTTAATGCTAACTTCTTGCCCTTTCCTGGCGTTTAACGCCAGTCTGGTGCCCCTTTCTGGCGTTAAACACCCAGAATGGTGCCAGACTGGGCGTTAAACGCCCATTCGCTGCCCTTACTGGCGTTTAAACGCCAACAGGTTCTTCCTCTAGGGTGTGCTGTTTTTCTTCCTAGTTTTCATTCTTTTTTTGCTTTTTCAATTGATTTTGTGACTTCTCATGATCATCAACCTACAGAAAACATAAAATAACAAAGGAAAATAGATAAAATATAACATTGGGTTGCCTCCCAACAAGCGCTTCTTTAATGTCAGTAGCTTGACAGAGGGCTCTCATGGAGCCTCACAGATACTCAGAGCAATGTTAGAACCTCCCAACACCAAACTTAGAGTTTGAATGTGGGGGTTCAACACCAACCTTAGAATTTGGTTGTGGCCTCCCAACACCAAACTTAGAGTTTGACTGTGGGGGCTCTGTTTGACTCTGTTTTGAGAGAAGCTCTTCATGCTTCCTCTCCATGGTGACAGAGGGGTATCTTTGAGCCTTAAACTCAAAGGATTCTTCATTCACTTGAATGATCAATTCTCCTCTGTCTACATCAATCATAGCCTTTGCTGTGGCTAGGAAGGGTCTGCCAAGGATGATGGATTCATTCATGCACTTCCCAGTCTCTAGGACTATGAAATCAGCAGGGATGTAATGGTCTTCAATCTTTACCAAAACATCCTCTACAAGTCCATAAGCTTGTTTTCTTGAATTGTCTGCCATCTCTAGTGAGATTCTTGCAGCTTGCACCTCAAAGATCCCTAGCTTCTCCATTACAGAGAGAGGCATGAGGTTTACACTTGACCCTAAGTCACACAGAGCTTTCTTAAAGGTCATGGTGCCTATGGTGCAAGGTATTAAAAACTTCCCAGGATCTTGTCTCTTTTAAGGTAATTTTTGCCTAGACAAGTCATCCAGTTCTTCGGTGAGCAAAGGGGGTTCATCCTCCCAAGTCTCATTACCAAATAACTTGTCATTTAGCTTCATGATTGCTCCAAGGTATTTAGCAACTTGCTCTTCAGTGACATATTCATCCTCTTCAGAGGAAGAATACTCATCAGAGCTCATGAATGGCAGAAGTAAATCCATTGGAATCTCTATGGTCTCAGTGTGAGCCTCAGATTCCCGTGGTTCCTCATTAGGGAACTCATTGGAGGCCAATGGATGTCCATTGAGGTCTTCCTTAGTGGCGTTTACTGCCTCTTCCTCCTCTCCAAATTTGGCCATGTTGATGGCCTTGTACTCTCTTTTTGGATTTTCTTCTGTATTGCTTGGAAGAGTACTAGGAGGGAGTTCAGTAATTTTCTTGCTCAGCTGTCCCACTTGTGCCTCCAAGTTTCTAATGGAGGACCTTGTTTCAGTCATGAAACTTTGAGTGGTTTTGATTAGATCAGAGACCATGGTTGCTAAGTCAGAGTTGTTCTGTTTAGAATTCTCTGTCTGTTACTGAGAAGATGATGGAAAAGGCTTGCCATTGCTAAACCTGTTTCTTCCACCATTATTGTTGTTGAAACCTTGTTGAGGTCTCTGTTGATCCTTCCATGAGAGATTTGGATGATTTCTCCATGAAGAATTATAGGTGTTTCCATAGGGTTCTCCCATGTAATTCACCTCTTCCATTGAAGGGTTCTCAGGATCATAAGCTTCTTCTTCAGATGAAGCATCCTTAGTACTGCCTGGTGCAGCTTGCATTCCAGACAGACTTTGAGAAATCAAATTGACTTGCTGAGTCAATATTTTGTTCTGAGCCAATATGGCATTCAGAGTATCAATCTCAAGAACTCCTTTCTTCTGATTCGTCCCATTGTTCACAGGATTCTTTTCAGAAGTGTACATGAATTGGTTATTTGCAACCATTTCAATTAGTTCTTGAGCTTCTGTAGGCGTCTTCTTCAGATGAAGAGATCCTCCAGCAGAGCTATCCAAAGACATCTTGGACAGTTCAGACAGACCATCATAGAAAATACCTATGATGCTCCATTCAGAAAGCATGTCAGAGGGACACTTTCTGATCAATTGTTTGTATCTTTCCCAAGCTTCATAGAGGGATTCACCTTCCTTCTGTCTGAAGGTTTAGACTTCCACTCTAAGCTTACTCAATTTTTGAGGTGGAAAGAACTTTGCCAAAAAGGCATTGACTAGCTTTTCCCAAGAATTCAGGCTTTCTTTAGGTTGTGAGTCCAACCATATCCTAGCTCTGTCTCTTACAGCAAATGGGAATAGCATAAGTCTGTAGACTTCAGGGTCAACCCCATTAGTCCTGATAGTGTCATAGATTTGCAAGAATTCAGCTAAAAACTGATGAGGATCTTCCAATGGAAGTCCATGGAACTTGCAATTCTGTTGCATTAAAGAAACTAATTGAGGCTTAAGCTCAAAGTTGTTTGCTCCAATGGCAGGGATAGAGATGCTTCTCCCATAGAAGTCGGGAGTAGGTGCAGTAAAGTCACCCAGCACCTTCCTTGCATTGTTGGCATTGTTGTTGTTTTTGGCTGCCATGGGTTCTTCTTCTTTGAAGATTTCTGTTAGGTCCTCTACAGAGAGTTGTGCCTTAGCTTCTCTTAGCTTTCGCTTCAAGGTCCTTTCAGGTTCAGGGTCAGCCTCAATAAGAATGCTTTTGTCTTTGCTCCTGCTCATATGAAAGAGAAGAGAACAAGAAAGTATGGAATCCTCTATGTCACAGTATAGAGATTCCTTGAGGTGTCAGAGGAAAAGAAAAATAGAAGGAAGAAGTAGAGAAGTCGAACTTATTAAAAAAGATGGAGTTCGAATTGTGCATTGAGGAATAGTGTTAGTCCATAAATAGAAGGATGTGAGAAGAGGGGAAGAAATTTTCGAAAATAAATAAAAAACATTGTGAAAAACTTTAATTGATTTTCGAAAACTAAGATGGAAAAAAAATCAAGTGATTTTCGAAAAAGATTTTGAAATTAGAAATCAAAAAGATATGATTGAAAACTATTTTTGAAAAAGATGTGATTAAAAAGATATGATTTGAAAAACAATTTAAAAAGATTTGATTTTAAAAATTAATGACTTGCCTAACAAGAAAAGATATGATTCAAACATTAAACCTTTCTCAACAGAATAGGCAACATACTTGAAATGTTCAATCAAATCATTAATTGATAGCAAGTATTTTGGAAAATGGAAAGAAATTGATTTTGAAAAAGATTTGATTGAAAAGATATGATTTGAAAAAGATTTGATTTTGAAAAAATTTTGAAAACTTGAAAAAAATTTGAATTGAAAACAGAATCTTCCCTCTTGTGCCATCCTGGCGTTAAACGCCCAGAATAGTGCACATTCTGGCGTTTAACGCCCAAGACACTACCCTTTTGGGCGTTAAACGCCCAGCTAGGCACCCTGGCTGGCGTTTAAACGCTAGTTTTCCTTCTTCACTGGGCGTTTTGAACGTCCAGCTTTTTCTGTATAATTCCTCTACTGTATGTTCTGAATCTTCAATTCTCTGTATTATTGACTTGAAAAGACACAAATTAAATTTTTTTTGGATTTTTAATGATGAGGAATAATCAAAATGCAACTAAAATCAAATAACAATGCATGCAAGACACCAAACTTAGCAGTTTGTATACTACTGGCACTAACAAAATGAGAATGCATATGAGAAACAACAAAAATACTCAAGACAAGAGAATTTAAAGATCAGAGCAAGGAAATCATCAAGAACATCTTGAAGATCACTTAAGACACATGAATGAATGCAAGAAGAACAGAAACATGCAATTGACACCAAACTTAACATGAGACACTAGACTCAACAAGAAACATACAATATTTTGGTTTTTATGATTTTGTAATTTTTTTGGATTTTTTGAAAATTAGGTGTAAAAGAAAATAAAGGTATCAAAATTCTTAATGAGAATTCCAGGAATCATGCAATGTTAGTCTAAAGCTTCAGTCTAAAGAAATTAGACATGGCTAGCTAAGCTTCAGCAGGACATTGCATTCAAGAGCTAAATTGATGAGAATCAATCAGCTTTGGTGATGATAAGAACATCACCTTGAAACACTAGAATTCATTCTTAAGAACTCTGAAGAAAAATACCTAAGCTAAGCAACAAGATGAACCGTTAGTTGTCCAAACTCAACAATCCCCGGCAATGGCGCCAAAAACTTGGTGCACGAAATTGTGATCATCAATGGCGCCATCAACATGGTACGCTCAATTGCAATCTCAACTCTTTATCACAACTTCGCACAACTAACCAGCAAGTGCACTGGGTCGTCCAAGTAATAAACCTTACGCGAATAAGGGTCGATCCCACGGAGATTGTTGGTATGAAGCAAGCTATGGTCATCTTGTAAATCCTAGTCACGCAGATTCAAATGGTTATGAATGTTTTATGAATAAAACATAAAGATAGAGATACTTATGTAATTTATTGGTGAGAATTTTAGATAAGTGAACGGAGATGCTTTGTTCCTTCCGTCTCTCTGCTTTCCTACTGTCTTCATCTAATCCTTCTTACTCCTTTCCATGGCAAGCTGTATGTTGGGCATCACCGTTGTCAGTGGCTACAGTCCCGTACTCTCAGTGAAAATGTTCAACGCACCCTGTCACGGCATGGCTATTCATCTGTCGGTTCTCAATCAGGTTGGAGTAAAATCCATTGATTCTTTTGCGTCTGTCACTAACGCCCAGCCTTCAGGAGTTTGAAGCTCGTCACAGTCATTCAATCATTGAATCCTACTCAGAATACCACAGACAAGGTTTAGACCTTCCAAATTTTCTTGAATGCCACCATCAATTCTATCTTATACCACAAAGATTCTGATTAAAGAATCCAAGAGATAAACATTCAAGCCTTGTTTGCTTATAGAACAGAAGTGGTTGTCAGGCACTCGTTCATAAGTGAGAATGGTGATGAGCGTCACATAATCATCACATTCATCATGTTCTTGGGTGCGAATGAATATCTTAGAATAAGAACAAGCCGAATTGAATAGAAGAACAATAGTAATTGCATTAATACTCGAGGTACAGCAGAGCTCCACACCTTAATCTATGGTGTGTAGAAACTCCACCGTTGAAAATACATAAGAACAAGGTCTAGGCATGGCCGAATGGCCAGCCTCCCAATACATGATCAAAAGACTTCAAATGATCAAGGATCCAAAGATTCAAAGATCTAAAGATGATCTAAGATCCCAAGATGAAAATACAATAGCAAAAGGTCTTATTTATAAAGAACTAGTAGCCTAAGGTTTACAAAGATGAGTAAATGACAGAAAAATCCACTTCCGGGCCCACTTGGTGTGTGCTTGGGCTGAGCATTGAAGCATTTTCGTGTAGAGACTCTTCTTGGAGTTAAACGCCAGCTTTTGTGCCAGTTTGGGCGTTTAACTCCCATTCTTGTGCCAGTTCCGGCGTTTAACGCCGGGCATTCTTAAGCTGATTTAGAACGCCGGTTTGGGCCATCAAATCTCGGGAAAAGTTTGGACTATTATACATTGCTGAAAAGCCCAGGATGTCTACTTTCCAACGCCGCTAAGAGCGCACCAATTGGGCTTCTGTAGCTACAGAAAATCCACTTCGAGTGCAGGGAGGTCAGAATCCAACAGCATCTGCAGTCCTTTTCTGTCTCTGAATCAGATTTTTGCTCAGGTCCCTCAATTTCAGCCAGAAAATACCTGAAATCACAGAAAAACACACAAACTCGTAGTAAAGTCCAGAAAAGTGAATTTTAACTAAAAACTAATAAAAATATACTAAAAACTAACTAAAACATACTAAAAACATACTAAAAACAATGCCAAAAAGCGTACAAATTATCCGCTCATCAACAAGCAATCTAAAATAACAAGTCATTAAAATAATAACTAATAAAGCTCTTGGCAAGGTATGAAAACTGGAAGTCCTATCCTAGTTATCCTTATCAATGGTGATGAAAATTATACTTTTGCTCCCACTAAGTCAACCTCTAACTATGAAGGTCAGTTAAGTGGACAAATTAATTTAATGCCTAAAGTCCTAGTCAACTCCTTAAGGAAAGACTAGAGTTATAGGAATCTAAATTAATCAGCAAGAATAATAATTATCAATCACGATGAGTTTGACAACTCAAGAGTCACCAATTAATCAACCAAAGCCAATAGTAAATAATCTAAAGTATAAATAAGGAAAAGTAATCATAATTCTGAAATACCTTTAATTGTATTAATAAAAGAAAATCAATCCAACATGGAAAGTTCATAAATCAAATTGGAAAAATAAATAAAAAGAACATTAAACCTGGAAGTGAAGAAGAAATCCTAAATCCTTTAAGAGGAATCCTAATCCTAAATCCTAAGAGAGAGGAGAGAACCTCTCTCTCTCTCTCTAAAACTACATCTAAATTGTGAAAAGTGAATAACTGGCGATCCCCCTCAATGGATGCATTCTCCCACTTCATAACCTCTAATCTGTGCCTCTTGGACTTGGATCTGGGCCAAAAAGGGCTTCAGAAATCGCTGGGAGCATTTTCTGTAATTTCTGGTGCGTGGCGTTTGTCACGCGTCCGCGTGGGTCACGCGGTCGCATCCTCTGGAGTTTTGCTTGTCACGCGTTTGCTTCGATCATGCATCTGCGTCATCTGTGTTCTGCTTAAGGCGCGTGGCCACGTCAGTCACGCGTTCGCGTCGCTCCCTTGTCGCGCTGGGCATGCAACCGCGTCGTCCATGCATTCGCGTCGCTGCCAGTTTCTTCGAAAACTCCATTTTGTGCTTTCCTTCCATTTTGGTATGTTTCCTTTCCATCCTTTAAGTCATTCCTGTCTTAGAAGTTCTGCAACTACTCAACACACAAATCACGGCATCGAATGGTAAAAAAGGGTAATTAAAATAATTATTTTTAAAGCATAGGAAACATGTATTTCACATATATCACATAATAAGGAAGGGAAAGTAAAACCATGCAATTTACATGAATAAGTGGGCAAGGACTTGATAAAAACCACTCAATTGAGCACAAGATAAACCATGAAATAGGGGTTTATCAATACCTCTCCTTAGCATGACGTGTTTTGACAAGTGAGTGTGGGGGGCTGCGCCTATCATCCCTATCGTCAAAGGCAAAACCGTGAGGCCTTGTGTGCCAAAGCGGACAATATCATGCTAGCGGGTGGTCTGGGCTGTAACAGATGGTATTTGAGTCGGTGCACGGATCGATGTGACAGCGAGGGCGCTGGGCTCCCTTAGGGGGGTGGATTGTAAAGTCCCACATCTGTTGGGGAGGGGAACAAAGCATGCCTTATAAGGGTGTGGATACCTCTCCCTAGCACGATGCATTTTGACGGGTGAGTGTGGGGGGCTTCGGCTATCATCCCTATCGTCAAAGGAAAAATCGTGAGGCCTTGTGTGCCAAAGCGGACAACATCGTGCTAGCGGGTGGTCTGGGCTGTTACATGCCATGCCTAGTAGGTGGCGTGCCGCGCCCATGATGATGCATGACTAAGTCCCTCTTGTGTGCCACGCCTAGTGTTCAAATGGAATGCTCATAGTTATTTTGTCTTGGCGTACCACGCCTAAAATCCCAAGTGGCACGCCCAGTCTTCTTCTTCCTTGTGAGCTTGTGCTGGCATGCGACGCCTTCGAGCTCAAGTGGCATGCACAGTGTTTGTATTTGAACTCTTCAAGGCTGGCGTTCCACGCCTAGAACTCAAGTGGCACGCCCCAGGTACGAGCAAGGCTGGCTTGCCACGCCTTCAAACCCAAGTGGCACGCCCAGTGTTGAACCTTCAACTTTCTTCTCTGGACCAATAAACTGGCGTGCCACACCTTTGAGTCCAAGTTGTACGCCCATTGTTCATAATGGAGTTGGCATGCCTCGCCCAGCCTAGCGTGCCACGCCCCCCTTGTGGTCTTCAAAAGTGCTCTCTCAAAAGTATAGTGGCGTGCCATGCCTGGCCTTGGTGTGCCACGCCCATAGTAAAGCGCATTGTCCCTTCTCTGTAATTTATAATTGGTGTGCCAAGCCCATTGAATGCTCCATGGACTTCTTCTCTGGATTTGATTACTGGCGTGCCACGCCTTCGATCTCAAGTGGCACGCCCACTGTAATTCTTTCCCTTTGCTTCTTTGGAGTTGTTAACTGGCGTGCCACGCCCCTTAGCTGGAGTGCCACGCCCCTTAGCTGGCGTGCCACGCCCCTTAGCTGGAGTGCCACGCCCCTTAGCTGGCGTGCCACGCCCATTCCAATCGTGGGCGTTTGCACCAAGTGGCACGCCCAGCTCACACGCTAAGCTTTTTTTCCTTGTTTCCTCTTTCTTCTGTTGATCTTTTCACCTGAAATTCAACAAAACTCATTTCAAAGCAATGTACCATAATATTCACCATTTAATTCTTGAAATTGCATTAATTGAATGAGATTATACTTTTTTTATGGCCCCTTTTTTATGAGAGAAAGAGGTTGATAATGCAAGTCATCAGCCATCACTGTAGAAGCTGGGCATTCAACGCCCAAAGAAACACAAGTCCTGGTATTGAATACTACAATAGGGGTAGTTGGCAACCCTAAACCCACTAGGAACTCCCTTATTGAAGAACTGATAACACCCAAGGTTCATGAGGAGCCCATTAAAGTTCCCTTGGATGCTTGGTTGAAGATCATAGAATCTGAAGAGATTTCTTCCTCTGATAAGGAAGAGGAAACTAGGGAGGAGCAAATTGTTCGGTACCAAGGAATTCTAATGAAACTGAATTCCAAGTTGTATGGCACAGAACCATTAGAGGAAAAACCTCCAGTGCTTACCAAGGAACTCAATACCTTGGTTCAGCAGAAACTACCTCAAAAGCTGCCGGATCCCGGACTCTTCCTGATTCTTTGCACCATAGGCACCATTACCATTGATAAGGCTCTATGTGACCTAAGGTCAAGCATAAACCTCATGCCACTATTTGTAATGGAGAGACTGGGAATCTTTGAGGTACAAGCTGCAAGAATCTCACTAGAAATGCCAGACAAGTTAATGTAGAATGCACATCGTCTGGTAGAGGATGTCTTAGTAAAGGTTGAGAACCTTTACATTCCTGCAGATTTTATAATCATGGACACTAGGGAGGAAAAGAATGAATCCATCATCCTTGGAAGACCCTTCTTAGCCACTGCCAATGCCATCATTGATGTAGCAAATGGAGAACTGATTCTACAGTTATGGGAGGACCATATCTTGTTCAAGATGCCTAACCCTAACTCTTCCCCTGACAAAAAAGAGACAGTTGTGTAACACATGGTGTTCCAACCCTCTCTCTCAGGGCAGAGCTATAAAGAGGTCCCTGACACTAAGTCTAAGTTTGGTGTTGGGTAGCCATTATCAAGAACTAAAAACACTGGTACTAAGAAGAAAGTACCTAAAGGCTGGAGGGACAAGAAGATCCCCACTGAAGGCCTCTCAACTGGCATGAGTGTTATCTTCACTGACAATCCAGTCATTTCATATACTGTGAACAAGATCCTGTCTCTAGAACATGTGGAACTTATCCATGAGAGCACAGGAAAAAAGTTCACTGTAAGGGGCGAAATTCTAAACCCCTATCCATCTCCGTAAGGAGCTTACCGTCAAGCGAGTCACGTTAAAAAAGCGCTTGTTGGGAGGCAACACAACCATATTTAAAGTTATTTCTGTTTTTCATTAAGTTTATTTAGGTTTTAACAGTTTAATTTTTATGTTTTCTTTAAGTTTGTGATCATGTGCAGTAGTTAGAACAGAAACAGAAACAATCAGAGCAGGAAACAGAACACCATGGAGCAGGTACCTTGCTAGTGTTGAACGCCAGCAAGGGAGGCCAGAGTGGGCGTTTAACGCCCATAAGGAGCAATATTGCTGGCATTAAATGCTAGCCAGGGAGCATGAGGTTGGCGTTGAATGCCAGCTAGGGAACACATACCTGGCTTTGAACGATAGCTAGGAGGCAGAAACCTGGCATTGATCGCTAGGTAGGAACACCCCAATGGGCGTTTAAAGCCCCATGAGAGGCACATTACTTGCGTTCAATGCCAGCAATGCCAGGAGCAGGAGCTGGGCATTCAACACCCACAAGTGGGTAGGGAACTCAAATTTCCTAGCCCCTCAGGATTAGTGGGTCCTATAGAATCTCCACTTACCCCACCTTCTTCTCTCTCTTACTCTCACTCTTATCCACATACTCTTCCCTATAAAGCCTAACCCAATCACATCCATATCTCTTCCCAAAACCATTATAACTCTCACCAACCCCCACCCACTTCAAATTCAAAATTTCCCACCAAATTTCCACCCATTCATTCAAACCCTATCGAATCCCACCCCTATAAATACCTCTTCTTTCTACCCTTCATACACATACCATTCATACACTTAAGCCCCCATGGTTGAACCCTTTTTCCCTATTTTTTCACTCTATCCTCTTCTTCTTCTACTCTTTTCTTCTTATTTTGTTCGAGGACGAGCAAAACTTTTAAGTTTCGTGTTGGAAAAGCCTTACTTTTTACTTTCCATTCACACTTATGGCACCCAAAGTCAGAGAATCCTCTAGAAAGAGGAAAGGAAAAGTAGTTGCTTCCACCTCCAAATCTTGGGAGATAGAGAGATTCATCACCAAAGCTCATCAATACCACTTCTATGAAGTAGGGGCAAAGAAGTCCTTAAGAATGAGTACCCGGAGATCCGAAGAGAAATCTAGAGGAGAGGTTGGGAAGTCCTAACCAATCCTATTCCGGAAGTTGGAATCTTGATGGTGCAAGAGTTCTATGCCAATGCATGGGTCACTAAGAACCATGACACTAGTGTGAACCCACATCCCATAAATTGGAGCACCATGGTCCGAGGACGACTATTGGATTTCAGCTCAGAAAGTGTAAGGTTGGCACTCCATTTGCCACTGATGCAAGGAGACCCACATCCTTACACTAGAAGAGTTAATTTTGATCAAAAGCTGGACCAAGTCCTTTCAAACATTTGTGTGGAAGGAGCCCAGTGGAAAAAGGATGCTCAAGGCAAGCCTATCCAATTGAGAAGGTTTGACCTCAAGCCCGTAGCTAGAGGATCGTTGGAATTCATCCAACGCTCTATCATCCCTACTAGCAATCGGTTAGAAGTGACCATTGACAGGGCCATCATGATTTATTGCATCATGATTGGGAGTGAAGTGGAGGTACATGAGGTAATACCTCAAGAGTTGTACAAGAAAGCTGAAAAGCCTTTCACCTTAGAAAGGTTGGCATTCCCCCACCTTATCTGTCATCTGTACAATTCAGCTGGAATTGCCATAGAAGGAGACATTTCCATTGAAGAGGATAAGCCCATCACTAAAAGAAGGATGGAGCAAACTAGAGAGTCATCATATGGACCACAGCAAGAGCATGTGGAGCTGCCTCAACAAGAAATCCCTGAGATGCCTCATGGGATGCATTTTCCTCCCCAAGGCTATTGGGACTAATTGTATACTTCTCTATGAGAATTAAGCTCCACCATGGATCAACTAAAGATGGTACATCAAGAACATTCCACTATCCTCCATGACATAAGAGAAGATCAAAAAGCCATGAGGGAAGAACAAAGAGTTATGAGGGAAGAATAACAGAGGCAGGGGCATGACACAGAAGAAATCAAGCACTCCATTAGATCATCCAAAAGGAGTAGTAGCCACCATTACTGAGGTGGATTCGTTCCATACTTTCCTTTGCCTATGTCATTTATCTGTTTTCCATGTATTTTGTTTTATTGTCTGTTTCTAGTGCATGATCATCTTTATTTATGTCTTAAAGTTATGAAATATTCCGTGCATCTCTCACCTTGATTAAAAGAAAAATTTTAATTGAAAAAGAAAAGTAACATGCATGAATTTTGAGTTATATATTAAGAATAGTTCAATTATTTGATGTGGTGGCATTGCTTTTAATTTCTGAATGCATGAATGAATAGTGCATATTTGATGTTGGAGTTAAAGAATGTTGGCTCTTAAAAGAATGATGATAAAAGTGAAGTATTATTGGTAATCTGAAAAATCAAAAAATTGATTCTTGAAGCAAAAAAAAGCAGTAAAAACTAATAAAAGAAAAACAAATAGAGGTAAATGCAAAAAAAAAAGAGAAGAAAAAAAAGATAAAAAGCCAATAGCTCTTATTATATTTCTATGCTTTTATTTTGTGCCTTCCAAGTATTTGATAAAATGCTTAGGTGGATTTTAATTTAGATTTTTATATTCTTAACTTGGATTGCTTAATTAGAGACTCTTGAGTTATCACAATTCTTTTGTTGATTGGTGATTGAAAATTGCTAGATAGCTTAGACTTCACTAAATCTAATCTTTGATTAGGACTTGTGAACTTAAGTTGATCTTGCTCCTTGACTTTCCTTCATTGTTAGAGGATAACTAAGTGAGAGCTAAAGGCAATTAACATCACAATTGATGGTGATAATGAGGATAGGAATTCCAATTCTCAATCCTTGTTAGGACTTTTCTTAGTTTTTATTTTATTTCCTTGTTATTTTACTTTCTTGTTCCTTATTCCAAATCCCAAAAATATACTTCCTGTTCATACCCTGACCGAGCTCTCCAAACTCGGCAAGCTGATCGAGAGTCCGACCTCGCCTCAAGGCTCAAGCCCGAGGTCGGACCTCGGACAAATAGGCCAAAGAAGGCCCATCAGAAGGAACTAAGCCCAAAACCTAAAGGCCGAAAGGGCCTGGGAAAGGCGGTTCCACAAAGATAAAGATAAGACTCCCAGAAGATAAGATAAGATAAGAATATCTTATCCAGGGAAGATCACAGCCAACTACTATAAATACACTGGAGCACCCAGGTATAACTCATACTCTAATTCTACTTGATATCTGCTTGGACCCATGCTAACTTAAGCATCGGAGTGTCATTGCAGGTACAACCCCCCGCCGTTCAAGCACCACCACCTCGGGCCTTGCTAGGAAGACCGAGCTACACGTTTCAGGTAACCCTCGGAACACTTCCCATAACCAATAATAACTACACTTCCCTGCAATTCCTTGAGAGACGACCTAAGGTTTAAATTTTTTGGTTAATTTTATTGGGTTTGTATTTGTGACAAACAATTTAAATATTGATTGAGGATTGATTGTCGATTTAGAACTATACTTACAACGCAATATTTTCAATGAAAATCTTTATCGACATTTTTCCTCCGTCAATAGTTCAAAAGAGCTGCTTCCCTAACTATATGCTTTTGGTGTGAAAAGCTTGAGACTGAGCAGTTAAAGTTATGATCCAAAGCAAAAGAGTGTGCTTAAGAACTCTGGAGTTTATGTATCCGGTGGTAATACTGGAAAACAAAGCGCTTAGGGTCACGGCCAAGACTCTAAAGAAGCTGTGTTCCAGAATAAAAAACAACTAAACTAGGAGAGTCAATAATATCATCTAGATTCTAAGTTCCTAAAGATGCCAGTTATTCTAAACCTCAAAGGAAAGTGATATGCCAAAACTATTCAAAAGCTACTAGTCTCGCTCATCTAATTGAAACTGAGCTTCATTGAGAACTCTGAGATTTATTGTATCATTCTCTTCTTTTTATCCTACATTGTTTTTGGTTTCTTAGGGACAAGCAATAGTTTAAGTTTGGTGTTCTGATGAGCGGATATTTTATACACTTTTTGGCATCATTTTCATATAGTTTTTACTATGTTTTGTTTAAGTTTTATTATATTTTCATAGGTTTTAGTGCTAAATTCACATTTTTTATTCATTTTTGAGTTTGTGTATTTTATAGTGATTTCAGGTATTTTTTGGCTGAAATTGATGAGCTTGAACAAAAGTCTAATTCAGAAATAGAGAAAGCACTGCAGATGTTGTCAGGATCTGACCTCTGTGCACTTAAAGGAGCTTTTCTAGAGCTACAAAAGTCCAAATGGTGCACTTTGAATGCCTCTAGAAAGATAACATCCAGGTCTTTCCAAAAATAGATAATAGTCTATACTTTGTTTTAGAAATAAAGGCCTAAAACGGGCATTCAATGCCAGCCACCAGCCCCATTCCTGGCGTCCAAGGCCCACAGGGGAGCAACTGGCATCCAATGCCTAAAAGGGAGTCCCTAGCCAGCATTCAATGCCCCTAAGGAGTCCTAGCTCTTGGAGACACTCAAAGCTCAGCCCAAACACTCACCAAGTAGGTCCGAAAAGTGTATTTTTGAACCCCTAAGACTAGTCTATCATATTTCTGTAATCCTTAGTCATTATATTAGTATATATAGACAAGACCTCACCCTTGTTAGCAGCTCTTGGACAATTTACATGTTTTTCATTGCTATTTTCTGTACAGTATGAGTCACTAACCTCCTAAGGTTATGGTTAGGAGCTCTGCTGAATTTCATGGATCAATAATATTACTGTTCTAGTTTAATATGTCTGATTCTGTTCTCTTATGCAACCTCATTTTTCATCTTATGAATTGAGGGTGACCCATGACAACCACCCTTGTTCTACATGGGTTATGTGTGAGTCCTGACCCGGATAGCATTGAACCAAATCTAAAGATTGCATTGCAGATTCCAGTAGAGTACCTGGACAACTTTGGATACGTGACATAAAATCCTATTGACTGTGGGTAAATAAGGTCTCTGTGGCGCAAAGGCTAGAGTCATAGAAGCAGCACAGAAGATCTGCCTTGTCTGTGGCACATTGAGTAGGATCGTGAAGGGGAATGTATTGCTTAGAGCTTCATCTTCTGCTACAGTGAGAAACGTAGAGGTGGCTTGATGAGAGGACATGAATCACTTCAACATGGTGGATTGCTGCAGTAAAGGAGGTTAATTTAATGAGAGGACATGAGTTAATCACTTACGGCTGCCATTGAAGGAATCGGAAAGTTATTGAAGAAGAAAGTAAGAAAGTTTAATCCGGAAAGACAAAGCATCTCCAAAACCTCAACCGTTCTCATACCATTGATTTCACACATATCTAGTAACATTTTATTTATTTATCTATTTTATGCATTTTTTCATAATAAACTATATTTTCTATCTACCTAACTAAGATCTACAAGATAACCACTACTTGCTCAAACAAACAATCTCTATGGGATCGACCCTCACTCACCTGAGGTATTACTTGGACGACCCGGTATACTTGCCGGTCTATCTGTGCGAAACGTGCGGAGTCATTTTCGTGCACCAATGGATATGGTGGATACCTTGGTTGAAGAGGTACTTGAGGCAAACTAATATGAAGAGCATGAAGAAGAAATTCAGAAAATCCAAGTAAAAGATCCAAAGGAAGCACAAGCAACTGAAAAATCACTTGAGAGCAAGGAAGAAGAGCCACCAAAACAGGAATTGAAGCCTCTACCTCCAAGTCTCAAGTACGCTTTTCTTGGTGCCAAGAAAACCTTCCCAGTAATTATCAACTCCACCTTGAGCACACAAGATGAAGAGAAGCTACTAGATGTATTGAGGACTCATAAGAGTGCACTGAGGTGGACCATTGAGGATCTAAAGGACATAAGCCCCATCATTTGTATGCATAAGATACTTTTGGAGGAGGATTCTAAGCCAGTGGTACAACCTCAAAGAAGGCTTAATCCCACAATGAAAAAAGTAGTTCAGAAGGAGGTAATGAAGTTGTGTGATGTTGTAATCATATACCCCATCTCTGATAGCCCCTAGGTCAGTCCAATCCATGTGGTACCAAAGACGGGAGGCATGACGGTCATCTCTAATGAGAAGAATGAGCTTATACCCACCAGAACAATAACTACCTGGTAGATGTGCATTGATTACAGAAGACTAAACAATGCCACAAGGAATGATCATTTCCCATTGCCCTTCATTGATCAGATGTTAGAAAGACTGGTTGGACATGCATTTTATTGCTTTTTGGATGGGTATTTTGGATATAATCAGATCGTGGTGGACCCGAAGGACTAAGAGAAGACTTTATTCACTTGCCCCTTTGGATTCTTTGCATATAGAAGAATGCCATTTGGGCTATGTAATGCTCTAGCGACCTTCTAGAGATGCATGCTCTCAATCTTCTCTGATTTAGTAGAAAACTCCATTAAAGTATTTATGGATGATTTCTCTATTTTTGGTGATTCATTTAATACCTGTTTGCATTATCTTACCCTTGTTTTGAGGAGATGCCAAGAAACAATTTTGGTTTTAAATTGGGAAAAATGTCATTTCATAGTACTCGAAGAATAGTTCATGGTCATAAAGTCTCAAATAGGGGTATAGAAGTTGACAAAGCAAAGATAGAAGTCATAGAAAAACTTTTTTTACTCGAGAGAAGTTTCTTAGGGCATGCGGGGTTTTATAGAAGATTTATCGAAGATTTTTCTAAAATAGTCAAGCCACTTAGCAATCTGTTAGTGGCTGACAACCCTTTTATCTTTGATGATGAATGCAAGCATGCTTTTGATATTTTGAAAACCAAACTCACTTCAGCATCAATAATCACACCCCCCAATTAGGGACTTCCCTTTGAGCTCATGTGTGATGCAAGTGATCTTGCAATTAGTGTTGTTTTAGGGCAAAAGAAGGATAGGTTGCATCATGTCATTTACTATGCAAGCAAAGTATTGAATGAAGCAGAAAGAAATTATACCACAACAGAGAAAGAATTACTAGCAGTTGTGTATGATTTTGATAAGTTTAGGTAATATTTAATTGGTTCAAAAAAAGTGGTTTACACTGGCCATGCTGTCCTTAAGTATTTGATGTCAAAACAGGATGCTAAGCCAATGCTCATTAGATGGGTGTTGCTATTACAAGAATTTAACATTGAAATCAGAGATAGGAAGGGGAGTGAGAATTAAGTTGCTGACCACTTGTCAAGGCTACCTCATGAAATCAACCAAGAACTTTCATGATCTGTAAATGAAAAGTTTCCATATGAGCACCTCTTGCTAGTTCAACAAGCACCTTGGTTTACAGATATTGCAAACTACAAGGTAAGAAGGAAAATCCCACAAGAATTCACAAAGCAACAAATCAAGAAGTTCCTTAATGATGCCAAATAATTCTTGTGGGATGAATCTTTTCTCTTCAAAAGGTGCCCAAATGGTATGATCAGAAGATATGTGGCAGAAGAGGAAATGAAAGATATTTTATGGCATTGCCTTGGCTCTTGTTATGGTGGTAACTTTGGTGCTGAAAGAATGGCTGCAAAGGTTCTTTAAAGTGGATTCTATTGGCCCACAATTTTCAAAGATGCTCGGGAATTTATTATCCAATGCAATGAGTTCCAAAGGTATAGGAGTTTGACAAGGAAGAATGAGATGCCCCAAAGATACATCCTAGAAGTAGAGTAGTTTGATGTATGGGGGATAGATTTCATGGGCCCCTTCCCTCCATCATACTCATTTAATTACATAGTTCTTCAATTCTTGAGGAATAACATCTTCACAAGATTTGGAGTGCCCAAGGGTTTGATAATTGATGGTGGAAGCCACTTCTACAACAGGCATTTGAATGTTCTTCTTCACAAATATGGAGTGACTCACAAGGTAGCTACACCATATCATCCACAAACTAATGGCCAGGTAGAGACAGCAAATAGAGAATTAAAGAGAATACTAGAAAAAATAGTTGGAGCTACAAGGAAAGATTGGGTAAGGAAGTCAGATGATGCTCTTTGGGCATATAGGACTATCATAGTGGCTGGCCATAGATGATGCATCCAACGAAACTTTCACAGTGAATGGCCATAGATGACAAGCACTATCATAGTGGATCTTGGGAAAAGGAGGAGACTGTGGACAAGTGGTGGACGAAAATGTGATCATCAACAATGGCTCCAAAGACTTGGTGCTCTCAAACGTGAATCTCACTTTGTCACAACTCCGCACAACTAACCAGCAAGTGTACTGGGTCGTCCAAGTAATACCTTACGTGAGTAAGGGTCGATCCCACAGAGATTGTTGGTATGAAGCAAGCTATGGTCACCTTGTAAATCTTAGTCAGGCGGATTCAAATTGATAGTGGTTTTCGGAAAATATAAAGAGATACTTAATTAAATAATAAAGGATAGAAATACTTATGTAAATTCATTAGTGGGAATTTCAGATAAGTGTGTGGAGATGCTTGTCCTTGTTGGATCTCTGCTTTCCTACTGCCTTCCTTCAATCCTTCTTATTCCTTTCCATGGCAAGCTGTATGTAGGGTATCACCGTTGTCAATGGCTACATCCCATCCTCTCAGTGAAAATGGTCCAAATGCTCTGTCACAGCACGGCTAATCATCTGTCGGTTCTCGATCATGTTGGAATAGAATCCCTTGATTCTTTTGCGTTTGTCATCACGCCCAGCAATCGCGAGTTTGAAGCTCGTCATAGTCATTCAATCCCGGAATCCTACTCGGAATACCACAGACAAGGTTAGACTTTCCGGATTCCCATGAATGCCGCCATCAATTCTAGCTTATACCACGAAGATTCTGATTAAGGAATCCAAGAGATATGCGCCCGGTCTAAGGTAGAACGGAAGTGGTTGTCAGTCACGTGTTCATAGGTGAGAATGATGATGAGTGTCACGGATCATCACATTCATCATGTTGAAGTGCAACGAATAACTTAGAATAAGAATAAGTCAAAATTGAATAGAAAATAGTAGTAATTGCATTGAAACTTGAGGTACAACAGAGCTCCACACCCTTAATCTATGGTGTGTAGAAACTCCACCGTTGAAAATACATAAGTGATGAAGGTCCAGGCATGGCCGAATGGCCAGCCCCCAAAACGTGATCAATAGTCTCCTAAGATGAATAATAAAATAAAACTGAGACCAAAGATGTAACGTGGTCAAAAGGACAACTAATACACTAGTAAAAAGTCTTATTTATACTAAAACTAGCTACTAAGGTTTACAGGAGTAAGTATTTGATGCATAAATCTACTTCCGGGGCCCACTTGGTGTGTGCTTAGGCTGAGCTTGCTCTATCCACGAGCTGAGGCTTCTCTTGGAGTTGAACGCCAAGTTCTAACGTGTTTTGGGCGTTCAACTCTGGTTCGTGACGTGTTTCTGGCGTTTGACTCCAGAATTCAGCATGGAACTGGCGTGGAGCGCCAGTTTACGTCATCAAATCTTGAATAAAGTATGAACTATTATATATTGCTGGAAAACTCTGGATGTCTACTTTCCAACGCCATTGAGAGCGCACTATTTAGAGTTTTGTAGCTCCAGAAAATCCATTTTGAGTGCAGGGAGGTCAGATTCCAACAACATCAGTAGTCCTTTGTCAACCTCCTATCAGAGTTTTGCTTAGGTCCCTCAATTTCAGCCAGAAAATACCTGAAATCACAGAAAAATACACAAACTCGTAGCAAAGTCCAGAAATGTGAATTTAGCATAAAAACTAAGGAAAACATCCCTAAAAGTAACTAGATCATACTAAAAACTACCTAAAAACAATGCCAAAAAGCGTATAAATTATCCGCTCATCACAACACCAAACTTAAATTGTTGCTTGTCCCCAAGCAACTGAAAATCAATTAGGATAATAAGAAGAGAATATACTATAAATTCCAAAATATCCATGAATATTAATTCTAATTAGATGAGCAGGACTTGTAGCTTTTTGCTTCGGAACAATTTTGGCATCTCACTTTCTCCTTTGAAGTTTAGAATGATTGGCATCTATGGGAACTTAGAACTTTGGATAGTGTTATTGATTCTCTTAGTTAAGTATGTTGATTCTTGAACACAGCTACTTTTATGAGTCTTGGCCATGGCCCTAAGCACTTTGTTTTCCAGTATTACCACCGGATACATAAATGCAACAGACACATGACTGGGTGAACCTTTTCAGATTGTGACTCAGCTTTGTTAAAGTCCCCAGTTAGAGGTGTCCAGAGCTCTTAAGCACACTCTTTTTGCTTTGGATCACGACTTTAACCACTCAGTCTCAAGCTTTTCACGTGGGCCTTCATGACACAAGCACATGGTTAGGGACAGCTTGATTTAGCCACTTAGGCCTGGATTTTATTTCCTTGGGCCCTCCTATCCATTGATGCTCAAAGCCTTGGATCCTTTTTACCTTTGCCTTTTGGTTTTAAGGGCTATTGGCTTTTTCTGCTTTCTTTTTCTTTTTCTTTCTAAATTTTTTTTCACCATTTTTTTTTCACAAGCTTTGGCTATTCACTGCTTTTTCTTGCTTCAAGATTCAATTTCATGATTTTTCAGATCATCAATAACATTTCTCTTTGTTCATCATTCTTTCAAGAGCCAACAATTTTAACATTCATAAACAACAAGATAAAAAATATGCACTGTTTAAGCATTCATTCAGAAAACAAAAAGTATTGTCACCACATCAATATAATTAAATTAAATTCAAGGACAATTTTCAAAATTTATGTACTTTTTGTTCTTTTGAATTAAAAACATTTTTCTTTTAAGAGAGGTGAAGGATTCATGGAATTTATTTATAACTTCAATACATAGTTACTAAACACTAATGATCATGAAGTAGAGACACAAATATAGATGACATAATAAGCATAAAAACCGAAAAAAAGAAAAGAAATAAGAACAAGGAATGAGTTCACCTTAGTGGCGTCTTCTTCTTGAAGGACCAATGATGTCCTTAAGCTCTTCTATATCCCTTCCTTGCTTTTGTTGCTCCTCCCTCATTGCTCTTTGATCTTCTCTTATTTCATGGAGAATGATGGAGAGCTCTTGATGTTCCACCCTTAATTGTTCCACATTGTAACTCAAATCTTCTAGGGAAGTGTTGAGTTGTTCCCAATAGTTGTTGGGAGGAAAGTGCATCCCTTAAGGCATCTCCGGGATTTCTTGGTGATGAGCTTCCTCATGCGTCTCTTGGGTTCCATGAGTGGGCTCTCTTGTTTGCTCCATCCTTTTCTTAGTGATGGGCTTGTCCTCCTCAATGAAGATGTCTCCTTCTATGATAACTCCAGCTGAGTAACATAGATGGAAAATAAGATGAGGAAAAGCTAGCCTTGCCAAAGTAGAGGACTTATCGGCTATTTTGTAGAATTCATGGGAGATGACTTCATGAACTTCTACTTCCTCTCCAATCATGATACTATGAATCATGATGGCCCGATCCAAAGTAACTTCAGATCGGTTGCTAGTGGGGATGATGGAGTGTTGAATGAACTCCAACCATCCTCTAGCCACAGGCTTGAGGTCCAGTCTTTTTAGTTGAACTGGGTTGCCTTTGGAGTCTCTTTTCCATTGAGCTCCTTCCACACATATGTCCATAAGGACATGGTCCAACCTTTGATTAAAGTTGACCCTTCTAGTGTAGGAGCGTGCATCTCCTTGCATCATGGGTAAGTTGAACGCTGGTGCATGAAATTGTGATCATCAATGGCGCCATCAACATAGTACGCTCAATTGCAATCTCAACTCTTTATCACAACTTCGCACAACTAACCAGCAAGTGCACTGGGTCGTCCAAGTAATAAACCGTACGCGAGTAAGGGTCGATCCCACGGAGATTGTTGGTATGAAGCAAGCTATGGTCATCTTGTAAATATCAGTCAGGCGGATTCAAATGGTTATGGAGGATTGATAATTAAAAGATGAATAAAACATAAAATAAAGATAGAGATACTTATGTAATTCATTGGTGAGAATTCCAGATAAGCGTATGGGGATGCTTTGTCCCTTCCGTCTCTCTGCTTTCCTACTGTCTTCATCCAATCCTTCTTACTCCTTTCCATGGCAAGCTGTATGTTGGGCATCACCATTGTCAATGGCTATAGTCCCGTCCTCTCAGTGAAAATGTTCAACGTGCTTTGTCACAGCACGGCTATTCATCTGTTGGTTCTCGATCATGTCGGAATAGAATCAAGTGATTCTTTTGCGTCTATCACTAACGCCCCACAATCGCGAGTTTGAAACTCGTCACAGTCATTCAATCCTTGAATCCTACTCAGAATACCACAGACAAGGTTTAGACCTTCCGGATTCTCAAGAATGGCCGCCAATGGATTCTAACTTATACCACGAAGATTCTGATTAAGGAATCCAAGAGATATACATTCAAGCCTTGTTTGCATGTAGAACGGAGGTGGTTGTCAGGCACGCGTTCATAAGTGAGAATGATGATGAGCGTCACATAATCATCACATTCATCAAGTTCTTGGGTGCGAATGAATATCTTAGAACAAGAATAAGCTGAATTGAATGGAAGAACAATAGTAATTGCATTGATACTCGAGGTACAGCAGAGCTCCACACCTTAATCTATGATGTGTAGAAACTCCACCGTTGAAAATACATAAGAACATGGTCTAGGCATGGCCATGAGGCCAGCCCCATGATCTAAGATAGCATAAGAATACTCGAAGATAGCTACCCAGATGAAAAATACAATAGCAAAAGGTCCTATTTATAGAGAACTAGTAGCTTAGGATTTACAAAAATGAGTAAATGACGTAAAAATCTACTTCCGGGCCCACTTGGTATGTGCTTGGGCTGAGCATTGAAGCTTCCATGTGTAGAGTCTTTTCATGGAGTTAAACGCCAGCTTTTGTTCCAGTTTGGGCATTTAACTCCCACTTCTGTGCCAGTTACGGCGTTTAACGCCGGGCAGTCTTGAGCTGATTTGGAACGCCAGTTTGGGCCATCAAATCTCAAGCAAATTATGAATTATTATATATTTCTGGAAAGCCAAGGATGTCTACTTTCCAACACAATTGAGAGCGCGCCAATTGGGCTTCTGTAGCTCCAGAAAATCCACTTCGAGTGCAGGAAGGTCAGAATCCAATAGCATCTGCAGTCCTTTTCAGCCTCTGAATCAGATTTTTGCTTAGGTCCCTCAATTTCAGCTAAAAAATACCTGAAATCACAGAAAAACACACAAACTCATAGTAAAGTCAAGAAAAGTGAATTTTAAATAAAAACAAATAAAAAAATAATAAAAACTAACTAAAACATACTAAAAACATACTAAAATCAATGCCAAAAAGCGTATAAATTATCCGCTCATCAGAACACCAAACTTAAATTGTTGCTTGTCCCCAAGCAACTGAAAATCAAATAGGATAAAAAGAAGAGAATATACTATAAACTCCAAATTACCAATGAAACTTAGCTCTAATTAGATGAGCGGGACTAGTAGCTTTTTGCCTCTGAACAGTTTTGGCATCTCACTTTATCCTTTAAAGTTCAGAATGATTGGCTTCTATAGGAACTCAGAATCCAGATAGTGTTATTGATTTTTCTAGTTAAGTATGTTGATTCTTGAACACAGCTACTTTATGAGTCTTGGCCGTGGCCCAAAGCACTTTGTTTTCCAGTATTACCACTGGATATATACATGCCACAGACACATAACTAGGTGAACCTTTTCAGATTGTGACTCAGCTTTGCTAGAGTCCCCAATTAGAGGTGTCCAGGGTTCTTAAGCACACTCTTTTTGCCTTGGATCACGACTTTAACCGCTCAATCTCAAGTTTTTACTTGACACCTTCACGCCACAAGCACATGGTTAGGGACAGCTTGGTTTAGCCGCTTAGGCCAGGATTTTATTCCTGTAGGCCCTCCTATCCACTGATGCTCAAAGCCTTGGATCCTTTTTATTACCCTTGCCTTTTGGTTTAAAGGGCTATTGGCTTTTTCTGCTTGCTTTTTCTTTCTCTTTTTTTTTTTTAGAATTCATTGCTTTTTATTGCTTCAAGAATCATTTTTATGATTTTTCAGATCCTCAATAACATTTCTCCTTTTCTATCATTCTTTCTAGAGCCAACAATTTTAACATTCATGAACAACAAATTCAAAAGACATATGCACTGTTCAAGCATACATTCAGAAAACAAAAAGTATTGTCACCACATCAAAATAATTGAACTAGTTTTAAGGATGAATTCGAAATCATGTACTTCTTGTTCTTTTGTAATAAAAACATTTTCATTTAAGAAAGGTGATGGATTCATAGGACATTCATAACTTTACGGCATAGACACTAAGACACTAATGATCATAAGACACAAACATAAATAAAACATAAAGCATATTTTTTGAAAAACAGAAAAATAGAGAACAAGGAGATTAAAGAACGGGTCCACCTTAGTGATGGCGGCTTGTTCTTCCTCTTGAAGATCTTATGGAGTGCTTGAACTCCTCAATGTCTCTTCCTTGCCTTTGTTGCTCCTCTCTCGTGATTCTTTGATCTTCTTTAATTTCATGGAGGAGGATGGAATGTTCTTGGTGCTCCACCCTTAGTTGTCCCATGTTGGAACTCAATTCTCATAGGGAGGTGTTGATTTGCTCCGAATAGTTTTGTGGAGGAAAGTGCATCCCTTGAGGCATCTCAGGGATTTCATGATGAGGAGTTTCCTCATGCTCATGTCCATGAGTGGGATCTCTTGTTTGCTCCATCTTTTTCTTAGTGGTATCCATGAGGACTTGGTCCAACCTTTGATCAAAGTTGACCCTTTTTAAGTTTGAAAGGGACCTCGGGGATCACCTTCTTCTTGGCCACAACTTCATAGAAGTGGTCTTGATGCACCCTTGAGATGAATCTCTCCATCTCCCATGACTCGGAGGTGGAAGCTTTTGCCTTCCCTTTCCTCTTTCTAGAGGTTTCTCCGGCCTTAGGTGCCATAATTGGTTATGGAAAAACAAAAAGCAACGCTTTTACCACACCAAACTTAGAAGATTTGCTCGTCCTCGAGCAAAAGAAGAAAGAAGAGAGTAAAAGAAGAAGAAATAGAGGAGATGGAGGGGGGCTTTGTGTTTCGGCCAAGGGGGAGAAGTAGTGTTTAGGTTGTGTGAAAATGAGGGGGTGAAGATGGGTTTATATAGGGGTGGGAAGGGGGTATGGTTCGGCCATTATGGGTGGGTTTGGGAGGGAAAGTGGTTTGAATTTGGATGGTGGGGTAGGTGGGGTTTTATGAAGAATGGATGTGAGTGGTAAAGAGAATGGTGGGATTTGATAGGTGAGGGGTTTTTGGGGAAGAGGTATTGAGGTGATTGGTGAATGGGGAAGAAGAGAGAGAGTGGTGGGGTAGGTGGGGATCCTGTGGGGTCCACAGATCCTGAGGTGTCAAGGATATCTCATCCCTGCACCAAGTGGCGTGTAAAACGCCCTTTCTGCCAATCCTGGCGTTAAACGCCGGGCTGCTGCCCTTTTCTGGCGTTTAAGCCAGCTTCTTGCCCTTTTCTGGCATTAAACGCCATTCTGGTGCCCCTTTCTGGCGTTAAATGCCCAGGATGGTGCCAGACTGGGCGTTAAACACCCATTTTGCTGTCTTCACTGGCATTTAAACGCCAGCAAGTTTTCCTCCAAGGTGTGCTGTTTTTCATTCTGTTTTTCATTCTGTTTTTGCTTTTCCAACTGTTTTTGTGACTTCACATGATCATCAACCTATAGAAAACATAAAATAACAATGGAAAATAGATAAATATAACATTGGGTTGCCTCTCAACAAGCGCTTCTTTAGTGTCAGTAGCTTGACAGTGGGCCCTCATGGAGCCTCACAGATGTTCAGAGTAATGTTGGAACCTCCCAACACTAAACTTAGAGTTTGAATGTGGGGGTTTAACACCAAACTTAGAATTTGGTTGTGACCTCCCAACACCAAACTTAGAGTTTGACTGTGGAGGCTCTGTTTGACTCTATTTTGAGAGAAGCTCTTCATGCTTCCTCTTCATGTCATTTACTCATTTCTGTAAACCCTAGGCTACTAGTTCTCTACAAATAGGACCTTTTACCATTGTATTCATATCTTGGTAGCTATCTTTGAGTAGTTTTATGCTATCTTAGATCATTGGGAGGCTGGCCTCACGGCCATGCCTAGACCTTGTTCTTATGTATTTTCAACGGTGGAGTTTCTACACACCATAAATTAAGGTGTGGAGCTCTGCTGTACCTCGAGTATTAATGCAATTACTATTGTTCTTCTATTCAATTCAGCTTGTTCTTATTCCAAGATATTCATTCGCACTCAAGAACTTGATGAATGTGATGATTATGTGACGCTCATCATCATTCTCACTTATGAACGCGTGCCTGACAACCACTCCCGTTCTACAAGCAAACAAGGCTTGAATGTTTATCTCTTGGATTCTTTAATCGGAATCTTCGTGGTATAAGCTAGAATTGATGGCGGCATGGTGCACGAAATTGCAATAACACTTTTGCAATCCCGCACAACTAACCAGCAAGTGCACTGGGTCGTCCAAGTAATACCTTGCGTGAGCAAGGGTCGATCCCACGGAGATTGTTGGCTTGGAGCAAGCTATGGTTATCTTGTAAATCTTAGTCAGGAGATCAGAAATTATCAGGATTGATTGTAAAAAGCAAAAGAACATGTAATGGTTACTTGTATTGCAGTAATGGAGAATAGGTTGAGGTTTGAAGATGCTCCATCTTCTGAATCTCTGCTTTCTTACTGTCTTCTTCATCAAACACGCAAGTCTCCTTCCATGGCAAGCTCGTGTAGGGTCTCACTGTTGTCAGCAGCTACCTCCCATCCGCGCAGTGAAAGCTAATGCACACACTCTGTCACAGTGCTGCCAATCACCGGTTTGGTTCCCTCCCCTACCGGAATAGAATAACTCTTTTGCGTCTGTCACTAACGCCCAGTAGGTTACAGGTTTGAAGCACGTCACAGTCATTCAATCATTGAATCCTACTCAGAATACACAGACAAGGTTTAGACCTTCCGGATTCTCTTGAATGCTGCCATCAGGTCCTGCCTATAACCACGAAGATTCCGATAAAAGAACCCAAGAGATAACTACTCAATCTAAGATAGAACAGAGGTGGTTGTCAGGCACGTGTTCATGGTTGAGAATGATGATGATTGTCACGGATCATCACATTCATCCGGATTAAGAACAAGTGTTATCTTGGAATGGAAGCAAGCATGATTGAATAAGAAACAGTAGTAATTGCATTAATCCATCAAGACACAGCAGAGCTCCTCACCCCCAACCATGGGGTTTAGAGGCTCATACTGTGGAAAGAAACGTGTACAAAATGTTATGGGGTCATAAGGTTACTGTTTACAAAGTCAAAAGGTCCTATAAGTAGTAAACTAGTATCCTAAGGTTTACAGAATTGAGTAAATGACAGAAAAATCCACTTCCGGGCCCACTTGGTGTGTGCTTGGGCTGAGCAATGAAGGAATTTCGTGTAGAGACCTTTTCTGGAGTTAAACGCCAGCTTTCATGCCAGTTTGGGCGTTTAACTCCAGTTTTTATTCCAGTTCCGGCGTTAACGCTGGAATTTCTGAGGCCGGATTGCTACGCGGGTTTGGGCCATCAAATCTTGGACAAAGTATGGACTATTATATATTGCTGGAAAGCCCAGGATGTCTACTTTCCAATGCCGTTGAGAGCGCGCCAATTGGGCTTCTGTAGCTCCAGAAAATCCACTTCGAGTGCAGGGAGGTCAGAATCCAACAGCATCTGTAGTCCTTTTCAGTCTCTGGATCAGATTTTTGCTCAGGACCCTCAATTTCAGTCAGAAAATACCTGAAATCACAGAAAAACACACAAACTCATAGTAAAGTCCAGAAAGTGAATTTTAACTAAAAACTAATAAAAATATAATAAAAACTCAACTAAAACTACCAAAACATACTAAAAACAATGCCAAAAAGCATATAAATTATCCGCTCATCACAACACGAAACTTAAATTGTTGCTTGTCCCAAGCAACTGAAAATCAAAATAGGATAAAAGAAGAGAATATACTATAGACTCCAAAATATCAAAGAAACATAGTTCCAATTAGATGAGCGGGACTAGTAGCTTTTTGCCTCCGAACAGTTTTGGCATCTCACTCTATCCTTTGAAGTTCAGAATGATTGGCATCTATGAGAACTCAGAATTCAGATAATGTTATTGATTCTCCTAGTTAAGTATAATGATTCTTGAACATAGCTAGTGTATGAGTCTTGGCTGTGGCCCAAAGCACTCTGTCTTCCAGTATTACCACCGGATACATACATGCCACAGACACATAATTGGGTGAACCTTTTTTTTTTTTTTGATTGTGACTCAGCTTTGCTAAAGTCCCCAATTAGAGGTGTCCAGGGTTCTTAAGCACACTCTTATTGCTTTGGATCACCACTTTATTCCTTTTCTTTTTCTTTTTTTTTCGAAAATTTTTTTTTTCTGCTTTTTTCTTGCTTCAAGAATCAAATTGATGATTTTTCAGATCCTCAATAACAGTTCTCTTTCTCCTCATTCTTTCAAGAGCCAACAAATTTAACATTCTTAAACAACAAATTCAAAAGACATATGCACTGTTCAAGCATTCATTCAGAAAACAAAAGTATAGTCACCACATCAAACTAATTCAACTAGTTTCAGAGATAAATTTCGAAATCCTGTACTTCTTGTTCTTTTGTGATTAAAGCATTTTTCTTTTAAGAGAGGTGATGGATTCATAGGATATTCATAGCTTTAAGGCATAAACTTTATTAATTTTATTAATTATGAACTAAGAACAGACTCAAAAATAAATATAAGATGAAAAAAAAACGAAAACAACAGGCTACTAATGATAGAGGTGTTCACAGAGTTAGGACTCAACAACCTTGATTTTGAGAAGTGGATGCTCCCTCAGCTTGAGAGGAGAGCTTTTGGCGTTTCATCTCTTGGATTTCACGCCCCTGCTTCTCTTGTTCCTTCCATTGTCTTCTTGGTGATTGGATGTTCAATGGGATGAATTCATCTTCTCCTATCTTCACCCCAGCCTCTTTACAGAGCAAGGAGATCAAGCTTGGGTATGCTAATTTGGTTACAGTGGAATTCCTATTTTGCAATGGTGTAGATCTCACAAGCAATCACATGATGAACCTCCACCTCTTTTCCAAGCATAATGCAATGAATCATCACTGCTCTCTTGATGGTGACCTCAGAACGGTTGCTAGTGGGCAATATGGAACGCCCAATGAAGTCTAGCCAACCTCTTGCAATTGGCTTGAGGTCTCCCCTCTTGAGTTGGTTTGGGATACCCTTAGAGTTGGTTATCCACTTAGTTCCAGGGAGGCATATGTCCTCTAGAACCTGATCCAACCCCTTATCTACTCTCACCATCCTCCTATTAAAGGAATCAGGATCATCTTGCAGTTGAGGCAACTTGAATATTTCTCTTATTTTGTCCAGATGGAAGTATATAACTTTCCCTCTGACCATGGTTCTGTGGGTATGGTAAGCAGTTCCAGTCATTCTCTGCTTATCTGTTAGCCACAGATTTGAGTAGAATTCCTGAACCATGTTCCTTCCAACCTTTGTCTCAGGATTGGTCAGAACTTCCCAACCTCTGTTTCGAATTTGCTCTTGGATCTCCGGATATTCATCTTCTTTCAGATCAAATTTAACTTCCGGGATCACTGACCTCAGACCCATTATTTTGTGATAATGGTCTTCATGTTCTTTGGTTAAGAACTTCTCTTCATTCCAAAGATTCTTTGGATTAGTCTCTTCTTGCCTCTTAAATTGGTTTGTTTTCCCTTAGGAGCCATGATATTGATGAATCTTGGCTTAGTGATCACGGAAAAGCACACCAAACTTAGAGGTTTTGCTTGTCCTCAAGCAAAAAGAAAAGAAGAAGAGAAGAGAGAGGGAGAGAGAAAATTCGAATGGTGTGAGGAAGGAGGGGTGAGGAACGTTTATTTATAGAGTGGGGGGGGAAGAGAATTTCGAAAACAAAAGAGAGATTTGAAAGGAAATTTGAAAAGATTTTGAAAAAAAAATTTGAGAAAAGGGTGAGTTTTTGAAGAAGATTTGAGATTATTTTGAAATAGATTTAAAGAATGGTTTTGATTTGTGAAGATTTGAAAGTGATTGATGAAAGGTTGAAGTGTATTTATGTAGAGGATTATGGGTAAAAAGAGGAAAGTTTGAAAAAATTTGAGTTGAAAACAAAAATGTGGTCCCCCCACCTTTCTGGCGTTAAACGCCCAGAATGGCACCCATTCTGGCGTTTAACGCCCACTTGGCACCCCTTTTGGGCGTTTAACGCCCAGCCAGGTACCCTGGCTGGCGTTAAACGCCAGAAAACCTTCCTCACTGGGCGTTTTTCTGAACGCCCAGTGATGCTGCACACCTGGCGTTAAACGCCCAGAATGGTGCCCATTCTGGCGTTTAACGCCCAGAATGGTACCATTACTGGCGTTAAACGCCCAGAATGGTGCCCATTCTGGCGTTTAACGCCCAAAATGCCCCTTACTGGCGTTTTTTCGCCAGTGAGCTCATTTTCTCTGCTTTTTGAGCTGAATCCTTCTGTAACTCTGTGAATTCCTTCATTTTTGATACTTGCCTCTGTAAGAACTAATCATACAACTTCCTAATGACTGGGTTGCCTCCCAGTAAGCGCTTCTTTACTGTCTTTAGTTGGACTTTCACTGAGAATCACTCAAGCCTCAGTTTTGAGCATTCCTGCTCAAAATTTCCTTCAAGATAATGCTTGATCCTCTGTCCATTAACAATGAACTTCTTGTCAGAATCAATATCCTGAAGCTCAACATATCCATATGGGGAGACTCCTGTAATCACATACGGACCCCTCCATCGGGATTTGAGTTTTCCTGGAAACATCTTGAGCCTAGAGTTGAAGAGCAGAACTTTTTGTCCTGGCTCAAAGACTCTGGTTGACAATCTCTTGTCATGCCATTTCTTTGCCTTTTCCTTATAAATTTTTGCATTCTCAAAGGCATTGAGTCTGAACTCCTCTAGCTCATTTAGCTGGAGCAGTCTTTTCTCACCAGCTAACTGTGCATCCATGTTTAGGAATCTGGTTGCCCAGTAGGCTTTGTGTTCCAGTTCCACAGGCAAATGGCAGGCCTTCCCATACACCAATTGGTATGGAGAGGTGCCTATAGGAGTCTTGAATGCTGTTCTGTATGCCCACAGAGCATCATCCAAGCTCTTTGCCCAATCCTTTCTTCGGGACATTACAGTCCGTTCTAGGATTCTTTTTAGCTCTCTGTTAGAGACTTCAGCTTGCCATTTGTCTGTGGATGATACGGAGTTGCCACTTATGGCTGATTCCATATCTAACCATAGCAGAGTATAGCTGTTTATTGCAGAAATGAGTGCCCCCATCACTGATTAGCACTCTGGGGACGCCAAACCTGCTGAAAATGTTTTTCTGGAGGAATTTCAGCACGGTCTTAGTATCATTAGTGGGTGTAGCAATTGCTTCTACCACTTAGATACATAGTCCACTGCCACCAGAATGTAAGTGTTTGAGTATGATGGTGGGAATGGCCCCATGAAGTCAATTCCCCATACATCAAATAATTCTATCTCTAATATTCCTTGTTGAGGCATGGCATATCCGTGAGGCAGGTTACCAGCTCTTTGGCAACTGTCACAGTTACGCACAAACTCTCGGGAATCTTTATAGAGAGTAGGCCAGTAGAAGCCACATTGGAGGACTTTAGTGGCTGTTCGCTCACTTCCAAAATGTCCTCCATACTGTGATCCATGGCAGTGCCATAGGATCCTCTGTGCTTCTTCTCTGGGTACACACCTGCGGATCACTCCGTCAGCACATCTCTTAAAGAGATATGGTTCATCCCAGAGGTAGTACTTGGCATCTGAAATTAGTTTCTTTCTTTGCACATTGCTGTACTCCTTGGGTATGAACCTCACAGCTTTATAGTTTGCCATATCTGCAAACCATGGAGCTTCCTGAATGGCAAAAAGTTGCTCATCTGGGAAAGTCTCAGAGATCTCAGTAGAAGGGAGGGACGTCCCAACTACTGCTCTATTCTGGACAGATGATCAGCTACTTGATTCTCTGTCCCTTTTCTGTCTCTTATTTCTATATCAAACTCTTGCAGAAGCAACACCCATCTGATAAGCCTGGGTTTTGAATCCTGCTTTGTGAGTAAGTATTTAAGAGCAGCATGGTCAGTGTACACAACCACTTTGGATCCTACTAGGTAGGATCTAAACTTGTCAATGGCATAAAACCACTGCAAGCAACTCTTTTTCTGTGGTTGTGTAATTTTTCTGTGCATCATTTAGAACACGGCTAGCATAGTAAATGACATGCAGAAGTTTGTTATGCCTTTGTCCCAACACTGCACCAATGGCATGATCACTGGCATCACACATTAATTCAAATGGTAATGCCCAATCTGGTGCAGAGATAACTGGTGCTGTGACCAACTTAGCTTTCAGGGTCTCAAATGCCTGCAAACACTGTGTGTCAAACACAAATGGTGTGTCAGCAGCTAACAGGTTACTCAGAGGTTAGCAATTTTCGAAAAATCCTTGATAAACCTTCTGTAAAATCCTGCATGTCCCAGAAAGCTTCTGATTGCCTTAACATTGGCAGGTGGTGGTAATTTTTCAATTACCTCTACCTTTGCCTTATCCACCTCTATTCCCCTGCTTGAAATTTTGTGCCCAAGGACAATTCCTTCAGTCACCATAAAGTGACATTTCTCCCAGTTTAAAACCAGGTTAGTCTCTTGGCATCTTTTCAGGACAAGTGATAGTGGTTAAGACAGGAGCTGAATGAGTCTCCATACACTGAGAAGTCATCCATGAAGACTTCCAGAAATTTCTCTACCATATCTGAAAAGATAGAGAGCATGCACCTCTGAAAGGTTGCAGGTGCATTGCACAGACCAAAAGGCATTCTCCTATAGGCAAACACGCCTGAAGGGCAGGTGAATGCTGTTTCTCTTGGTCCTGAGGGTCTACTGCAATTTGGTTGTAGCCTGAATAGCCATCCAAAAAGCAGTAATAATCATGACCAGCTAGTCTTTCTAGCATTTGGTCTATGAATGGTAAAGGAAAATGATCCTTTCTGGTGGCTGTATTGAGTCTTCTGTAGTCAATACACATGCGCCACCCTGTGACTGTCCTTGTAGGAACCAGTTCATTTTTTCATTATGAACCACTGTCATGCCTCCCTTTTTGGGAACAACTTGGACAGGGCTCACCCAGGGGCTATCAGAAATAGGATAAATAATCCCAGCCTCCAGTAATTTGGTGACCTCTTTCTGCACCACCTCCTTCATGGCTGGATTTAGCCTCCTTTGTGGTTGAACCACTGGTTTGGCATTATCCTCCAACAGGATCTTGTGCATGCATCTAGCTGGGCTAATACCCTTGAGATCACTTATGGACCACCCAAGAGCTGTCTTGTGTGTCCTTAGCACTTTAATCAGTGCTTCCTCTTCCTATGAATTTAAAGCAGAGCTTATAATCACTGGAAAAGTATCACCCTCTCCCAGAAATGCATATTTCAGAGATGGTGGTAGAGGTTTGAGTTCAGGTTTGGGAGGCTTATCCTCCTCCTGAGGAATTTTCGAAAATTCCTTTACTTCCTCTAGTTCTTCTTGATCAGGTTGAGCATCTTTGAAGATGTCCTCAAGCTCTGATTCTAGGATTTCAGCCATTTTGATCTCTTCTACCAGAGAATCAATGATGTCAACGTCCATGCAGTCTTCTGGTGTGTCTGGATGCTGCATAGCTTTCACAGCATTCAACTTGAACTCATCCTCATTGACCCTCAGGGTTACTTCCCCTTTATGTACATCAATGAGAGTTCGTCCAGTTGCTAGGAAAGGTCTTCCTAGAATGAGAGTTGCACTTTTGTGCTCCTCCATTTCCAGCACCACAAAGTCAGTTGGAAAGGCAAATGGCCCAACCTTGACAATCATGTCCTCTATTATGCCTGATGGGTGTTTAATGGAACCATCAGCAAGTTGGAGGCATATCCTGGTTGGTTTGACTTCTCCAGTCAACCCAAGCTTTCTGATAGTGGATGCAGGTATTAGATTGATGCTTGCTCCAAGATCACATAGAGCTATCTTGGTGCAGGCACCTTCTAATGTGCAGGTATCATAAAGCTCCCAGGATCTTGAAGCTTTTCTGGTAAGCTTTTTAGAATGACTGCACTGCATTCTTCAGTGAGAAACACTTTTTCAGTTTCTCTCCAATCCTTCTTATGGCTTAAAATTTCTTTCATGAATTTAGCATAAGAAGGTATTTGCTCAAGTGCCTCTGCAAACGGAATCTTTATTTCAAGAGTCCTTAAATAGTCTGCAAAGCGGGCAAATTGCTTATCCTGTTCCGCTTTGCGGAGTTTCTGAGGATAAGGCATCTTGGCTTGATATTCTTCAACCTTAGATGCTGCAGGTTTATTCCTTACAGAAATGGTTGAAGAGGCCTTGTTAGGGGGATAATCATCAGAACTCTCAGGTGCCTGATGCTCCTTGGGCGTTTGAACGCCAGGAATGGATGAAGTTTGGGCGTTAAACGCCAACTTCTCCCCCTTTTTTGGCGTTTGAACGCCAGAACTGGGTAGGGAATGGGCGTTTAACGCCATCTTTCCTTCCCTTTCTGTCGTTTGAACGCCAATAATATTCCTCTCTGGGCTCTTACTGTCCTCAGAGGGATTTTGAACAGTGACTTGGTCATCCTCTGTCAACTGTTCCTTAATTGACTTCTTGCTCTTTTGAGCAGTGGCTTTCAGTGTTTTCCCACTCCTCAGTTGAACTGCTTGACACTCTTCTGTTATTTGTTTAGATATTTGCTGTTTTGCTTGATTCAACTGCAGTTCTATGCTCTTGTTAGCAGCCTTATTATCATGGAGCATTTCTTTAAATTCTGCTAACTGTTCTGTCATCAGGAGCAATTGTTGACTGAGCTCATTCATCTGTTCCTGAGGATTAGGATCAGTGACTAATGCCATGATCTCCTCCTTTGGAACGTACTCATTGCTAGAATACAAGTATTGGTTTCTAGCAACAGTGTCTATAAGCTCTTGAGCTTCTTCAATTGTCTTTCTCATGTGTATAGATCCACCAGCTGAGTGGTCTAAAGACATCTGAGCTTTTTCTGTAAGCCCATAGTAGAAAATGTCTAGCTGTACCCACTCTGAAAACATTTCAGAGGGACATTTTCTTAGCATACCTCTATACCTCTCCCAGGCATCATAAAGGGATTCATTATCCTCTTGTTTAAAGCCTTGGATGTCCAGCCTTAGCTGGGTCATCCTTTTTGGAGGGTAAAAATGATTCAGGAATTTTTCTGATAACTGTTTCCATGTCTTTATGCTTGCTGTAGGTTGGTTATTTAACCACCTTTTTGCTTGATCTTTTACAGCAAATGGAAACAGTAACAGTCTGTAGACATCCTGATCTACCTCTTTATCATGTATTGTGTCAGCAATTTGTAAGAACTGTGCCAGAAACTCAGTAGGTTCTTCCTCTGGAAGACCGGAATACTGGCAATTTTGCTGCACTATGATAATGAGTTGAGGATTTAGCTCAAAGCTGCTTGCTTTGATGGGAGGTACACAGATGCTACTCCCATATGCAGCTGTACTGTGGTTGGCATAAGACCCCAGAGTCCTCTTGGACTGATTAATTCCACTTAAGTCCATAATGGACAAAAGGGAAATGAGAATGATTGCAAAGAGATAAATTTTTGTTTATTTTTAATTTTTTTTTTTTGAAATAATCGAAAAATGAAAATAAAAACAAAAGGAAATTTAAAATAAAAATTCGAAAATCAAAAGAAAAATAAAATAAAATTTCGAAAATAAAAAAAAAAGAAAATAAGATCAAAGCAAATTGAGAACTGAATCAATCAAGTAATTAAAAAGATTTTGAAAGCAGCAATCAAAAAGATATGATTGAAAAGTTTTTATGAAAAAGATTTGAATTTTAAAAAGAGGAAAGAGAAAAACACAAAAAGACACCAAACTTAAAATTTTAGAAAATCAAACACAAAATTTTCGAAAATTTTTAAGAGAAAAACACAAAGAGGACACCAAACTTAGAACTTTTATGAATCAAAAAGGGACTGAGAATATGCAAGAAAAAATCGAAAATTAAAGAAAAACAAAAGCATGCAAATGACACCAAACTTAGAATATGAAACTAGACTCACTAAAAAGACTCTAAACCAACAAAATAAAAAGTCCTAATCTAAGCAACAAAATAAACCGTTAGTTGTCCAAACTCGAACAATCCCCGGCAACGGCGCCAAAAACTTGGTGCACGAAATTGCAATAACACTTTTGCAATCCCGCACAACTAACCAGCAAGTGCACTGGGTCGTCCAAGTAATACCTTGCGTGAGCAAGGGTCGATCCCACGGAGATTGTCGGCTTGGAGCAAGCTATGGTTATCTTGTAAATCTTAGTCAGGAGATCAGAAATTATCAGGATTGATTGTAAAAAGCAAAAGAACATGTAATGGTTACTTGTATTGCAGTAATGGAGAATAGGTTGAGGTTTGAAGATGCTCCATCTTCTGAATCTCTGCTTTCTTACTGTCTTCTTCATCAAACACGCAAGTCTCCTTCCATGGCAAGCTCGTGTAGGGTCTCACTGTTGTCAGCAGCTACCTCCCATCCGCGCAGTGAAAGCTAATGCACACACTCTGTCACAGTGCTGCCAATCACCGGTTTGGTTCCCTCCCCTACCGGAATAGAATAACTCTTTTGCGTCTGTCACTAACGCCCAGTAGGTTACAGGTTTGAAGCACGTCACAGTCATTCAATCATTGAATCCTACTCAGAATACCACAGACAAGGTTTAGACCTTCCGGATTCTCTTGAATGCTGCCATCAGGTCCTGCCTATACCACGAAGATTCCGATAAAAGAACCCAAGAGATAACTACTCAATCTAAGATAGAACAGAGGTGGTTGTCAGGCACGTGTTCATGGTTGAGAATGATGATGATTGTCACGGATCATCACATTCATCCGGATTAAGAACAAGTGTTATCTTGGAATGGAAGCAAGCATGATTGAATAAGAAACAGTAGTAATTGCATTAATCCATCAAGACACAGCAGAGCTCCTCACCCCCAACCATGGGGTTTAGAGGCTCATACTGTGGAAAGAAACGTGTACAAAATGTTATGGGGTCATAAGGTTACTGTTTACAAAGTCAAAAGGTCCTATAAGTAGTAAACTAGTATCCTAAGGTTTACAGAATTGAGTAAATGACAGAAAAATCCACTTCCGGGCCCACTTGGTGTGTGCTTGGGCTGAGCAATGAAGGAATTTCGTGTAGAGACCTTTTCTGGAGTTAAACGCCAGCTTTCATGCCAGTTTGGGCGTTTAACTCCAGTTTTTATTCCAGTTCCGGCGTTTAACGCTGGAATTTCTGAGGCCGGATTGCTACGCGGGTTTGGGCCATCAAATCTTGGACAAAGTATGGACTATTATATATTGCTGGAAAGCCCAGGATGTCTACTTTCCAATGCCGTTGAGAGCGCGCCAATTGGGCTTCTGTAGCTCCAGAAAATCCACTTCGAGTGCAGAGAGGTCAGAATCCAACAGCATCTGTAGTCCTTTTCAGTCTCTGGATCAGATTTTTGCTCAGGACCCTCAATTTCAGTCAGAAAATACCTGAAATCACAGAAAAACACACAAACTCATAGTAAAGTCCAGAAAAGTGAATTTTAACTAAAAACTAATAAAAATATAATAAAAACTCAACTAAAACTACCAAAAACATACTAAAAACAATGCCAAAAAGCATATAAATTATCCGCTCATCACGGCATTCAAGAGAATCCGGAAGGTCTAAACCTTGTCTGTGGTATTCTGAGTAGGATTCAATGATTGAATGACTGTGAAAAGCTTCAAACTCCTGAAGGCTGGGCGTTAGTGACAAACGCAAAAGAATCAATGGATTCTATTCCAACCTGATTGAGAACCGACAGATGATTAGCCGTGCCGTGACAGGGTGCGTTGAACATTTTCACTGAGAGGACGGGATTGTAGCCAGTGACAACGGTGATGCCTAACATACAGCTTGCCATGGAAAGGAGTAAGAAGGATTGGATGAAGACAGTAGGAAAGCAGAGAGACGGAAGGGACAAGCATCTCCATTCGCTTATCTGAAATTCTCACCAATGAATTACATAAGTATCTCTATCTTTATGCTTTATTCGTATATCATCCATAACCATTTGAATCTGCCTGACTAAGATTTACAAGGTGACTATAGCTTGCTTCATACCAACAATCTCCGTGGGATCGACCCTTACTCGCGTAAGGTTTATTACATGGACGACCCAGTGCATTTGCTGGTTAGTTGTGCGAAGTTGTGATAAAAAGTTGAGATTGCAATTGAGCGTACCATGTTGATGGTGCCATTGATGATCACAATTTCGTGCACCAAGTTTTTGGCGCCGTTGCCGGGGATTGTTGAGTTTGGACAACTGACGGCTCATCTTGTTGCTTAGCTTAGGTATTTCTTTTTTCAGAGTTCTTAAGAATGAATTCTAGTGTTTCAAGGTGATGTTCTTATCATCACCAAAGCTGATTGATTTTCATCAATTTAGCTCTTGAATGCAATGTCCTGCTGAAGCTTGGCTAGCCATGTCTAATTTCTTTAGACTGAAGCTTTAGACTAACATTGCATGATTCCTGGATATCTCATTAAGAATTTTGATACCTTTATTTTCTTTTCCACTTAATTTTCGAAAAATCCAAAAAAAAAATTACAAAATCATAAAAACCAAAAATATTGTATGTTTCTTGTTGAGTCTAGTGTCTCATGTTAAGTTTGGTGTCAATTGCATGTTTCTGTTCTTCTTGCATTCATTCATGTGTCTTAAGTGATCTTCAAGATGTTCTTGGTGATTTCCTTGTTCTGATCTTTAAATTCTCTTGTCTTGAGTGTTTTGTTGTTTCTCATATGCATTCTCATTTTGTTAGTGTCAATGGTATACAAACTGCTAAGTTTGGTGTCTTGCATGCATTGTTATTTGATTTTAGTTACATTTTGATTATTAAAAATCCAAAAACTTTTTTTATTTGTGTCTTTTCAAGTCAATAATACAGAAAATTGAAGATTCAGAACATACAGCAGAGGAATTACACAGAAAAAGCTGGGCATTCAAAATGCCCAGTGAAGAAGGCAAACTGGCATTTAAACACCAATCAGGGTGCCTGGTTGGGCGTTTAACGCCCAAAAGGGAAGTGCTTTGGGCGTTAAACGCCAGAATGGATACCATTCTGGGCGTTTAATGCCAGGATGGCACAAGACGGAAGATTCTGTTTTTAAGTTCGAATTCTTCTACCTCTCCTTCTATTTTTCTTTTCCTCTGACACCTCAAGGAATCTCTATACTGTGACATAGAGGATTCCATATTTTCTTGTTCTCTTCTCTTTCATATGAGCAGGAGCAAAAACAAAAGCATTCTTGTTGAGGCTGACCCTGAACCTGAAAGGACCTTGAAGCGAAAGCTAAGAGAAGCTAAGGCACAACTCTCTATAGAAGACCTAACAGAAATCTTCAAAGAAGAAGAACTCATGGCAGCCGAAAACAACAATAATGCCAACAATGCAAGGAAGGTGCTGGGTGACTTTACTACACCTACTCCTGACTTCTATGGGAGAAGCATCTCTATCCCTGCCATTGGAGCAAACAACTTTGAGCTTAAGCCTCAATTAGTTTCTCTAATGCAACAGAATTGCAAATTCCATAGAATTCCCTTTGAAGATCCTCATCAGTTTTGAGCTGAATTCTTGCAAATCTGTGACATTGTCAAGACTAATGGGGTTGACCCTGAGGTCTACAGACTTATGCTATTCCCTTTTTCTGTAAGAGACAGAGCTAGGATTTGGTTGGGCTCACAACCTAAAGAAATCCTGAACTCTTGGGAAAAGCTAGTCAATGCCTTCTTGGCAAAGTTCTTTCCACCTCAAAAATTGAGTAAGCTTAGAGTGGAAGTCCAAACCTTCAAACAGAAGGAAGGGGAATCCCTCTATGAAGTTTGGGAAAGATACAAACAATTGATCAGAAAGTGTCCCTCTGACATGCTTTCTGAATGGAGCATCATAGGTATCATCTATGATGGTCTGTTTGAACTGTCTAAGATGTCATTGGACAGCTCTGCTGGAGGATCTCTTTATCTGAAGAAGACGCCTACAGAAGCTCAAGAGCTCATTGAAATAGTTGCAAATAACCAATTCATGTACACTTCTGAAAGGAATCCTGTGAACAATGGGACGAATCAGAAGAAAGGAATTCTTGAAATTGATACTCTGAATGCCATATTGGCTCAGAACAAAATATTGACTCAGCAAGTCAATATGATCTCTCAAAGTCTGTCTGGAATGCAAGCTGCACCAGGAAGTACTAAAGACGCTTCATCTGAAGAAGAAGCTTATGATCCGGAGAACCCTTCAATGGAAGAGGTGAATTACATGGGAGAACCCTATGGAAACACCTATAATTCTTCATGGAGAAATCATCCAAATCTCTCATGGAAGGATCAACAGATACCTCAACAAGGTTTCAACAACAATAATGGTGGAAGAAACAGGTTTAGCAATGGCAAGCCTTTTCCATCATCTTCTCAGCAACAGACAGAGAATTCTAAGCAGAACCACTCTGACTTAGCAACCATGGTCTCTGATCTAATCAAAACCACTAAAAGTTTCATGACTGAAACAAGGTCCTCCATTAGGAATTTGGAGGCACAAGTGGGACAGCTGAGTAAGAAAGTTATTGAACTTCCTCCTAGTACTCTTCCAAGCAACACAGAAGAGAATCCAAAAGGAGAATGCAAGGCCATTAACATGATCCACATGGCCGAACTAGGAGAGGAGGAATAGGCAGTGAACGCCACTGAGGAAGACCTCAATGGACGTCCACTAGCCTCCAATGAGTTCCCTAATGAGGAACCATGGGAATCTGAGGCTCACACTGAGACCATAGAGATTCCATTGGATTTACTTCTGCCATTCATGAGCTCTGATGAGTATTCTTCCTCTGAAGAGGATGAGTATGTCACTGAAGAGCAAGTTGCTAAATACCTTGGAGCAATCATGAAGCTAAATGACAATTTATTTGGTAATGAGACTTGGGAGGATGAACCCCCTTTGCTCACCAAAGAACTGGATGACTTGACTAGGCAGAGATTACCTCAAAAGAGACAGGATCCTGGAAGTTTTCAATACCTTGTACCATAGGCACCATGACCTTTAAGAAGGCTCTATGTGACCTAGGGTCAAGCATAAACCTCATGCCTCTCTCTGTAATGGAGAAGCTAGGGATCTTTGAGGTACAAGCTGCAAGAATCTCACTAGAGATGGCAAACAATTCAAGAAAACAAGCTTATGGACTTGTAGAGGATGTTCTGGTAAAGATTGAAGACCATTACATCCCTGCTGATTTCATAGTCCTAGAGACTGGGAAGTGCATGGATGAATCCATCATCCTTGGCAGACCCTTCCTAGCCACAGCAAAGGCTGTGATTGATGTGGATAGAGGAGAATTGATCATTCAAGTGAATGAAGAATTCTTTGTGTTTAAGGCTCAAGGATATCCCTCTATCACCATGGAGAGGAAGCATGAAGAGCTTCTCTCAAAACAGAGTCAAACAGAGCCCCCACAGTCAAACTCTAAGTTTGGTGTTGGGAGGCCACAACCAACTTCTAAGTTTGGTGTTGAACCCCCACATTCAAACTCTAAGTTTGGTGTTGGGAGGTTCCAACATTGCTCTGAGTATCTGTGAGGCTCCATGAGAGCCATCTGTCAAGCTACTAACATTAAAGAAGCGCTTGTTGGGAGGCAAGCCAATGTTATGTTTAATCTATTTTCCTTTGTTATTTCAAGTTTTCTGTAGGTTGATGATCATGGGAAGTCACAAAATCAATTGAAAAAGCAAACACAGAATGAAAAATAGAAAGAAAAACAGCACACCCTGGAGAAAGAACCTGCTGGCGTTTAAACGCCAGTAAGGGCAGCAAATGGGCGTTTAACGCCCAGTCTGGCACCATTCTGGGCGTTTAACGCCAGAAAGGGGCACCAGACTAGCATTAAACGCCAGGAAAGGGCAAGAAGCTGGCGTTAAACGCCAGAAATGGGCACCAGCCCGGCGTTTAACGCCAGAATTGGCATGAAGAATATTTTTGCTCGCCACTTGGTGCAGGGATGACTTTTCCTTGACACCTCAGGATCTGTGGACCCCACAAGATCCCCACCAACCCCACCACTCTCTCTCTTCTTCACCCATTCACCAATCACCTCAACACCTCTTCCCCAAAAACCCTTCACCTATCAAATCCCATCTTTCTCTTCACCACTCACATCCATCCTTCAAAAAACCCCACCTACCTCACCATTCAAATTCAAACCACTTTCCCTCCTAAACCCACCCTCCTATAGCCGAACCCTACCCCTCTCTCCACCCCTATATAAACCCATCTTCACTCATTCATTTTCACACACCCTAAACACAACTTCTCCCCTTTTGGCCGAACCATAAAGCCATCTCCATCTCCTCTATTTCTTCTTCTTCTACTCTCTTCTTTCTTCTTTTGCTCGAGGACGACCAAACCTTTTAAGTTTGGTGTGGTAAAAGCATTGCTTTTTGTTTTTCCATAACCATTTATGGCATCCAAGGCCGGAGAAACCTCTAGAAAGAGGAAAGGGAAGGCAAAAGCTTTCACCTCCGAGTCATGAGAGATGGAGAGATTCATCTCAAGGGTGCATCAAGACCACTTTTATGAAGTTGTGGCCATGAAGAAGGTGATCCCCGAGGTCCCTTTCAAACTCAAAAAGAGTGAATATCCAGAGATCCGACATGAGATCCGAAGAAGAGGTTGGGAAGTTCTTACCAACCCCATTCAACAAGTCAGAATGTTAATGTTACACTAGAAGGGTCAACTTTGATCAAAGGTTGGACCAAGTCCTCATAGACATTTGTGAAGAGGGCGCTCAATGGAAGAGAGATTCAAGAGGGAAGCTGGTTCAACTGAGAAGGCATGACCTCAAGCCCGTGGCTAGGGGATGGTTGGAGTTTATCCAATGCTCAATCATTCCCACTAGCAACCGGTCCGAAGTTACTATAGACCGGGCCATCATGATTCATAGCATCATGATTAGAGAGGAAGTAGAAGTTCATGAGGTTATAGCCCAAGAACTTTATAAGGTGGCGGACAAGTCCTCTACCTTGGCAAGGTTAGCCTTTCCTCATCTCATTTGTCACCTCTGTTATTCAATTGGAGTTGACATAGAGGGAGACATCCCCATTGATGAGGACAAGCCCATCACTAAGAAAAGGATGGAGCAAACAAGAGATCCCACTCATCATGAAATCCCTGAGATACCTCAAGGGATGCACTTTCCTCCACAAAATTATTGGGAGCAAATCAACACCTCCCTAGGAGAATTGAGTTCCAACATGGGACAACTAAGGGTAGAGCACCAAGAACATTCCATCCTCCTCCATGAAATTAGAGAAGATCAAAGAATCATGAGAGAGGAGCAACAAAGGCAAGGAAGAGACATTGAGGAGCTCAAGCACTCCATAAGATCTTCAAAAGGAAGAACAAGGCGCCATCACTAAGGTGGACCCGTTCTTTAATTTCCTTGTTCTTTATTTTCCTGTTTTTCGAAAATTTATGCTTATGTTTATCTATGTTTGTGTCTTATGATCATTAGTGTCTTAGTGTCTATGCCTTAAAGTTATGAATGTCCTATGAATCCATCACCTTTCTTAAATGAAAAATGTTCTTAATTGAAAAAGAGAAGAATTGCATGAATTTTAAATTTTATAACAGATTAATTATTTTGATGTGGTGGCAATACTTTTGTTTCTGAATGTATGCTTGAACAGTGCATATGTCTTTTGAATTTGTGGTTCATGAATGTTGGCTCTTGAAAGAATGATGAAAAAGGAGACATGTTACTAAGGATCTGAAAAATCATAAAAATGATTCTTGAAGCAAGAAAAAATAGTGAATACAAAAAAAAAAAGAAAAAAGAGAGAAAAACGAAAAAAAAAAAGAAAAAGAAAAATAAAAAGAAAAAAAATAATAAAGTTGTGATCCAAGGCAAAAAGAGTGTGCTTAAGAACCCTGGACACCTCTAATTGGGGACTCTAGCAAATCTGAGTCACAATCTAAAAAGGTTCACCCAATTATGTGTCTGTGGCATGTATGTATCCGGTGGTAATACTGGAAGACAAAGTGCTTTGGGCCACGGCCAAGACTCATAAAGTAGCTGTGTTCAAGAATCATCATACTTAACTAGGAGAATCAATAACACTATCTGGATTCTGAGTTCCTATAGAAGCCAATAATTCTGAATTTCAAAGGATAGAGTGAGATGCCAAAACTATTCAGAGGCAAAAAGCTAAAAGCCCCGCTCACCTAATTAGTACTGATCTTCATAGATGTTTTTGGAATTCATTGCATATTCTCTTCTCTTTATCTTATTTGATTTTCAATTGCTTGGGGACAAACAACAATTTAAGTTTGGTGTTGTGATGAGCAGATAATTTATACGCTTTTTGGCATTGTTTTTAGTATGCTTTTAGTATGTTTTAGTTAGTTTTTAGTATATTTTTATTAGTTTTTAGTTAAAATTCACTTTTCTGGACTTTACTATGAGTTTGTGTGTTTTATGTGATTTCAGCTATTTTCTGGCTGAAATTGAGGGACCTGAGCAAAAATCTGATTCAGAGGCTGAAAAGGACTGTAGATGCTGTTGGATTCTGACCTCCCTGCACTCGAAGTGGATTTTTTGGCGCGTTCTCAATGGCGTTGGAAAGTAGACATCCTGGGCTTTCCAGCAATGCATAATAGTCCATACTTTTCCCGAGATTTGATGGCCCAAACCGGCGTTCCAAATCAGCTCAAGAATGCCCAGCATTAAAACGCCGGAACTGGCACAAGAATGGGAGTTAAACGCCCAAACTGGCACAAAAGCTGGAGTTTAACTCCAAGAAAAGTCTCTACACATGAAAGCTTCAATGCTCAGCCCAAGCACACACCAAGTGGGCCCGGAAGTGGATTTTTATGTCATTTACTCATTTCCGTAAACCCTAGGCTACTAGTTCTCTACAAATAAGACCTTTTACTATTGTATTCATATCTTGGTAGCTATCTTTGAGTAGTTTTATGCTATCTTAGATCATTGGGAGGCTGGCCTCACGGCCATGCCTAGACCTTTTTCTTATGTATTTTCAACGGTGGAGTTTCTACACACCATTGATTAAGGTGTGGAGCTCTGCTGTACCTCGAGTATTAATGCAATTACTATTGTTCTTCTATTCAATTCATCTTGTTCTTATTCCAAGATATTCATTCGCACTCAAGAACTTGATGAATGTGATGATTATGTGACGCTCATCATCATTCTCACTTATGAACACGTGCCTGACAACCACTCCCGTTCTACAAGCAAACAAGGCTTGAATGTTTATCTCTTGGATTCCTTAATCGGAATCTTCGTGGTATAAGCTAGAATTGATGGCGGCATTCAAGAGAATCCGGAAGGTCTAAACCTTGTCTGTGGTATTCTGAGTAGGATTCAATGATTGAATGACTGTGAAGAGCTTCAAACTCCTGAAGGCTGGGCGTTAGTGACAGACGCAAAAGAATCAATGGATTATATTCCAACCTAATTGAGAACCGACAGATGATTAGCCGTGCCGTGACAGGGTGCATTGAACATTTTTACTGAGAGGACAGGATTGTAGCCACTGACAACGGTGATGCCCAACATACAGCTTGCCATGGAAAGGAGTAAGAAGGATTGGATGAAGACAGTAGGAAAGCAGAGAGACGGAAGGGACAAGCATCTCCATTCACTTATCTGAAATTCTCACCAATGAATTACATAAGTATCTCTATCTTTATGCTTTATTTGTATATCATCCATAATCATTTGAATCTGCCTGACTAAGATTTACAAGGTGACCATAGCTTGCTTCATACCAACAATCTCCGTGGGATCGACCCTTACTCGCATAAGGTTTATTACTTGGACGACCCAGTGCACTTGCTTGTTAGTTGTGTGAAGTTGTGATAAAGAGTTGAGATTGCAATTGAGCGTACCATGTTGATGGCGCCATTGATGATCACAATTTAGTGCATCAACTTGCTGGTTAGTTGTGCGGAGTTGTGACTAAGTGTGATTAACGTTTAAGAACGCTACCAAGTTTTTGGCGCCATTGTTGATGATCACAATTTCGTGCACTACTCAGCTTTTCTCCTCTTACTGTGAACTTCTTTCCGGTCTCCTCTTTGATGATCTCTAGGTGTTCAAGTGAAAGGATCCGGTTCACAGTATGGCACTCAGATAATTGTGGAGATACCTTCATTGGTTAGGTGTATAACATCACTTTATCCCCTGGTGAGAAGCCTTCAGTAGGGATCTTATTGTTTCTCCATCCTCTTGGCCTCTTCTTCTTTTCTTTCTCAAAAGATACTCCCTGCCTTGGTGGTTCTCTATCTGGGATGTTGAATCTCTCATCTGGGGGTTTTGGATCTAGTTCCTCCTTGATTTTTTTGGTTTGTTGCACCATCTCAACTGCTTTCAAGCATGGATTTAGAAGTCTTGGAGTTAACTCATTGACTGCCTCCTTCAAACTTTGATCTCTGGCCTTATCCTTCATAAAATATTCTTCTTTAATGGGCTCATGCAAGGTTTTAAAAACATGAAATGCTAGATGCTCATCATGTACTCTCAGCAACAATTCCCCTTTTTTAACATCTATCAATGCTCTGCCCGTAGCTAGGAAAGGCCTTCCCAGGATGATGGGAGTGTTAGGGTCCTCTTCTATATCTGAGATAACAAAGTCAGTAGCAGGGAGAAAGAATTTTCCCACTTTTACCAACACATTCTCCACAATTCCCAGTGCTTGCTTAGTGGATTTGTCAGCCATTTGGAGAACTATTCATGTGGACTTCAGCTTAGAAATTTTTAGTTTCCTCATTAGAGACAAAGGCATCAAGTTTATGCTTGCACTGAGGTCACAGAATGACTTCTCAATTGTTATGTTTCCTATGGTGCAAGGTATGTAAAAACTCCCAGGATCATCTTTCTTCTCTGGCAACTCTCTTTGGAGGATAACACTACATACCTTTGTCATCTCAATAATCTGTCCTTCGTTCAGGCATCTTTTCTTTGTTAGCACTTCTTTCATAAAGTTGGCATATAATGGCATCTGTTCAGGTGCTTCCAAGAAAGGAATATTGATGCTGAGAGTCTTAAATATATCCAGGAATTTTGAGTATTGCTTATCCTCATTTTCTCTCTGAAACCTTTGAGGGTATGGAAGTTTAGGGACACATGGATTCACTCCTTCCCTCTTCTCTTGTAGTTGTGGTTCAAGGATGTTCTTGTATCCCTTTGGAATTTGTGCCTTCTTGGTTGTCTGATCCCCTTCACTTTTTTCCTCTGTCTCTTCTTGTGTAACTTCTTTGTTGTGTTCTTCTTGATTAATGGCTTCCTTCTTCATAGTCTTCTTAATTCCTGATGCGTAAAAACTTGTCTCTCAACAAATTTCCCTTCGGCAAGTATACCGAATTGTCGTCAAGTAATAACTCACAATAGAGTGAGGTCAAATCCCACAGAGATTAACGGATTAAGCAAACAATGATTAATTGATTATCCTAGTTAGACGAATCATATTGGAGTGATAAGTAACAAGGAAATGTAAATGGCATAAAAGTAAAGAAAAGCTATAAAGTGCAGAAGAGTAAAATGGCAAGAAAAGTAAATGTAAAAACTAAAAATAAAATGAACATTGGGATCAAGAGATATTGCAATCCTCCATATCAAGTTCATTCTCATCTCTTCCTCAATCAATGCATTCATTGATCTCCTTGGCAATCTTAAGTGATTGGATCCCAATTCCTTGGCAATCCAATCTCTCTAAGCTTGAACAATTGCCCAATTCCTTGATTTAATTGCTCATAGGAAGAGATGAAGTTTGGTCACTGATTATACCACACACATTCATAGATCAAAGTATTGGTAGGATTACATGTCACAATATCCATCCAACCCCCAACCTAATCCAATGTGAAAGAGCATTTCTAGCATGATTTCCTCATTCCTCTTCCAAGGTTCAGAGGAAATCCAACTATGAGCAATTTCTCTTCCAAGACAACTACCCAATTGAATTAAGATCGAAAGCTCTCTAGTAAAATCAAGAGAAAAGAAAGAAGAAGAAGAATAAGAACTACAATTGATCCATTGAATCACAATAGAGCTCTTTAACCCAATGAAAAGAGTTAGTTGGTCATTGCTCTACCAAAATAGAAAGAAAGAAAGTGTAGAAAAGTAAAGATGAAGATTAAAACTAAAAATGAAACTTCCAAATTCATAAATGAAAAGTACAATGAAAAGAAAAGAAGGAAAAGTGTGTGAGGGGAGGGAGTCCGAAGACCCCACTTCAATCCCCAATGTTCCAGCTTTCTTGAATGTACAAACTAAGGCCTTTATATAGGCTCTCCTAAATTACAAAATGAAATTAAAAGCAAATTACAATTAAATGAAAATTCTTATTCTAGATTCTTCTTGTGGCCTTGATTGGTTGACACTTGTGGGCTTGCTTCCTTGAGGTTGGGTGGTCCTTGAAAGAGAAGTGATCAAATTGAGGCCCATGGTGAAATGCTGCCCAGTTGGTGTTTTTAGGGCATAAAAGATGCCTCTTGTTTGTGCTTCAATTTCATGCCCACTATAGACTATTATATATCTTTGGAAAGCTCTGAATGTCTGCTTTCTAACGCAAATGAAATTACCTCAATTGGATCTCTGTAACTCAAGCTATACTCCTTTGAAGTGGACATGGTCGCTGGCATAGTCGCTAGCATTAATGGAAAACGTGAGTCCCGATAAGGCTAGCGACCAGGGGCTTAATATTTCCAGATTCTGGAGCTCAAAATCAATGTCCACCTCATACTATTATATATTTTTGGAAATCTCTAGATGTCTACTTTCCAACGCCTTTGGAATAGCATCATTTGGAGCTCTACAACTCGAGTTACACTTCTTGGAAGGTGAAGAGGTCAGTTGGCCTTACTACAGGTTGATACCATGTTCATCTTTGCAATTTCGGGGCATATTTTCTACCTCAAATTTATTGTCAACCATAAAGTGCCATATATGCTTGGAAAGCTCTGGAATCCTACTTTCCAATGCCGCTGGAATCACCTAATTTGGAGCTTTGTGGCTCAAGTTATGCGTGTTTGAAGAAGGCATGGTCAGGCTGCCAGGTGGGACTTTTGCCCACGTTAACTTAGTTAACGTAGAAGTTAACGTGGATCTTTTATGCCTTGCCAAAATTAGTGGCACTCACTTTTTCCACTAACGTTGGCATCTCCCTTTCCTTCCACGTTAACTACCACGTTAACTTAGTTAACATGGCTGTTAACGTGGGTCTTTTTGCTTCGCCAACGTTTGTGGCACTCACTTTTTCCACTAACGTTGGCATATACCCCTTTCGCAAGCGTTATTGGGACTCACCTTTCCCATTAACGTTGCTTGGTGCCTTTTGTCCCTACATTAGAGTTCACGTTAGTGTAGCTAACGTGACTCTTAACGTGGGTCTTCCTTGCTAACGTTCCATGCTCTCCTTCTTCAAAGTTAATGCCACTAACTTTTCTCGCTAACGTTAGGGCTTTCCTTCCTTCCACGTTAGTGCCCACGTTAGTGAAACTAACGTAGCCACTAACGTGGCTCTTCTCTTCTTCTTTTGGGCTAAAATCAATCAAAAAAAGTACATCAAAGTCTTGCTCTTAATCATGAGATCAGGTATCATCCAATTTATCATTCAATTTATGCATAATTCTCATGAAATCATTCAAAATTCACAATGTTTGCTTGAATCATGGTATGATTGCATTTTCAACCAAATACTTGCTTATTTCCTAAGAAAATGCATGAAACGAACCTAAAGCATACAAAAAATGGCTAGTAAAACTAGCCAAGATGCCCTGGCATCAATTCCCACTGTGATTGCTTTGCACTCCTCCCATTTTGTGGCTTTTCCTTTGTCCCTTGGGTGTTCTTCAATGACATTGGGGAAGGTATCTGCTTTCTTCTCACTTATTTCTAAAATTTGCTTAGCCATTTGCCCCATGCGTCTCTCAAGGTTTCTAATTGAGGCCTCTTGGTTTTTGAATGCCAGGACCTGATCTTTCCTTGTAGCTTCCTGATCTTGTCTTGCCATCTCTTGATTTTTCATGAGTTTTTCCATCATTATCTCTAGACTTGAGATTTTTTGAGAGTCTGGATTTGGTTGTGGTTGTGTGAAATGAGATGGTTGTTGCTGGAAGTTGTTTGAATTAATTGTGGGGGTACTTTGAGGGTGGGATGTGGATGTGGAAAAGTTATTCTAGTGGTTTTGTGAGTTGTTATGGGATTGGTGGTATGTGATTTGTGGGTTTTTAAATTGGTTAGTATTATTGGATGAATGGCTTTGGTTGTTTTGCAAGAGCTCTAAGCTCTTGGCAAGAGCTTTGCTTGTCCCTTGAGGTCCATGGTTCGATCCTTGGGTGGAGCACTTGCTGGTCATTTTCCTTAGCACAAGAGTAGCACCCAATGTCTTCCCTCCTTGAGGTGCCCGGTTCGATCCTTGGGGAGTGCAGGAGCTGGCTTTTCTTCTTGGCAACAAAGTGGCGCCTAAGACTTTGCTCCTTGGATGTCCTTGGTACGAATCCGATGGAGTGAAAACAAGCCAATTTTGGCTTGTTTTTCTTCTGAGGTAGCGCTGCCCCCCTCCCCCTTGGTGAGTGCATTATTGAGCTCTTTTTCCCTTGATTTTTCCTTGAAAAAGCCCGAAAAAGCTCTTGCAGAAAGCTCTTGGCAAGAGCTTTGCTTTGAGTTTGCCTTGATCCCTTCTTCCTTGTAGCACTTGGTTAAGCTCTTGGCAAGAGCTTGGCCTTTGAATTTTTTTGAAGTAAAGCTCTCCACAAGAGCTCTAGGCTCTTGGCAAGAGCTTTGTGCTCTTGTTCCTTGAATTCAGCCACGCTTTTCTTCCCTTGAGTCACGCTTCTCTTCCCTTGAGCACGCTTTTTTTATTTCCATAGATCATGCTCCTTAGGCTACGCTTTCCTTATTTTTTTCTTTTCTTCACCTACAAGTAATTAAAACAACAAATCAAAGTTTCACAAAATTCATAAAGCTTAAAATTCATTTAAAAACCAATTAATTTTAGCTTAAACTTCATGATTTTGTATCAATTAAAGGGTGGTTGATTGATTCAAAGAAACCATGCAATTCCACTCTAAATTACTTACTTACAATGCAAGAAAGTGCATAAAAACTAATGAAACAAGTGAAAAATGCTTGCCAAGCCTTAAACCAATTGGTTTGGGAGTGTTGATTGAAAGCTTATGTTTAAAAGCTACCTTAAGACAGGATACTTAGCCTAAATAAAGCAACAAATCCTTGAAAGTAATGAGAAAACAAGTTAAGATTATATAATAATGATACGTGAAAATTAAATTTCACGGGTAACCGACAAGTATATCGGATCGTATCAAGTAGTAAAACTCACCGGAGTGAGGTCGATCCCACGGACATTGGTGGATTAAGCAACTTTAGTTAAATGGTATTTTAGTTAGGCAAATGATGAGCGGATAATTTATACGCTTTTTGGCATTGTTTTTAGGTAGTTTTTAGTAAGTTTAAGCTACTTTTAGGGATGTTTTCATTAGTTTTTATGTTAAATTCACATTTCTGGACTTTACTATGAGTTTTTGTGTTTTTCTGTGATTTCAGGAAATTTCTGGCTGAAATTGAGGGACTTGAGCAGAACTCTGAAATAGGCTGACAAAAGGACTGCTGATGCTGTTGGAATCTGACCTCCCTGCACTCGAAATGGATTTTCTGGAGCTATAGAACTCCAATTGGCACCCTCTCAACGGCGTTGGAAAGTAGACATCCAGAGCTTTCCAGAAATATATAATAGTCTATACTTTATTCGGGAATTGATGACGTAACTTGGCGTTAAACGCCAAGTACATGCTGCTGTCTGGAGTTAAACGCCAGAAAAACGTCATGATCCGGAGTTGAACGCCCAAAACACGTCATAACTTGGAGTTCAACTCCAAGAGAAGCCTCAGCTCGTGGATAGATCAAGCTCAGCCCAAGCATACACCAAGTGGGCCCCGGAAGTGGATTTATGCATCAATTACTTACTCATGTAAACCCTAGGAGCTAGTTTATTATAAATAGAACATTTAACTATTGTATTAGATAGTCTTTGATCATTCGGTCTTGTGACCACATGGGGGCTGGCCATTCGGCCATGCCTGAACCTTTTACTTATGTATTTTCAACGGTGGAGTTTCTGCACACCATAGATTAAGGGTGTGGAGCTCTGCTGTACCTCAAGTTTCAATACAATTACTATTACTTTTCATTCAATTCTCTCTTATTCTTATTCCAAGATATACGTTGCACAACACTTTGATGAATGTGATGATCCGTGACACTCATCATCATTCTCACCTATGAACGCGCGTGATTGACAACCACTTCCGTTCTACCTTAGGCCGGGAGCATATTTCTTAGATTCCCCAACAGAATCTTCGTGGTATAAGCTAGATAGATGGCGGCATTCATGGGGATCCGGAAAGTCTAACCTTGTCTGTGGTATTCCGAGTAGGATTCCGGTATTGAATGACTGTGACGAGCTTCAAACTCTTGAAGGCTGGGAGTTAGTGACAAACGCAAAAGAATCAATGGATTCTACTCCAACCTGATTGAGAACCGACAGATGATTAGTCGTGCTGTGACAGAGCATTTGGACCATTTTCACTGAGAGGATGGGATGTAGCTATCAACCAAGGGTGATGCCTCCAGACGATTAGCCGTGCAGTGATAGCGCATAGGACCATTTTCTCGAAAGGATTGAAAGTAGCCATTGATGATGGTGATGCCCTACATACAGCTTGCCATGGAAAGGAGTAAGAAGGATTGGATGAAAGCAATGAGAAAGTAGAGATTCAAGAGGAGCACAGCATCTCCATGCACTTATCTGAAACTTCCAGTATTGATTTACATAAGTATTTCTATCCCTTTTATTTTCTTTTTATTATTAATTTTCGAAACCATAAACCTATTTAATCTGCCTAACTGAGATTTACAAGGTGACCATAGCTTACTTCATACCACCAATCTCGGTGGGATCGACCCTTACTCGCGTAAGGTTTATTACTTGGACGACCCAGTACACTTGCTGGTTAGTTGAACGGAGTTGTGAATTCAAATAAGAACCAATTATTAAATTTTATACAAGTACAAAGAGCATGGATCACAATTTCGTCAACCAGCAAACATTGTTTTGATTTCATGAGATTTAAATGCTTGAAAGAAATTGCAAAGAATTAAATGACAAGGAATTTAAAGAACTAAAGTAGGGAAGAAACTTAAAGTGCAAGGAATTAAAGGCTGAAGATTAAATAACAGAAGCTTGAATTGCAAGAAACTTAAATGACGTCAAAACTAAATTGCAAGAAAGTAAGAGTGCAGAATTGTAAAGAGCAGAAAACTAAATTGCAAGTAATTGAGAGCAGAATGTAAATGGCAAGAATATTAAATTGCTAGAAGATAAAAGGGAATTGGGTAGTGGGTACTCAAAATAACTAAAGAGCAATAGAAATGAGAATTGATGGAAGAGACCACTAGGGATCGGAGGTGAAAATTCTCATGAACCAATGCTGCTCAATTCCTTCTCAATTATGGGGATAGATCCATGGCGGATTGTGAATAATTGAGTCCCAATCTCTTGGTGGCTCAATTTCTCTCAACATAATCAATTGCCACTCTCGTGATCTAATTGTTCATGAGAAGAGATAAAGCTCAATAGCTAATCCTTCATGCCATACAACTCTCTGGATCTCAACCAAAGGGTGGTTACATCTCACATACCAACCCAAAGTATATCAATAAAGAGAATTATGAAAGGATGAACTCTAAACTGAATTCTATGACTCCTTTCTCAAGTTCATCATAAAATTCAAATAGATCCAATCCCCCTCTTGGTAGTGATTGGATCTGTGAAGAGCAAGAGTTTCCTCTTGGAGAAACCACTTAAATTGAGAAGAAAAGAAAAGCTATCAATTCATTTGAACAAACAGAGCTCTTCCCCCTAGTGAAATTGGGGTTTAGTGAATCATGGCTCTAATTACAACTACCATTGCAAAATGGAAATTAAACTAAGTGTAGAGAAGAATGAAGAATAAAGAAGAAGAATCCTTAAAACTGAAATTCAAAGTTACAAGAAAACAAAATAGTTTTATGGTATTCTCCCCAAAATGCAGTAAAAAGTAAAAGTGAAAAGTGTAGTGTAAAAAAAAGTCCCCCCACAGTACAAAGTTCCTTTCTATTTATACTAGCCTTTTAGCTCTTTGAGAGGCCCTCAACCATGCTTGTTGGGTTAGCAAATGGGCTTTGTTCTTGTTGGATTGGTCTGCTCCTGAATGGAATTTCAGCACCTTCATGAAAATAGAGAGCTTGTACACATGCCTTAGCAATTCTGGTCCATTGAGCACGTTATTGGCACACATGCCTTTGTATTTTGCAAGTTGGCAACGTGTGTATCATTTCCCTTTGGGCTAAGACTTGGTGAGGGTGTTGCTAACTTGATTTTCAAGTTGGCAATGTGCTCTTCTGCTCCCTGGAGATCCAAGCCTTTGTTCTTGTTCTTGGGGCTTAAAGATGACCATGATTTGAGCTTCAATTTCATGACCCACTATAGACTATTATATATCGTGGGAAAGCTCTGAATATCAGCCTTTCAACGCAATTAGAACCACCTCAATTGGATAATTGTAGCTCAAGTTATGCTCCATTGAAGGGGGCAAGGCATCCTGCCAGAATCACAGGCGTTTTTGGTGGACACGCCTTTGTATTTCCAAGTTGCCAATGCCTACAGATTCTGAAGCTCTAAATGAAGCCAGCTTTTGAAGCTTCAAACGAATGTCAACCCCATACTATGGAATATGGTTGGAAAGCTCTGGATGTCTACTTTCCAATGTCATTGAGAGTGCATCATTTGAAGCTCTATAACTCAAGATATACTCCATGGAAGGGGACAAGGTCAGGCTGCCAGGGTCGCCGGCGTTATTGATAAACACGCCTTCACACTTCTCAAGTTGGCAACGTGGGTTACCTTCCAAGGCTGCCAAGCTCGTAGGCGTTATTGGAAAACACGCCTTCACCTTCCTTAAGTTGGCAACGTGCATTCTGCCTCCCAGGGTTGGAGCTCGCAGGCGTTGCTCGCAAACACGCCTTCACATTCCTGAAGTTGGAACGTGGGTTACCTTCTAAGGCTGCCAAGCTCGCAGGCGTTGCTGGCAAACACGCCTTCACCTTCCTCAAGTTGGCAATGTGCATTCTGCCTCCCAGGGAGCCAAATTCTTGCAAGCGCGTTGCTAACTTAGATTCTAAGTTGCCAACACCTTCACTATCTTCCTCCTTATTCCAGGACTTCCTCACTTTATTACTGGCCTTCATTGGCGTTGTCAACGCCCTATTGGAGTTGGCAATGCCCTCAATTCCTTCCTTATTGCTCCAGGGCTTTCTCACTTCATTATTGGCCTTCATGGCGTTGGTAACGCCCTATTGGAGTTAGCAATGCCCTCAATTCCTTCTTGCTCCAGGGCTTCCTTGCTTCATGAGTTGCACACATTGGCGTTGGCAACACCCTGTTTAGAGTTGGCAATGCCTTTAATATCTTCCTCCTTGATCCAGGGCACCTTGCTTCCTTACTATCATGAATTGGTGTTGGCAACGCTCTGTTTAGAGTTGGCAACGCCTTCATTGTTTTCTCTCTTGCTCCAGGATCTTGTATTGGAGTTGGCAACATGAGTTGCCAACTTGCTGCTGGAGTTGGCAACGCCCTTGATGGCTTCATTGTAGCTCCAAGGCTTTTTTGCTTCATCATCTATCATTAACCAAAGAACTTGCCTCAAAGTCTTGCTATTTTATGCAACCAATTTCAAGAGATTTATCCATACTAATTCATTTATAAGTTCCTTGAATTATTTGCATGAATTTGGCCAATATTTACCTAGTTCTCGGTATTTTAATGCATGGAGGTAAAATTCATCAAAGGGCTTGTTTATTTCAAAGATAATGAATGAAATTAAGCTAAAACTAACTAAACTAACAAGCTAATCTAACTAAGATGCACATGCATCAAATAATACAATAAGAAGGAAGTCTCACAAAGTCAACAAAGTTAGTGTTCAAATAAGTATCTTATTCTAGGAACTTAAGTAAGCTCGTACAGAGATAAGCCATGACTAAATTCATAAGGCATAGTGACTCCATTAAGTAGTATAATGATATACCTCTAAATAAAGACTAACTCTTAATTGATTATTTCAATTCCTATATTCTATTTTTGTCAGAATTCTTTTCTCTTTGCTTGAGGACAAGAAACATTTTAAATTTGGTGTTGTGATGCATATGCATCTAAGATAGATTAGTGAGCTAGTTTAGTTGGTTTTAGCTTAGTTTCATGCATTTTCCTTGTTATAAACAAGCATTTGGATGACTTATTTCTTCATGCATTAATGCATCAACTACTAGTTGAATTGTGGTCAATTTCATGAAAATAATACAAGAAGATGATATTGCTTTTAAATCAATGAAATATCTTGTGATTATTCATGGAATGTTAAAACTTGGATGCAATTGTTGTGGTTGATGACAGGGAAAGCAAAGAAAAAACAGGAAAAGGCAAGAAGAAGAGCATTAGCAACGTTAACATTGCATGTCACAAACTCCAGGGGAGAGCGTTAGCAACGCTAACGTTTCATGCTAGCAACGCTAGGGGAGAGCGTTAGCAATGCTAACGTGCAGGTGACAAACGCCAGGGGAGAACATTATTGGTGCTAATGCTAGCCTCACAAATGCTAGCAAAGAGAGATGGTGGTAGCATTATTGGCACTAATGCTAGCCTAACAAACGCCAGCAAAGAGAGATAGTGGCAGCGTTATTGGCACTAACTTGACCCTCACAAATGCCATGCAAGATATCAAAAGGCGTTAGCAGCACTAACGTTAGCTCAATAAGACTAGACTCGAAGAGATGAGAGCATTGGTAAGGCCACCGCTGTCCCAACAACGCCCAAGCTCAACAAGGACCACGCAATGTAGCGTTAGTAATGCTAACGCTAGCTTAACGCTAGGCACAACATTAGTAGCACTAGCGCCACTCCAGCAACACCAGGGCCTAACTGGCATGCATGCTTCAGCGTTATTACTGCTAACTCTATGCACAATAATGCCTGCGATAGTTTTTGAACTTGAGATTAGAGAAATTACCTATGGTGCGTATGCACGACCCAGTGTGCATACGAACAAAAGGGAGATATGGCAGGCATGCGTACGCATGGGACAGAATACTTACGCACAAGGGCAGATTTTACAATGGTGCATACGCACGTGCAGTGGTGCGTACGCATAGATGAAGAAAAGCATTGGTAAACCTAACGCTGGGGAAACGCTATGTGAGCCTTGGAGCAGAATTTTTGTAGCGTTAGCAACGCTAACGTCAACCCACTAACGCGAACTCCATGTTAACAATGCCAAGCACACAAAAAGGCTCCGACTGAAGATTTGAAAGGCCCACTTTCAGAGATTTGAAGGTGCACCTCAGGAGCTACAAAATTTGTATAAATAGGTGGTACTTTGAAATAGGAAAGGATTTTCGGGACACTCTGAATACCACACTAGATCACTTTTACTTTCGTCTCTCTTGCTTGTACTTCTCTTTTTCTTCTTATTTTTGTATACTTAGTTTAATTTCCAGTTTGGAATTTTCTTTGTACTTGAGCTATGAGTCACTAAACCCCAATTCATTAGGGGGAGGAGCTCTGTTTTAGTTTCAATGGATTAATACTTATTCTCTTCTTCTCAATTCAAGTATTGTTTATCTTACAAAAAATCTTTGTGCTTCATAGACGCAATCACCATCGAGAGAGGGATTGGATCTACTTGAATTTCATGATGAACTTGAGAAAGGAGTCATGAAATTCAGATTGAAATTTGTCTCTCATAACCCTCTTGATTGATACATTCTTAGTAGATAAGTGAGATATAATCTCTTTGAATTAAAATCCTGGGGGTTGTGTGGCATTAAGATTAGGAATTGAGCTTCATCTTTTCTCATGAGCAGTTAGATCAAGAGATTGGTAATTATTTATGACAAGAGAAATTGGATTACCGAGAGATTGGAATCTAATTACTTATAATCTGCCATAGATCTATTTCACATGATTGAGAAGGAAATGATGAACTATTAATTCAGGAAGGATTAAAATATCTCCAATCCCTAATGATATCACCCATTATCATTTTTCATCTTAATTCTCTTAAATTACCAATTTAATTTGATACCCATTACCCTAATGCCCTTTACAAATATGAAATTTACATTTTTCTGCCATTTAAATTACTGCTTTTAGTTTCTTGTAATTTAAGTTTTTGCCATTTACATTTACATTTCTCTTAATCTTTCCAGTTGTTTACCCTAAGCTTTGACTTTCAGTCATTTAAATTCCATTGCTCTTTATGAATTTTACTTTTCTTGTTATTATACTTATTGAATATACAAAAAAATTATTAAATGTCTATTTAACTAGAATATCCACTGAACCAAAGTTGCTTGATCCATCAATCTCCGTGGGATCGACCTCACTCAAAGTGAGTTATTACTTGATTACAACCCAGTGTACTTGCCGGTGGAATCATTGCATAATTTTTCCATATCATAAGGATGATAGTGTTGTTCGTAACAAGGCTAGATTAGTGGCCCAAGGTTACGATCAAGAAGAGGGTATTGATTTTGATAAATCTTTTGCACCAGTACCAAGAATAGAAATAATTCAGTTGCTACTTGCTTTTGCTGCCCACAAAGGTTTTAAAATATTTCAAATGGATGTTAGATGTACTTTTTTGAATGGGTCTATTGATAGAGAAGTTTTTGTAGCTCAACCCCCAGGTTTTGAAAACAAAGATTTTCCTAATCATGTTTTTAAACTATCCAAGGCTCTTTATGATCTTAGGCAAGCTCCTAGTGCTTGGTATGACAGAGTTAGTGCCTTCTTGCTGCAAAATAGTTTTCAAAGGCGTACTACCGATACTACTTTATTTATTAAAAAATCTAATAATGATCTCTTGCTTGTTCAAGTTTATGTGGATGATATTGTGTTTGGATCGGCTAATGAATCCCTGTGTAAAGATTTTGGAAATCTAATGACTAGTGAGTTTAAAATGAGTTTAATGGGAGAACTAACATTCTTCCTTGGACTTCAAATCAAGCAAACTCCTAGTGGCATTTTTATTCACCAAGGAAAATATGCGAAGAAATTAATAAAAAAATTTGGTTTAGAAAATTCCAAACAAGCGTGTACTCTCATGCATCCAAATACTAACCTTGACAATGATGAGAATGATAAAGATGTTGATGAAACTAGGTATATAGGAATGATAGGATCACTCATGTATCTTACATCCTCAAGGCCGGATATAGTTCACAGTGTGGGTGTATGCTCTAGATTTCAATCTCACCCAAAAGAAACACATTTTTCAACTGTTAAAAGAATTATTAGATACATAAAAGGCACATTTGATTTCGGTTTATGGTATCCTAGAAATAATGTTTTTTATGCAGTAGGATATTGTGATGTAGATTATGCGGGTGATAGAGTGGATAGAAGAAGCACTTCAAGAATGTGTTGCTTTCATGAAAATTCTCTAAATGTTGGGTCAAGCAAAAAGCAAGCCACTATTGCTTTATCCATAGCCGAAGCTGAATACATCTCTGCATCTGCTTGTTGTTCACAACTTATTTGGCTTAAAACCTCAACTTAAGGATTACAAAATGAAAATTAATAGTTTTCCCTTACTTTGTAATAACATGAGTGCAATAAATATTTCAAAAAATCCTGTGTTGCACTCAAAAACCAAGCATATTGAAGTGAGATATCATTTCATTAGAGAACATGTGCATAAGGGAACTATTGATATTCAATTTGTAAAATTCGAAGAGCAATTGGTTGACTTTTTTACTAAGCCACTGTGTAAAGAAAGATTTTGCAAGCTGAGAACTGAACTGGGAATGATTCATATTGATTTTGTTGTTTAATAATGTATTTCTTCTCTTTGTGTTATTTTGTCTCGTAGGTAGCAGGGAGACAAAACTGGGCAAGTGATGAAATCTTCAAAAGAAGGCTTGTACAGTATCCAAAAAATTTCTGGATTGAATAATGAAAATCTATGCCCAATAGCCTAGCATGCTGTCACTGTCATTTGGGCCTATGAAAGATAAACCTTGTTCACATGATATGGGCTTATTATTTTTAAATCTTAAATTTTATTTAATCTTTTTATTATAAATCCTTCGGTGTCATTCCATTCCATATCAAGTCATGTCAGTTTTAATCTTTTATCCTTCATCATGACTTGTCTTTTCATATTTTATTGTTTTAAAATTCAAAATTTTAAAAACCATTTAATTTAAGGTTTATTGCTTTAAAAGAGAAGGTTTTCACTCAGCATTAATGACAGTTTATCACTCCTAACCTCTCTCTTCAACTTTCCACCTTCGTCTCTCCCTATCTTCCTTTCTCCATCTCTTTTCTTTTTCAATATGAGAAAGAAGATTATAACCAGAAGAATCACAGGAGCCTTCATACCCCCGAAAAATCCTCCTCACTCTAAACAACCCCAGTCACACACACATACACATTCACTCCCATTCGTCTTCTTTTCGTTTGTCCCACTCATCCGAATCTATGGCAAGAAAAGTTATTCATCCTAAAGCATTTTTAGCAAGAAAGGAGGTTGAATCCTCTCATGGTAAAGGAGGAAAAGGGAAAGGACCCATGCGTGAAGAAGAAGACCAACGATCATCACCTCCTCACCGTTCCACCCCACATCCCACTGGTCGTTCTGCACCAAGCAATCGTCCTTCTAGAGGTCCAAAAAGAACCATACTTCAAAACACTAGGGAACCTCCTAATCTTAGCTGTCTAGATTTCATGTAAAAGTATGGTAAAACTCACTCTCCCTATTATCCTCACCGATTTGCAACATGTGCTGATTCTGAGTTTCATAAACAAATTCTTGCGAACCGTACTCTCTGTTCTTCCTTTATTGTTGATCTCGATGCTTTATCTGAAAAAGAGATTGATTTTAAAACTAATTTTCATGATCTGAAATGTACTCCCATTTTCAAAATTAGAAAACCTGTCTACTCGAACTTGGTGCATGAGTTCTATACGAACTCGCTTTTTCATGAAGTAGAACTTCACTCTTTTTTAAAAAACACTCAGTTTGTCTTGAATGCTGAAACCATTGGTGCAGCCCTTGGATATCAAGACACAGGGGTAAAAGTGTATATGGTTGGTAAATGGGATAACCAAGTTGGCATTTCTCATCAAGGAGTCCTGGCTCGAATTTGTGAAAATTTTTCTTCTATGGATGATATAACTCCCACTTATAAGGCCCTATGACCTGTTAGGGCTCTGTTGCATCGCATCATCACTCATATTATCATGACTCAAAATGGTTCTTATCTAAGGGTAATTGTTTGTGACACCTTTGTGCTCTATGCTATTTTGAATTCCATTCCCATTTCCTTCGTATATCCTATGACTCGCCACATGTGGGATTGTGTAAAAAGTGATAAAAAGTGTTCTCTCCCCCTATGTCATATTTTTAACTTGTTTGTTTCAATATTTTAATATTGATTTGAGCAATGAGCCTGTTGAAAAAAAAAGGTATCTATTATCAAAGGTGGCGGTAGACCTCAGCAAGCAAAAGGTAAAAATGTCAAAGGCACTAAGGCTATGGCCATGTTTGAAAATGAGGATGAAATCCTTCCCTCTCCTTCAATTACTGGTACATCTAATTCCTACAAATACCTATTGTTAGGGGTTGTTAAGGATATCCTTTAGGAATTTGCTTCAATGACCAAACAAATGGTCAAATCTTGTAAGGAAGCCAGAAAGCTTTCAATGTAAAATGAAAAATCCTGGATGAAATCTCATGATACGGTTGCTGTGCTTCTAAAGCACCTGGACTCATTTGATGAGGATATAACAACCTTAGAGAAAGAAGATGACTACCTGGAATTTGATGAAGAGGAATTTGATACTTAGTTTTTCTCCTTGCTACCTCTGACTGATCTCTATTATGTTGACTCTGGATTTGAAAATTTGATAATATTTTCTTTTATCTTGAACTTTAATATTTGCTGGATGACTGTAATAACGTTAACTTTGGTACAATTTTCTTGGTATGCATGACTTAATTTTGGCTGCATTATATGATATTTTATGTTTGCAGGTGTCCCTCCTTGATGTCAAAAGGGAGAGAAAGCATACAAATGAATTGAAACTGAAACTGTTTTATGTCCTCTGTTTTAAATGTAATCATGTTACATGTCATCTATTTTAGAAACGGTTTTAGTTTCTACTTGTTCTGCGTAATTTTTGTTCCTGATTTATCCCTTGATTTACATATGGATCTGACTAAGAACATGGGACTAATTGGCTTATGAATTTTCATGCTTTGTTTTGGATTTTAGTTTGAGTATGAGATCAGTTTTTAATACATAATTTTTGGGAATATTATGCCCTGATTGATCATACAAGGATAACATGCTTTCCAAAAATGACTTTAGAAGTTTCTAATATTTCTCTCGTTAAAGGATCCTTTTTTTATTGGATTATCTTTTGAAACACATTAGTACTTGTATATAGAAATTATCTCTGTGTTCTAAACAGGTTATTCAGAGTACACATTAAGGGGGAGCATATTGATCAAAAGAAAGGGAGAGCAATTTGTGAATCATCAATGGAAAGTTTTCACTCCTAATTCTTTCAATTTATTTTAATAATGTTTGTTATCAAGGGGGAGATTGTTGAGTTTGAAAACCTAATATTAAAATGTTAATTAGATGTTTATTAAATTATTACAAAATGTTTGTTTAATGAATTTTGTTTAATTCACAGGAAATGAGCAAGTCCGTGTTTATCAATAAAAATTCAGCCATCAACTTGATCCAAAACTTAATGGCCGAACTTTAAAATAAGAAAGAAAAGACAAGCCCAATCACAAGCCCATGAAATTAAAGAAAGGAACCCAAGAGAGCACAAGACCCATACGGTTCCCCCACTTTTGGTAACTGGAACTTCAAATTCAATTCAATTAAGTTTCTTTAAACTTCCACCGAAATTCATTGATAAACCCCAATTTTGTGGTTTATCTTGTGCTAAATTTAGTGATTTTATCAACTTTTCATACATTTATTCACTAAAATAGTATGGTTTAGTAAATTCTCCCAAAATTGTGCTTAAGAGTGAAAATATGCTTTTTGAGCCCTAAAATTGATAAATTTAATTCACTTTAATTCCATTCGATGCCTTGATATATTTGTTTAGTGATTTCAAGTTTATAAGGCAAGGATTGGATTGAAGAAGTTAAGAAAAAGCAAGCAAAGTGAAGAATTCGTGAAGAAATGAGGAATTGGAGAAATACATGGTGACGTGTACGTGTGAGGAGAAATTCGCCAGGCCACACGTATGCGTGACCCACACCTACGCGTGACAAGCAGCATGTGACCCACTTAATGAAACACGATGGGGCAATTTTTGCCGCTGCCAAAGCCCAATCCAACCCATTTCTAATGCTATTGAACCCAAGGATTGAGGGAGAATGAAGGGAGGTAGTCATAAAGGGGAATGTTCCTTTATTTGGTTGTCTTTATGCTTATGAACTCTTGTAGTTTTGATTTTTATTCATGAAATTTTATGTTTCTATATTATTAATGTTTAATTGAGTTGCTATTATTGTTATCTTGCATTTCGTAGTTCTAGATTTTATTATTTTTGCACTTTTATGATGCTTTCCTTTTATGCCTTCCAAGTGTTTGATAAAATACTTGGCTTGATTTTAGAGTAGATTTTTATACTTTTGGCTTGGATTGAGTAATTGTAGACTCTTGAATTGTCTAAATCTCTTGTTGATTGGTAATTGAAGGTTGCTAGTTGGCTTCAATTTCACTAAATCTAGTCTTTCGCTATGGGTTGACTAGGACTTGTGAACTCAAGTTAATTCTATTCACTTGACTTTCCTTCATTTGTTAGAGGATGACTAAGTGAGCACAAAAGACAATTACTATCACAATTGAGGATGATAATGAGGATAGGAATTCCAATTCTCACTTCTTGCCAAGACCTTTCTTAGGTATTAGATAATCTTTTTGTTATTTGCATTTCTTGTCTCTTATTCCAAAATCCCAAAAATACTTTCTCATAACCAATAATATGCACATTTCTCTGCAATTCCTTGAGAGACGACCTGGGGTTTAAATACTCTCGGTTTTTATTAGGTTTGACTTAAGTGACAAACAAATTAAACTTTAATTGAGGGATGTTTGTTGGTTTAGATCTATACTTCGATGGGATTATTTTTTGAAAATTCTTAACCGATGATTTCTCTCATATCAACTTTTTAGCGCCGTTGCCGGAGACTTGCAAATGTGCACTTGTTATTGGTTATTGTATATATGTTGATATTGTGAATAGCTTGATTTTTAGTTTATTTGTTAGTTCTTGCTAGTTTTCAGAGTTGTTTTCTTTGTTTCTTATTAGCTTTTTTTTTATTCTCTTTTTTTACTATGAATTCTCACCACTTTGGCTATGTGTTTGTTTCTAACTATATTGTAGGAAATGAAAATTACAATGAGGATATGCATCAAGGATGGAAATATCAAAGGTGGGAGGAGCCTCAATCTTATGGACAACCCTCATATCAAGTTTTTGGCACCGTTGCCAGGGACTTGCAAATGTGCGCTTGTTATTGGTTATTGTATATATATGATGATATTGTGAATAGCTTGATTTTTGGATTGTTTGTTTGTTCTTGCTAGTTTTAGGAGTTGTTTTCTTTGTTTCTTATTAGTTTTTATTTTGATTCTCTTTTTCTACTATGAATTCTCACCCTTTTGCCTATGAGTGTGGTTCTAACTATGTTGTAGGAGGTGGAAATTACAATAAGAACATGCATCAAAGATGGAATAATCAAAGGTGCGAGAAACCTCAAGCATATGATCAATCTTCATAGCAACAACCTCTATAACTCAAATTATGATCAAATTAATATGAAGAGGTTAGGATTGACAGCATTCGAAACATTCTTGGCACTAATCAATGGTTGTGATTTCACTTAGTATCCTTGAGAATTAGAAAAAATATTCAATATAAAAGTTGTAGAGTATGAGCTCTTCTTTCTAACAACTCTAAGTTTACTCCAATACAATCACTATAACTCATTGTGATGCCTTTTGCTTAACCAATATCCTATATTTCAAAACGAAAACTCAAACAAAACTTGTCACGGACACCAGTTAGATATCAAACCAATTATCTTTAAATTCAAGAGAATGTTTGCATTTTTTAGTTTATAAATTGGGTTCTATCAACTAAAAAATTTGATGAATCCAAGTATTAATTAAAGTTTAGTTCTAAGTGAGTGTGAATAAACTTTTTTTTTCCTTTTTAAATATAATTTGGTTGGCATGTCAAAAAAATAAAGGAATAAAATTTCTTTTGAAACCAGGTTTTTAAAGTGTTTTTATACACATTATTTCTCTTACAAAAATATAAATGTGAAAAATTAGGAGTGCTCAAACCCAATTCAATCAAATTAAAAATTGATGCGTTTATTTTTAATTTATATAGATTTAAATTTTTTGTCAAATCTGAATAAATAGACCCCATCTGTTTTTATTTTTACTGTTTTATATTTTTTAGAATTTGTGTATTTTTATTTTTTTTTCACAAAATTTAAAAAAACAGAAAATACTAAAAATAAAAACAGAAATAAAAATACAAATCAAACGCACCATTATATTTTTAAATTAAAATCATATTAATAAAATAACTTCACAACAACTTAACCTAGAGTTAAAACTCGTATGTACAGAAATTTAATTGGAGAATTAATCATTTATCAGCTAATATCAACTATTTTTTTAAAATTTTGTTTTAGCTCGCATTAACATTCAAATGAGCATTCAAAACATATATTAGGAAAATAAAAAATGCTATATACGTATTAAAAATTAACTACCAAATCAGTTATTATTTATATTTTATATTTTAATATGTGTTTTTTACTGATAATTAATTTGAATAGTTATTATTAATGTAACCTAATATTATTATTAAAAAAAATTCAAAGCTCATTAAAAAAAATATCCTAAAATAAAATTGAATTTTGAACGTTAGTAATAATTTTGTTGAAAGCCACGAAATGGATAATACATATGTATTTAGACTAGAACTTAGATCTTAATAAGTGTGGATAAAGAAAAAAGTTAGTAGAGTAAAGTAAGAAAAACTAGTTGAAAATTGGCTATAAAAAGGGTTGGCCACCTATATTTCTTTTATATTGAATATATATAATATAATATATAATTAACTATTCTATTACTGCAATAAATAAAATAAATCAAAGGTGACTCATACGATAGTGCGACTTACAAAAAGGCAGAAGGTAGAAGAGATAAAAGTTTAGATAAATTTAATTTTGCTATACGTACTGTAAAAATTTGAACATTCATAAATATATTTACAAATTACTAATTAAAATAATTCTTCCATCAATAACAAAATTAAACTTACATGATTGTATGATGCAAAGAACTAGCTTTTCCTCTATCAACTAATCTTTGCTTCCGAAAGAATACCACTTCTTCTTCTTGAGATCCTTTTGATCCACCGTGTAATTGCTTTTCTCCAGGAATGAAAATTAATTTTTAAGAAGACAGCCAAAAAAAAGAAGACAAATCAACTTCTCTTTTACGACCGAAAAGTTAAAAAAAATGATAATAATGTACATCAAAATCAAAAAATAAAATGACAAGAAAAACGTATATATGTTTACTTAGATGATGATTGTGTGACCAATTCATGTTGAATTGCGTTCATCAGCATGCTATCTTTCTCAAGATTGACAATGATTGGAAATCCATCAATCCCACGGGCTACGGCGTTCATGATCTCCGTCATCAATGACTTAAACTCCGTTATATCGAGTTTTCCGTTTTTATCCTGGTCGAACCTCTCGAATATTAACTTCAACATGCCCTCATCCATTGGCTTCATTGGTTGTGACTCCGAACCGAATGGCAAAAGCTTTCGGAATCCACCACGTACTTCCTCAAGGGAAAGCATGTCGTCCCCATTTTCGTCCACCATGTCGAAACATTCCTGGACAAATTTGTCAAAGCCATCTTTGTCGTCAATGAAATTCGTTACGGTGGTGCTGTTAATAACCTCTTCGCTCATTGTGATTTTGACCCGAAAACAATAATAATGTCGGAATCTTTAGCGTTTTGTTTTGATGGTTGGATGTGTGAGCAAGGGCATATAACTTCGTATACTTTAATTTGGTTGATTAATGTCTTGTGGACATGGTTTATATGTGTGTAAGGTAACGGTTGCCCTAGGTTCACGTTTTCTGATTATTGATTAGCCTTTAATTATATGGAAATTAATAAAATGGAAAGAGCCAAGAGTTAAAACAAATTATACCCTACTACAAGTATTCAACAAAAGGATACTTTACAACCGTAATAAAGTTTTGAACATTATTTAACGAAAATTGCGAATAAGACAACTAAAGGTAAAAATATTTAAAAACTACAAACTATTACAAAAAATTAGAGTGTTATAAAAGTCCACAGATCGGGCTACTACAAAAACAACAAAAGAAAACTGAAAAGAACTCAAGGCTTCTCGCCAAAGAGGGGATTAAGTTTCTCGCCAGAGGCCTCGTCTTTTTTTGGAGAAGGAGGAAGTACGAAAATGGCACGACTGATACAGCAACCGAGGAGGCCTTAACAGCAACATTTTTAGGTTGGGCTCCTGGGGAAGAAATCGGATTTGTCTGAGGACCCGAGGTGGAAGACGGACTGACCTGAGGTCCCAAAGTCTTCAGATTCTAAGGAGGCTCTTCCTCATTGTCCGACTCGGGTGCAGGGACTATCTTCCCGTCCACCACTATGTTATCCATCCTGAAGAGGGAGAGGTCAAGGTCGGGAGCTAAGACCTTAATTTGGGCTTCCAGTTTCTCAAACATTTCATCCATGTCCAGAGCAGCTGACTCTTGAAACCCAACCAATTCCTTCTTCAGCTTATCTAACTGCTCCTTTCGGGCCATCCTCTCCCTAAAAACCCGAATATAGCGCTCTTGGAATGTTTTGGCCTTTTCCTTAGCCAAGGTAGCAGCAGCCTTAGCCTTGCTCGCTTTTTCCCGAGCTCTATCCAAGTCGGCCCTTAATGTACTCCTCTCCTACTCCAACTCCACCTTGATCTCACTAAGCCTCTCCACATCGGCTCGAGCAGCCACCAAGCCTCCAGTTGTAGCTTAGATGGGAGAGCTCTTCGGCTCTCTAGAAAGTTGAGAGAAAACTCCCACGATGTGAAGTCCCCCACAAGCTAGAGTCTGGAGATGGTTTGAATCGCCACATCATCCATGTTCACACGGTGGTGAGGGAGAAGGTTCTCTTCTCCCAAGCTAAAGCATCAAAGTTTTTGGTATGGATACTCTCCTCTTCATTAATTTTTTGTTTTCTTGAGGGAGACATAGTGGAAGAAGGAGAGGAAGGAGTGGACTCTGAGGGATAAGGCAGGAGAGGGGAGTAGGAATAACAACTTTCGGATCTGAACGATCCGACACCGACCTCTTCCTAGGAGAAGATCGGACAGTCCTCACTACCTCCTACTGCGAAGAGCCCACTCCGACCTCTTTCTGCCGCAGGAGGTTATGAGCTACAACTGTTTTCATAGTTTTACGGAGAAGCTTCATAGCGGACTTAGGAGTCATACATTTTGCAAAACAAAATAGAATATAATAGAAACAACAAACTACAAACAAATAAGATTTAACAAGAAAAATGAGAGGGAGCTACCAAGCTTGAACTTCAGAAGGCCGGGATCTCCCAAAATTCTTTTCGTATCCAAATGGGGAGGTTGACCCTAATCTAACTCAGATAAGTCAACTTTACAAATTATGATGTTGTCTTGCCAGTACAGAGGAAAAGGAGGTTCTTGGTTTTCAGGAATAAAGAAAGGTTGGGTTTTGTCAGGAGCTCGGACCTTAAAAAAGTGGTTCTTGAAATCATGGAAAGACTCGTCAAAAATAGAAAATACCTTCTGTCCTTGTACAGCTCAGAGGGACATCCATCCCAACATATTTGAAGAACTGTAAGGCTTCGTGGTAACAAAAAGATAAAAGAAAATTTTTAAAGAAGGTTCAACACTTAACTCTCGACACAAGAGCTCGTACATCTTCATAAAAGCCCAAGAGTTCAGGTGCAATTTAGAAGGGGAAAGGTTACAAGACCTGGGAACATCCATCTCAAAGGAAGTAAAGGGAAGTCGGACGCCTAACCTAGTAAAGAAGCAGTTATTGATGACTGCGCATCATGTTATGTTTTTCTATATGCTTTTTCATATAAAAAATTAGTTTATAATGCCCAATTATTGAGTATTTGTTATGCTTAAGTTGAAAATTGCTTTGATTTTTTGAGTTAATGAATTTTGTAGGAAATGATAGAAAAAGAAGCAATAAAAGCACTAATAGAGGAAGCACACTCTCAAGGTAGAAAAAGAGTTGGAAACAAACTCAAAGAGGAGCAAAGAGGATTTGCAACCCTGACCTCTTCACACTCAAACAAGAATAACTCGAGCTACAAAGTTCCAAATAAGGTAATCTTAGTGCCATTTGAAAGTAGACTTCTAGAGATTTCAAACCATATATAACACTTTATAGTGGACACTGGATTTGAGGGTACAAAGTTGTATTTGTTTAGTGATGAGCGGATAATTTATACGCTTTTTGGCATTGTTTTTAGGTAGTTTTTAGTAAGTTCAAGCTACTTTTAGGGATGTTTTCATTATTTTTTATGTTAAATTCACATTTCTGAACTTTACTATGAGTTTGTGTGTTTTTCCGTGATTTCAGATAATTTCTGGCTGAAATTGAGGGACTTGAGCAAAACTCTGAAAAGGAGGCTGACAAAGGACTGCTGATGCTGTTGGAATCTGACCTCCCTGCACTCAAAACGGATTTTCTGGAGCTACAGAACACCAAATGGCGCGCTCTCAACGGCGTTGGAAAGTAGACATCCAGAGCTTTCCAGCAATATATAATAGTCCATACTTTATTCGGAAATTGATGACGTAAACTGTTGCTCAATGCCAGTTCCATGTTGCTGTCTAGAGTCAAACGCCATAAACATGTCACAACCCAGAGTTGAACGCCCAAAACACGTTACAACTTGGCGTTCAACTCCAATAAAAGCCTCAGCTCGTGGATAGACCAAGCTCAGCCCAAACATACACCAAGTGGGCCCTGGAAGTGGATTTATGCATCAATAACTTACTCCTATAAACCCTAGTAGCTAGTCTAGTATAAATAGGATAGTTTACTATTGTATTAGACATCTTTTGGACGACGTTACATCTTTTGGACGACGTTACATCTCTGGACGCCTAGTCCTTAGACCTTCATGGGGGCTGGCCATTCGGCCATGCCTGAACCTTTCACTTATGTATTTTCAACGGTGGAATTTCTACACACCATAGATTAAGGGTGTGGAGCTCTGCTGTACCTCAAGTTTTAATGCAATTACTACTCTTTTCCATCCAGTTCGATTTATTTCTGTTCTAAGATATTCGTTGCACTTTAACTTGATGAATTTGATGATCCGTGACGCTCATCATCATTCTCACCTATGAACGCGCGTGATTGACAACCACTTCCATTCTACCTTAGGCCGGGCGCATATCTCTTGGATTCCTTAATCAAAATTTTCGTGGTATAAGCTAGAATTGATGGCGGCATTCATGGGAATCCGGAAAGTCTAACCTTGTCTGTGGTATTCCGAGTAGGATTCCGGGATTGAATGACTATGACGAACTTCAAACTCCTGAAGGCTGGGCCTTAGTGACAGACGCAAAAGAATCAAGGGATTCTATTCCAACCTGATTGAGAACTGACAAATGATTAGCCGTGCTGTGACAGAGCATTTGGACCTTTTTCACTGAGAGGATGGGATGTAGCCATTGACAACGGTGATACCCTACATACAGCTTGCCATAGAAAGGAGTGATGAGAAGGAAGAAGGAAGAAGTAGGAAAGCAGAGATTCAGGAGGAGCACAGCATCTCCATACGCCTATCTGAAATTCCCACCATGGAAATACATGAGTAACTTTATCTTTATTTTATGTTTATTATTTATTATTATTCGAAAATCCATAATCAATTATAATCCGCCTAACTGAGATTTACAAGATAACCATAGCTTGCTTCATACCAACAATCTCTGTGGGATCAACCCTTACTCACGTAAGGTATTACTTGGACGACCCAGTACACTTGCTGGTTAGTTGAATGGAGTTGTGTCCACACATAGCAAAGAGCCATAATAATGATTCCATACAATAACAAAGAGTACTACATTGATGTGATAACAATTTTGTCCACCAAGTTTTTGGTGCCGTTGCCGGGGATTGTTCGAGTATGGACAACTGACGGTTCATCTTGTTGCTCAGATTAGGTAATTTTCTTTTCAAAAAGTTTTCAAAAAATTTTTCAAAATTTTTTTTATTTTTCGTTTTTCTAATAATGTTTTTCGAAAAAATAATAAAAATACAAAAAAATTCATAAAATCATAAAAATAAAAATATTTTGTGTTTCTTGTTTGAGTCTTGAGTCAACTTTTAAGTTTGGTGTCAATTGCATGCTTTAAAAATTTTTCTTGCATTTTTCGAAAATTCATGCATTCATAGTGTTCTTCATGATCTTCAAGTTGTTCTTGACAAGTCTTCTTGTTTGATCTTGATGTTTTCTTGCTTTGTGTTGTTTGTTGTTTTTCATATGCATTTTTCGTTTTTTAGAGTCCATGCATTAAAGATTTCTAAATTTAGTGTCTTGCATGTTTTCTTTGCATTAAAAATTTTTCAAAAATATGTTCTTGATGTTCATCATGATCTTCAAAGTGTTCTTGGTGTTCATCTTGACATTCATAGTGTTCTTGCATGCATCTTGTGTTTTGATCCAAAATTTTCATGTTTTGGGTCACTTTTGTGTTTTTCTCTCTCATCATAAAAAAATTCAAAAATAAAAAAAATATTTTTTCCTTATTTCTCTCCAAAATTTCAAAAATTTGAGTTGACTTAGCAAAAAATTTTTAAATTTAGTTATTTCTTGTAAGTAAAGTCAAATTTTCAATTTTAAAAATCTTATGTTTTCAAAATCTTTTTCAAAAATCATATCTTTTTCATTTTTTTTCTATTTTTTCGAAAATTTTGAAAATTATTTTCCAAAAATCTTTTTCTTAATTTTATTTCAAATTTTCGAAAATTATGCTAACAATTAATATGATTGATTCAAAAAATTTGAAGTTTGTTACTTTCTTGTTAAGAAAGGTTCAATCTTTAAATTCTAGAATCTTATCTTTTAATTTCTTGTTAGTTAAACAATTAATTTTAATTTAAAAAAAATTAAATCCATCTTCCTATCTTTTATATCATATCTTTTTCAAAATTTTATCTTTTTAAAAAATTTGATTTTAAAATATCTTATCTAACTTCTTATCTTCTTATCTTTTCAAATTTGATTTTAATATCTTTTTCAACCAACTAATTAACTTTTTGTTTGTTTCTTATCTTTTTCAAAATCACATAACTACTTTTCCCTCTCTAATTTTCGAAAATATCTCATCCCTTTTTCAAAAATTCTTTTTAATTAATTAATTGTTTTAAATTTTAATTTTAATTATATCTTATCTTTAATTTTCGAAAATCACTAACTACTTTTTCAAAATTATTTTCAAAATCCTCTATCTCTCCTCTTCTTCTATTTAATTATTTATTTACTAACACTTCTCTTCACCTCTCTTCATCTCCAATCACTTCCTCTATCCTCACCATTGTGATTGGATTCTCCACTTTTATTCCTTTCTTCTTCTACTAACAATAAGGAACCTCTTTACTGTGACATAGAGGATTCCTCTTTCTTTTCTTGTTCTCTTCTTCCCTATATGAGCAGGAACAAGGAAAAAGGCATTCTTGTTGAAGCTGATCCTGAACCTGAAAGGACTCTGAAGAGGAAACTAAGAGAAGACAAAAGCTTCCACCTCTGAGTCATGGGAGATGGAGAGATTCATCTCAAGGGTCCATAGCTCAGTAGAAGAGCACTTGACTGCACATCAAGAGAGCATGAGAAATTCCCTCTTCAAGAAATCCCTAAGATACCTCAGGGGATACATGTTCCTCCACATAATTATTGGAAGCAACTAAGGATAGGAACACCAAAATCACTAGGGATCATGCAACAGAAGCAAGGAAGAGACATAAAGGAGCTCAAAAAGCACCATTGGACCTTCAAGAAGGTGCCACCCTCACTCAGGTGGACTCATTCCTTGTTCTTATTTTCTCTGCTTTTTCGGTTTTTATCCTCCATGTCTATCTATGTTTTGTATCTCTACTTCATGATCATTAGTATGTAGTAATTATGTCTTAAAGCTATAAATAAATTCTATAAATCCTTCACCTCTCTTAAATAAAAAATTATTTTTAATTCAAAAGAACAAGAAGTACATAAATTTTGAAAATCGTCCTTGAATTTAATTTAATTATATTGATGTGGTGACAATACTTTTTGTTTTCTGAATGAATGCTTAAACAGTGCATATTTTTGATCTTGTTGTTTATGAATGTTAAAATTGTTGGCTCTTGAAAGAATGATGAACAAAGAGAAATGTTATTGATGATCTGAAAAATCATAAAATTGATTCTTGAAGCAAGAAAAAGCAGTTAAACAGCAAAGGCTTGCGAAAAAAAACTGGCGAAAAAAAAATAGAAAGAAAAAGAAAAAGCAAGCAGAAAAAGCCAATAGCCCTTAAAACCATAATGCAAGGGTAAAAAGGATCCAAGGCTTTGAGCATCAATGGATAGGAGGGCCCAAGGAAATAAAATCCAGGCCTAAGCGGCTAAATCAAGCTGTCCCTAACCATGTGTTTGTGGCATGCAGGTCCAAGTGAAAAGCTTGAGATTGAGTGGTTAAAGTCATGATCCAAAGCAAAAGAGTGTGCTTAAGAGCTCTGGACATCTCTAACTGGGGACTCTAGCAAAGCTGAGTCACAATCTGAAAAGGTTCACCCAGTCATGTGTGTGTGGCATTTATGTATCCGGTGGTAATACTGGAAAACAAAATGCTTAGGGCCACGGCCAAGACTCATACAAGTAGCTGTGTTCAAGAATCAACATACTTAACTAGGAGAATCAATAACACTATCCGAAATTTTAAGTTCCTAGAGAAGCCAATCATTCTGAACTTCAAAGGAAATAGTGAGATGCCAAAACTGTTCAGAGGCAAAAAGCTACAAGTCCCACTCATCTAATTAGAATTAATATTCATTGATATTTTGAATTTATAGTATATTCTCTTCTTTTTATCCTATTTGATTTTCAGTTGCTTGGGGACAAGCAACAATTTAAGTTTGGTGTTGTGATGAGCGGATAATTTATACGCTTTTTGGCATTGTTTTTAGGTAGTTTTTAGTAAGTTCAAGCTACTTTTAGAGATGTTTTCATTAGTTTTTATGTTAAATTCACATTTCTGGACTTTACTATGAGTTTGTGTGTTTTTCTGTGATTTCAGGTAATTTCTGGCTGAAATTGAGGGACTTGAGCAAAACTTTGAAAAGGAGGCTGACAAAGGATTGCTGATGCTGTTGGAATCTGACCTCCCTGCACTCAAAATAGATTTTCGGGAGCTACAGAACTCCAAATGGCGCGCTCTTAACGGCGTTGGAAAGTAGACATCCAGAGCTTTCCAGCAATATATAATAGTCCATACTTTATTCTGAAATTGATGACGTAAACTGGCGCTCAATGCCAGTTCCTTGTTGCTGTCTAGAGTCAAACGCCAGAAACACGTCACAACCCAGAGTTGAACGCCCAAAACACGTTACAACTTGGCGTTCAACTCCAATAAAGCCTCAGCTCGTGGATAGACCAAGCTCAGCCCAAACATACACCAAGTGGGCCCTGGAAGTGGATTTATGCATCAATAACTTACTCCTGTAAACCCTAGTAGCTAGTCTAGTATAAATAGGATAGTTTACTATTGTATTAGACATCTTTTGGATGACGTTACATCTTTTGGACGACGTTACATCTCTGGACACCTAGTCCTTAGACCTTCATGGGGGCTGGGCATTCGGCCATGCCTGAACCTTTCACTTATGTATTTTCAACGGTGGAGTTTCTACACACCATAGATTAAGGGTGTGGAGCTTTGCTGTACCTCAAGTTTTAATGTAATTACTACTCTTTTCCATCCAATTCGATTTATTTCTGTTCTCAGATATTCGTTGCACTTCAACTTGATGAATGTGATGATCCGTGACACTCATCATTATTCTCACCTATGAACGCGCGTGATTGACAACCACTTCCGTTCTACCTTAGGCCGGGCGCATATCTCTTGGATTCCTTAATCAAAATCTTCGTGGTATAAGCTAGAATTGATGGCGGCATTCATGGGAATCCGGAAAGTCTAACCTTGTCTGTGGTATTCCGAGTAGGATTCCGGGATTGAATGACTGTGACGAGCTTCAAACTCCTGAAGGCTGGGCGTTAGTGACAGACGCAAAAGAATCAAGGGATTCTATTCCAACCTGATTGAGAACCGACAGATGATTAGCCGTGCTGTGACAGAGCATTTGGACCTTTTTCACTGAGAGGATGGGATGTAGCCATTGACAACGGTGATGCCCTACATACAGCTTGCCATAGAAAGGAGTGATGAGAAGGAAGAAGGAAGAAGTAGGAAAACAGAGATTCAGGAGGAGCACAGCATCTCCATACGCCTATCTGAAATTCCCACCATGGAAATACATGAGTAACTTTATCTTTATTTTATGTTTATTATTTATTATTATTTGAAAATCCATAATCAATTATAATCCGCCTAACTGAGATTTACAAGATAACCATAGCTTGCTTCATACCAACAATCTCTGTGGGATCGACCCTTACTCACGTAAGGTATTACTTGGACGACCCAGTACACTTGCTGGTTAGTTGAATGGAGTTGTGTCCACACATAGCAAAGAGCCATAATAATGATTCCATACAATAACAAAGAGTACTACATTGATGTGATCACAATTTCGTCTACCATTTAGCTTCACAATTTCAGCGTAAAACAAATCCCTGCACTTCGCCAAACTGACCTCTTCACCTTCAAATGATCATAACTTGAGATAGAGAAGTTCAAAGGACATGCTTTCAGCGGCATTGGAAAGCTGAGATATTGGGATTTCCAATGATTTATAATAGTCTATAGTGAAAATTTAAGTTCGGGACCCAAACAGATCAATACTTCAGCGTGCAAGGTTTTCTAAAACTTCAAAAACCCAAAATGCCACTTCAATGACATTCCATATTGGACCACTTACAAATACTCCAATTCCTTCATTTATTCTTCAATGTTTCAAACTTCCATGAAGAAAATTAAAAGTTTACAAGCCCAAGTCAAGCCACAATTAACAATCAATCAAGGCCACAAGAATCATCTAGAAGTAATTAGGAAATTTGCATTTGATTGTAATTTCATTTAAATTTGTAATTTAGGTAGCTTATAAATAGGACCTTAGATTCATCAATTCACACACACCATGGAGGGGTGGAGGTGACTCCACTCCCCTCTCACTCTCATTCTCTTATCTTGTTCCATTTCTTTCATACACACTTTTGTAAATATTTAGTTATGAGATTCTAATTTTCAACATTGGGAAAGAGAGCTTTATTGCTATTTGATGGATTAATTTGTTTTTATTCTTCTTCTTCACTTCATCTCTCTTTGATTTACTTGAAGGATTTTTGTTCTTCATTTTAGCATTCAATTATCTTGGAAAAGAGATTGAGTGTACCTGGGTTTTATGTGAACCTTGGAAGAGGAATCATAAAATCATTTGCGTATGGATGGGATATTATGACATCTAATCTATTGATTATTTGGGTCTAGGAAAGTGTAAGGTATAATTAGGGACCATTTTTCATCTCTTCTCATGAGCAATTAGACCAAGGGATTTGCTATTGATCAAGATTGGGAAGATTGATTTACTATGGAATTGGGACTCAATCACTCATGATTGCCAAGAGGTCAATGAGTTGCATGATTGAAGAGGAGGTAAAAACTATTGATCCTAAGAATGCAATATCTCTTGATCCCAATGTTAATTTCATTCTTAATTCTTGTTATTTACTTCTTGTTTTTAATTCTTGTCATTTACTTATGCACATTTATGGCTTTATTTACTTTTGCTCATTTATGTCTTCCAAGTGTTTGTAGAAATGCTTCACTTGGTTTTACTTTTTAGTTATTTACTTTCTTGCACTTTATTGCTTTCATTTAATTTCATGTTATTTACATTTCTTGTTGCTCATCACTCAAAATTATGATCACCTAACTAGAATAATTAATCAACTATTTCTTGCTTAATCCGTTAATCCTCGTGGGATTGACCTCACTCTTTGTGAGTTTTATTACTTCATATGACCCGGTATACTTTCCGGTAAATACGTGAAATTAATTTTTCCGTATCAAGTTTTTGGCGCCATTGTCGGGGATTAATTGTGATTGACAAAATATCAGTTGATTGATTATCTAGATTATGCATTTTTTCTTTTTTGTTTTTTGTCATTTACTTTGCCTTTTTTATTTCACTTTCATTATTGCTAGTAAGGTGTTTGTGTTATTGACTCACTAAGAATTCTTTAGTTGTGACACAAGAAATTTCAATTTCTCTTATTGGTTATGTTTTATACAACATTTTTCAATTAAAATGGAGTTTACCTCACATGTTGATCAATCATATTACATTGGATACTGCCCACCACCACAAAATGATTCATGTCATTATCCTCATGGTGGATGGGAATATCAACAAGAAATGATGGATCATAAGCAATCAACCCAAATGGGATATGCCCCAATGTCACACAATGATCAAGAAAGTTATATGGGGTATTTTCCACCACCACAAAATGATTCAAGTTACTATACTAATTGTGGTTAGGGATATCAAGATCAAGGAATGATGGGGTTTGAGCAATCAAACCAAAAGGGATACTTTCCAAGAACACAAAATGATTCATACTCATATGAATGGGACAACTATCCAAATTATGATTGGGAATGCCAAAACCAAAGATAATTCAATGGTTCCTATTCCATCCATCAAGAGCCATCATCCTTAGATTCATTTATGCAAAATTGTCCAACCTCACCTCTAAATTTTTCATATTAAAATTCTTCACCACTTGAGTATGCTTCAACACAAAATTCCTTCCAAAATTCATACGATTCAATTCATCAACCACAAAATTTATTTCACTACACACAAAACTCATTTCAAAATTCACGAAATTCATTTCATAACTCACAAAACTCCTTCCATACCCCTCAAAATAACTTCACCACAACACTCACATATCCACAAAATCATTCTCAACCTTCATCTCTTGAGTTAGCATTCTCAAAATATGAATCTATGCTTGAAAAACTTTGTGAGGAACAAGAAATCTCTTTTAAGAACATGGAAGTGCTTTTAGACCAAATGGCAAAACACTTAGGAATGCTTGGCAAAGAGGATGAAGGCCAATTTGTGGGTGTAAAGGAGGAATTGGAAGAGCAAAAAAAGGGGCCCCTAAACCAAGTGAAATCCCAATGAAGAAGGAGGTTGTAGGGGAGGAAAACAACCAAGGGAGTCCCCACTCCAATAAAGTAGAAAGTTGTATGGAGGATGATTTAATTGAACCATCAATCCAAGAGGTTCTTGATGAAGAGGACACTCCAACCATCACACAACACCTAAGTCTTAAAATCAGGAAAGTGAAGGCAATCAATAAAAACACTCAAAGAAGGATTGTCACCAAGAAACAAAAGACGACATCCATGAAAAAGAGAAGGTCAACAAAAAGCAATCCAACTCCTACCCCAACAAGTAAGAGGAATCAAGCTAATAACAACAAAAGAAGGCTTGTTAGGAGGCAATCAAATCAAGGGGCATCAATTTTCTCTTCTTCTCCCTTGAAGTCATTTCTCCTAACCAATTAGAAGAAGAGAAAGAAAATTCAAGAACCAACATGTTAAGCTAATGACACTAAAAGAGCGCTTGTTGGGAGGCAACCCAATCTTTGGTAATAATTTCTTGCTTTACTTAGTTTACTTTCAATAATTTGGCATATGATTGCATTCTAAGTTTGGAGTTGCATGCAACAATTTGATCTTCAATCTTTAGTGGGTACTTGCATCATTCTAAAACGAAAGTGTCACACTAAGTTTGGTGTTGCCACTTACCTTTAATGCATAGTACCATGCACAACTCACTTATGAATGCAATCACATTGTCTCTTTTCTTTGTACCTTGATTATTATCTTTAGTTTTGCTTGCTTAAACACATGCATCACTCACATCTCTTCTTGAAGACATTTATGATTAATCTTAGATTCCATCACCACTATTTTACTTTTTGCTTGAGGACAAGCAATCATTCTAATTTGGTGTTGGAGAAGGAAGGAATAGGAGGAAAATGACAACAAAGATGAAGATCTACAAGGTGGTTAAGTTCATTTTTCTCTTATTTATTTCCTATACTTTTAATTGCATGATTGTCTTCCATTTCTTTTATATGCATGTGTGTTCTTCTCTTAAGAATAAGCATAGCTTGATATTTGAATTGTAACATGTTGCTATGATATTATAACTACCATCTTGAATTTTTTGAGTCAAAGTAATTAAGTATCACGATCATAAACAAACAAGGTAATTAAAGAAGAACCTAGCATGGGCTATAAGTATTGGAAGGCTAGCATGACTATTGTTGCTCAATTGCATTTGATTTGTTCAATTGAAATTTTCATCTTGGGCATTTTATGAAATTTTTGAAATATTGAAAACCTTGAATAAGCAAATTAATTAAAAGATCAAGAAAGAAAAAGGGAAAATTGAGAAAGTTGAAGGCTCTGAGTACCAATGACAATTCATTAGTCAAGTACTTGTGGTGTTTATGTATCAAGCAAAAAGCTTGAACACAAAACACTTAGAGTCAAGGCTAGGCTCAAGTGTAAAGCACTCCCTCAAAGCTCAAGGCTCTAAGCACCAATGATTAGAAGGAAAATTAGGAAAAGAAACGAATGAGCTAAAAGAGTCCTCTAATTAAATGCTTGTGGTGCTTATGTATCAAGTGGTAATACTTGAAAACAAAGTATTTAGAGTCATAGCCTTCAACTCATGCTGCAAAGCACCCAAGAAAAAAAAGAAAATAAAAGAGATTGTTTCAAGGAAGAAATATAAAGAAAAAATTTCATAAATTGAGCTAGATAGAGGCATCAATCATTTAAATTCCTTTTGTAATTGTTGCATGCATAAGAAAATAGCCAACCATGAACATCAAATTGCTATTCTTCTCACCTTGGTTTGTCAAAATTTATTGCATGATTCTTTGTTTGCTTGAGGACAAGCAAAGTTTAAGTTTGGTGTTGTGATGAATGCACATCGTGTTAGGTTTTTCTATGCTTTTTCATATAAAAAATTAGTTTATAATGCCCAATTATTGAGTATTTGTTGTGCTTATGCTTGAGTTAATGAATTTTGTAAGAAATGATAGAAAAAGAAGCGATAAAAGCACTAATAGAGGAAGCACACTCTCAAGGTGGAAAAAGAGTTGGAAACAAACTCAAAGAGGAGCAAAGAGGATTTGCAACCCTGACCTCTTCACACTGAAACAAGAATAACTCGAGCTGCAAAGCTTCAATCGAGGTGATCTCAGTGCCATTGGAACGTAGACTTTCAGAGCTTTCCAACCATATATAACACATCATATTGGACACTGAATTTAAGGGTACAAAGTTCTATTTTTTTAGCTTCACAATTTCAGCGTAAAACAAATCCCTGCACTTCGCCAGGCTGACCTCTTCATCTTCAAATGATCATAACTCGGGATAGAGAAGTCAAAATGACATGCTTTCAGTGGCATTGGAAAGCTGAGATTCAGTGCTTTCCAATGATATATAATAGTCTATAGTGAGAATTTAATTTCGGGATCCAAACAGATCAATACTTCAGCTTGCAAGGTTTTCCAAACCTTCAAAAACCCAAAATGCCACTCAATGACATTCCATATTGGGCCACTTCCAAATACTCCAATTCCTTCCTTTATTCTTCAATGTTTGAAGCTTTCATGAAGAGAATTAAAAGTTAACAAGCCCAAGTCAAGCCACAATTAACAATCAATCAATGCCACAAGAATCATCTAGAAGTAATTAGGAAATTTGCATTTGATTGTAATTTCATTTGAATTTGTAATTTAGGTAGCTTATAAATAGGACCTTAGATACATCAATTCACACGCACCATGGAGGAATGGAGGTGACTCGACTCCCCTCTCACTCTCATTCTCTTCTCTTCTTCCATTTCTTTCATACACACTTTTTGTAAATATTTAGTTATGAGTTTCTAATTTCCAACATTGGAAAAGAGAACTCTATTGCTATTTGATGGATTAATTTATTTTTATTCTTCTTCTTCTCTTCATCTCTCTTTGATTTACTTGAAGGATTTTCGTTCTTCATGTTAGCATTCAATTATCTCGGAAAAGAGATTGAATGTACTTGGGTTTTATGTGAATCTTGGAAGAAGAATCATAAAACCATGCTTGAAAATCCTTCTCACACTTGAGTAGATTTGGGTATGGATGGGATATTGTGACATCTAATCTATCAATTATTTGGGTCTAAAAAAGTGTATGGTATAATTAGGGACCATTTTTCATCTCTTCTTATGAGCAATTAGACCAAAGAATTGGCTATTGATCAAGATTGGGGAGATTGAGTTACTAAGGCATTGGGACTTCACTCATGATTGCCAAGAGGTCAATGAGTTGCATGATTGAAGAGGAGGTGAAAACTATTGATACTAAGAATGCAATATCTCTTGATCCCAATGTTAATTTCCTCCTTAATTCTTGTTATTTACTTCTTGTCTTTAATTCTTGTCATTTACTTATGCACATTTATGGCTTTATTTACTTTTGCTTATTTATGCCTTCCAAAAAGGATTTTCTTGCAGTTACTTTCTTGCACTTTACTTCCTTGTACTTTCCATTCCTTGAAATTTACATTCTTGTACTTTAATTTTTAGCACTTTAATTTCTTGTCATTTACTTTTCTTGCACTTTATTGCTTTCATTTAATTTCGTGTTATTTTCATTTCTTGTTGCTCATCACTCAAAATTATAATCACCGAACTAGAATAATTAATGATCTATAGCTTGCTTAATCTGTTAATCCTCGTGAGATCGACCTCACTCTCTGTGAGTTTTATTACTTGACATGACCGAGTATACTTACCAGTAAATATGTGAAATTAATTTTTCCGTATCACTTATCAATCTTTGGTTCGTCGCCACCGCATTTTTCAGCCCAAACGGTTTGACCTTATAACAGTAGGTCCCTACTGGAGCTCTAAACGCCGTTTTGTCTTCTTCAAGTTGGAGCATTGGGATCTAATTGTATCCCAAATATGCATCCATAAAGCTCAAAAATATGTATCCTGCCGCCAAATCTACCAGCGCGTCAATGTCCTGGAGGGGAAATTCGTCATTGGGACATGCCTTTGATGAATCCATATTTGACGATAAATTTTGGATTGATTTGAGTGGATTTGACCATATAAACCCACATCTATTCATGTAAATAGCATGCTTTTGTGTTTTCTCTCTAAATTGTGTCTGATTGTGAAAACATGCATTTTTGTGCTTAAATTAAGCAATTTAATCCCACTTTTATTCTATTTGATACCGTGATGTGTTTTGTGAGTGATTTTAGGTTGGTATAAGTGGAAAAAAGCATGTAGAAGGGAGAACACGTGAATAAAACAAAGGAGAAGCACACAGCAATATGTGCGCACGCACAAGAGGAAATTTTAGCATGTGTGTGTACGCACATATATGTGCGTATATGTGCGTACGCACAGGTACCAGAGCGTGATTTCATTAAAAAGTCACGTGGCTCGTGAATTTGGGGCTCTTAGGCCCAATTTTGAAAGTGCTGAAGCCATGATTGGAGTGCTATATTGAAGGGCATCATTCACATATCAAGGGGAGCTCAATTTAAATTAGAAAAACACATAGTAGGAGTAGGAATAGTAGAGCATACAAATTCTCTTTTAGGGTTTTAATTAGGTTTTGAATGTAGCATTTTATAGTTCAATTTTGATCTTGGATTTAGCTACCTCATTGTAAGTATTCTTTAATTTTCTCTTTTATGACATTACTTGTTCTACACTTTCATATATTTTAATTTTCCTTTGTCAATATACACATAGTTTTGCAATTTTGAGTTTTGGTTCATGAATTTGATGTTTGAAGGTTTTTATATGTTTATTGGATTGCCATTGTTGATTTTGTTCTTTTGTGGTTCATAGTTTTCATCATTTTTTCAATTTCGCCATATTTTATGATTATGCCCTCTATGTGTTTGATGAAATGCCAATTTTGATTATGGGATAAATTTTCACCCCTTGGCTTGGGAAAAATAAGTATATGGGACATTAGAGTCATAATGGCCGACATTTAGTGATAATTCTTGGGTTGTTAGTTGTTATTGTTTCCATTAACGCTAACTTCTTACTAAGGTAATTAGTAAGTTAGCTAGGATTTGTGGATTAATAACAATTATGCTCACTTGTCCTATCCTTCGATGTTAAGGGTTGACTTACTGAGATTAATCCATCATAATTATCATAGTTGTGGTTATGGCAAGGAAGGAATTCAATAACTCATCCCATGTCAAGGTTCCATTTTTGTTTTGAACCACAATTTCCTCAATTTTGAGTCTTATTTGTCCATATTACATACGTAGTTCTTTAGTTCTTTTATTTGTTTGTTAATTGCAATTTCGGCTCGTTCTTTTATCTCTTTATTTGTTTACTTCAATCATTGAAACCCTTTGCTTTCCACAACCAAAATTGTGCGCTCTTAGGCATTGGTTCCTAGGGAAGATGACCCGAGGTTTTATTACTCTCGGTTTAATGTTTGAATTTGAAAACTAAACTTTGATATTAGGAGTTAGTTGTTAATATGGCTATACTTGCAACAAAGTGATTCTATTTTGAGAAATTCTAGATCAACACTAATTCCTTTCACATAAGCCTTGTTGAGATCTGACTAATCAACAGACTTCGTCTTCCTATTCGCATTTTTCACATGCATGACATTTGAGAGCCATGTGGAGTAATCGAGTTCCCTGATGAAGCCATCTTCCAACAAGCTAGCCATCTTCCTGGCTACCTTGTTAGCTCTTTCTGATGACATTTTTCTTCTTTGGTGCGCGACCGGCTGTGCCTCCGACTTCAGGGCCAGGCGATGTGACATAAGGTCAGGGTCTATCCCCGGCATGTCAGCTGGAGTCCAAGCACAAATGTCTCTGTTTGCTCTAATGAATTCCATCAAAGGTTCCTTCAATTTATGGGGAAGGTTTCAGTTTACAAACATAAACTTATCCTCCATGTTCCCTTCCCAGAATTTCTCCGGGTCTCCCTGTGGTTCGAGCCTCAGTTTCTCGTCAACCCTAGCATCTAGGTCCGCCAAGAACACCCCTGCTGCCTCTTTCGATTTCTTTCTCAGAGTTATACTGGCATTGTCATAAGCAATCGCCGTTTCTAGGTGTCCCCGGATCAACCCCACAGATTTGTCGTCTACCACGAACATCATTGTAAGGAGCTTCGTGCAAATGATGGGCGATAATTCGTTGATGGTCCTTCTTTCAAGGATGACATTATACACCGTAAAATCCCTCAGGACCACAAACTCAGCCATTGGCGACTTTCTATTTGCCTCAGAACCCACACAAATCGGGAGGGTGACAGAGTCGTCAGGCTTGATGTAGTTGTCTCGCAACCCTAAGACCCTGTGATGGTGGTCCTTTAAGTCTTTTTTCGTGTGTCCTATGGCGACGAACACGTTTCAGAACATGTTATTCAATTCATCCCCTGTGTCCACCAAGATTTGTTTGGCTAGGCCAGTCCCGTTCCTCGCCATGATTACCATCAGCGGGCCCTTGGGACGTTCCCCAAAATGAACCTTTGGGTTTCTCAAAGACACGGCTAACACCCTGGCATCCATCTTCACCATTAATCTCGACTTAGGCAGAGCATTCCTCCTGACCACTACATTTACCACCATCATTGGAGTTACATTCGGGTTCTCAGGCGGACCTTTCCTTGGCTTCACAGTTCACCTCCAATTTTCCTTACAACACACTCTTTGTCTCCTTCTTAGTTCCCGGATAAATTGTAAGAACTCACATAGTTTTCCATCCCAGATGACCTATTCTAGTCCATCTTTCAAGTGGAAACAATCTTGTGTTTTCTGCCCGAAACCTTTATGGTAATCGCGGTAAGGCCTTTTATTCCCCTTGTCCTATCCTTGAGTTGCCTTGGTTTTGCTAGGATACCGTTTTCTATGATATGCTAGTAGACCTCAATGATGGGAGTGGTTACAAGGGTGTAGTTGGTAAACTTACCCACTCAGGAAAATGATTTAAATGGTTTTCCTAATGTCCCGTCTATTGACGCTCCTTTTGGCCTTTCGCTGTTGCCGAACTGACAAGCTGGCTGGTTGGATGGTTGCCACTTGTTGGAGACTACCACTTGGCTGAATGATGCGTGAGCATCTTTCCTGTCTTTTCCTAGTAAATTTGCATTTGAATTGATAAGTTTAATCAAGGTTTAATATATTTTAGCCACTATGAATGCTACTTTGAGTTGTGCGTAATTCTGTGTATTTCAGGTAGCATTTTGGATGAATTTAACAGATTTGAAATCAAGGATGGAGAATGGAGAGAGTGAAGAACGCAAGGCTGCTCACCCCATGCTAAACTTGAGAAAGCTCAAGTTTGGCGCCACCAAGGTTTCTCCAAAGATCGCAACACTGCTTCATCCATGCCAAACCTGGATTCTCCAAGTTTGGCGCCACAACAAGAAAGCTTGAGAAACACACGCTGCCACCTCAATGCCAAAATTGAGATTACTCAAGTTTGGCGTCAACAACAAAGATCCCAAGAAAGGCTTGCGTGCAACCTCACGCCGAACTTGAGTTCACTCAAGTTTGGTGCTGGTGCACGAAATTTTGATCTCTAACAATGGCGCTCAACTTGGTACGTGTGTTTATAAACTCAGCACTTTCTTCACAACTTCGCATCACTAACCAGCAAGTGCATTGGGTCGTCCAAGTAATAAACCTTACGTGAGTAAGGGTCGATCCCACGGAGATTGTTGGTATGAAGCAAGCTATGATCATCTTGTAAATCTTAGTCAGGCAGATCCTAATGGTTAGAATGCTTTTCGGAAATAAAGATAAATAAAGCATAAAATAAAGATAAAGATACTTATGTAATTCATTGGTGGGAATTTCAGATAAGCGCATGAAGATACTGTGTTTCTTCTGAATCTCTGCTTTCCTTCTACTTTCATCCAATCATTCTTACTCCTTTCCATGGCAAGCTGTATGTTGGGTTTCACCGTCGTCAATGGCTACTTCCCGTCCTCTTAGTGAAAATGGTCCAAATACTCTGTCACAGCACGGCTAATCATCTGTCGGTTCTCGATCATGTCGGAATAGTATCCAGTGATTCTTTTGCGTCTGTCACTACGCCCAATACTCGCAAGTTTGAAGCTCGTCACAGTCATCCCATCTCAGATCCTACCCGGAATACCACAGACAAGGTTTAGACTTTTCGGATCTTAGGAATGGCTGCCAATAATTCTAGCTTATACCACGAAGACTCTGATTAAGGAATCCAAGACATACGCACTCTAGCTCTCGCTTGTAGAACGGAGGTGGTTGTCAGGCACGCGTTCATAAGGTCGGATGATGATGAGTGTCACGGATCATCACATCCATCAGGTTGAAGTACGAGTGATATCTTAGAACAAGAATAAGCTTGAATTGAATAGAAAATAGTAGTAATTGCATTAATTCTTGAGGTACAGCAGAGCTCCACACCTTAATCTATGGTGTGTAGAAACTCCACCGTTGAAAATACATAAGAACAAGGTCCAGGCATGGCCGAGAGGCCAGCCCCCTATGTTTAAGATCGTATAAACTGATCCAAGATATGGTCAAAAACGTCTAATACAATAGTAAAAAGTTCTATTTATACTAAACCAGCTACTAGGGTTTACAAAAATAAGTCTAAGTGCAGAAATCCACTTCCGGGGCCCACTTTGATGTGTGCTTGGGCTGAGCTTGAGCTTTACACGTGCAGAGGCTTCTCTTGGAGTTAAACGCCAAGTTGTAACGTGTTTTTGGCGTTTAACTCTGGTTTGTGACGTGTTTCTAGCATTTTACTCCAGAATGCAGCATGGAACTGGCGTTGAATGAAGTATGGACTATTACTGGAAAGCCCTGGATGTCTACTTTCCAATGCAATTAAGAGTGCGCCATTTGGAGTTCTGTAACTCCATAAAATCCATTTTGAGTGTAGGGACGTCAGAATCAAACAGCATCTGTAGTCCTTTGTCAGCCTCCTATCAGATTTTTGCTCAGGTACCTCAATTTTAGCCAGTAAATACCTGAAATCACAGAAAAACACATAAACTCATAGTAAAGTCCAGAAATGTGAATTTTGCATAAAACTAATAAAAACATCCCTAAAAGTAGCTAGATCCTACTAAAAACTACCTAAAAACAATGTCAAAAAGCGTATAAATTATCTGCTTATCACGCAGCGCTCATTTGCCCACGCGTGCACATTCTATGTGCGTGCGCATCCCTTGCCTTTTTGCACATTCATGCGTATGCGTAGCATTCGCGTGCGCGTCATTGCTATCTTCAGCCTCTGCAATGCTTGCGCATATCATATATGCATGCACGTCCTGGGGTAGCGCTCTCTAAATGAGCGTAGCGCTCGCACCATGAGTGCTCCCCACGCGTACGCGTCACTTACGCATACGCGTGGATGCCAAATTATCCAATCCATGCTGCCGTTCCATGTACGCATTTGCGTAAATCATCATCATTCTCACACTGATGCCAAGGCATCTTAGGCTAGTTTCACTAGCCTTTTTCTTTTGATTTCATTAGGATTTATGCAATTTCTTGAGATTTAAGCAATCATTTGGGTTGCATATTCATGTATACCTTGAAACATTCAAACATGGTTATTTTGATTGATTTCTATGAGATTTTGGCCATAATTACTTGTGTTCTAAGAATACTACAATTTCTCATGACTTTAGCAAGGCTTTGATGCATGTATTGCTTGATGGTAGGTGAAGAAAGGCATGGAAGGAGGTTGAAGAATGGCCATGGAAAGAAGGAGGAGAAACAACATTGGTGGCCAAAGTTGGACCACAAATGTTGCCTCAAATGTTGGAGGGAAGGCAGAGCAAATTTACTGCATAATTCTGATACTCACGTTGGAAGGAACGTTGGCAAGCCAACGTTACCCCCAATGTTTGTAATATAATATGCTTTCAGAAAATTTGGAAATTTTGTGGCAACGCGTACGCGTACAATACACTCACGCGTGGGTAGTGGATTTTGACAATCCACGCGCACGCGTAGGTCACACGCACGCGTGGATAGGGCAACGTTGGAGAGAACATTGCCACTCAAACATTGATGCCAATGTGCACGATATGAAGTTCAAAACTCAATTTTGGAAAAGCGCATCGACGTGCACATGTATGCAACTCGTACGCGTGAACGTACATTTTGTCAATCCACACGCACACGTGGATAAATCAACATTGGAGGGAGCGTTGCCACTCAAACGCTGGATCCAACGTCTTCGAAAATCTTTCAAAAATTGGAATTGGGTATTTTTCATCCACGCGCACGCGTAGGTGACGTGCACACGTGGATGTGCATTCTGGTCCCAACATGCGCACGCATAGGTAGCGCAAACGCATGAAGTTGTAAAATGTGCCATCCACGCGTACGCGTATGCCACGTGCAGGCATGGATTGGTGAATGTTGGTACCCCAACGTTGAGTCAAACGTTGAATGCAACACCCAAAACCCATTTTATCTAAATGAATGTTTGACTCAACGTTTTCCCTCAAACGTGGACTCCAACGTGAGCATTAGAACTTTGTAATTCAAGTGCAGCTATTCTCAACAGCATTGGAGCCACTTCAACCCATTTTAAACAAAGGCCAGAAGCCCAGTTCAGAGACTGGAGGATCAATTGAAGAAAGTGTATAAATAACTTAGAGTTTAAGTTAATAAAGGGAGTTGGACAGTGAGAAACTCAATTGGGAATTTCCACTCTGTATTTCTCTTTCACTTTCTGGACTTTCTCTTTCTCTTTTCTTGTAATTTGAATTGAGCTATGATGAACTAAACCCTCTTTCATTGGGTTAGGGAGCTCTGTGTAATTCAATGGATCAATATTAGTTTTCATTATTCTTCTTCTTTATTTTCTCTTGATTTTGCTAGAAAGCTTTCGATTTTCATCCAATTGGATAGTTGTCTTGGAAAAGAAGCTATTCATAATTGGATCTCCTCTGAACCTTGGAAGAGGAATGAGGAGATCATGCTAGAAATGCTTTCTCACATTGGATTAAATTATGGTTTGGATGGATATCGTGACATGTAATCCTACCAACACTTTGATCTATGAATATGTGTGGTATAATCAGTGACCATACTTCATCTCTTCCCATAAGCACTTAAATCAAGGAACTGGGCAATTGTTCATGCTTAGAGAGATTAGATTGCCAAGGAATTGGGATCTAATCACTTAAGATTGCCAAGGAGATCAATGAATGCATTGATCGAGGAAGAGATGAAAATGAAGTTGATCTGGAGGATTATTACATCTCCTGACCCCAATGAGCTCCCCCTCTCTGATCTTACCCATTCTTTTATTTTTGCAACTTAGTTTGATGCTTAACAATCCCCATTCCCTTTTAATTTCTTGCAATTTAAGTTTATGCACCTTAATTCCCTGTAATTTACTTTCGGCCATTTCGATTCAGCCATTTACATTCAGGTATTTACATTTCTTGCACTTTAAGTTTCTCGCCAATTTAATTTCTGCAATCCAAACTTCAAATTTAATTCAGTTCAACTAGAACAATTCTCCAATTAACATTGCTCAACCAACCAATCCCTCTATGATTCGACCTCACTCTATAGTAAGTTTTTACTTGACGACAATCCGGTGCACTTGCCGGTAGGAAATTTGTTGCGAGACAAGTTTTCATGTATCAAGTTTATGGCGCCGTTGCCGAGGATTGGTTTTGTATTGACAATTACTAAATTGGAGGATAACTAGATTGAGCATTCTTTTTTTCTTTTATTAATTGAATTTCAATTTCAGCTGTTTAATTTTACTTTCTACAATTTTCGCTGTTTCTCTTTATATTTCCTTACTTTCTAGTAAGCTAACCCACTAACAACTTGTTAAATTGCTCTAACCAAGCTAACTATACTCTATTTTAGTGGATTCTGCACTTGCTGTTTCATGTATTTGTTCATTGTATGACAGGTAGAAGAAGAGAAACTTCAACCTCCTTTGATAGTGAACTAGAGATCCTTAGATTAAAGAGGGAATCAAGAGGAAAGAAGGCTATTGGTGCAAAGGAAGAGGAGGAAGACTTGGATATAAACATAGAGGATGATATGGAAAACCATCATGAAGGAGAGGTAAACAATCATGCCAGAGGAGGTGCAGCTAACCCTGCTACACAAGAGCGGAGAGTGTTGGGTTCCTACATTAATCCCAATCCTGGGAATTGTGGGAGCAGCATTCTGATGAGCGAATAATTTATACGCTTTTTGGCATTGTTTTTAGTATGTTTTTAGTATCTTTTAGTTAGTTTTTAGTATATTTTTATTAGTTTTTAGTTAAAATTCACTTTTCTGGACTTTACTATGAGTTTGTGTGTTTTTCTGTGATTTCAGGTATTTTCTGACTGAAATTGAAGGTTCTGAGCAAAAATCTGATCCAGAGACTGAAAAGGACTGCAGATGCTGTTGGATTCTGACCTCCCTGCACTCGAAGTGGATTTTCTGGACCTACAGAAGCCCAATTGGCGCGCTCTCAACGGCATTGGAAAGTAGACATCCTGGGCTTTCCAGCAATATATAATAGTCCATACTTTGCCCAAGATTTGATGGCCCAAACCGGCGCTCAAAGTCACCTACAGAAATTCCAGCGTTAAACGCCGGAACTGGAATAAAATTTGGAGTTAAACGCCCAAACTGGCATGAAAGCTGGCGTTTAACTCCAGAAAACGTCTCTACACATAAAAGCTTCAATGCTCAGCCCAAGCACACACCAAGTGGGCCCGGAAGTGGATTTTTCTGTCATTTACTCATTTCTGTAAACCTTAGGATACTAGTTTACAATTTATAGGATCTTTTGACATTGTAATCGGAACCTTATGACCTCATAACATTTTGTACACGTTTCTTTCCACAGTATGAGTCTCTAAACCCCATGGTTGGGGGTGAGGAGCTCTGCTGTGTCTTGATGGATTAATGCAATTACTACTGTTTCTTATTCAATCATGCTTGCTTCCATTCTAAGATAACACTTGTTCTTAATCCGGATGAATGTGATGATCCGTGACAATCATCATCATTCTCAACTATGAACATGTGCCTGACAACCACCTCTGTTCTATCTTAGATTGAGTAGTTATCTCTTGGGTTCTTTAATCGGAATCTTCGTGGTATAGGCTGGACCTGATGGCAGCATTCAAGAGAATCCGGAAGGTCTAAACCTTGTCTGTGGTATTCTGAGTAGGATTCAATGATTGAATGACTGTGACGTGCTTCAAACCTGTAACCTACTGGGCGTCAGTGACAGACGCAAAAGAGGGATTCTATTCCGGTAGGGGAGGGAACCAAACCGGTGATTGGCAGTACTGTGACAGAGTGCGTGCATTAGCTTTCACTGCGCGGATGGGAGGTAGCCATGACAACGGTGAGACCCTACACGAGCTTGCCATGGAAGGAGACTTGCGTGTTTGATGAAGAAGACAGTGGGAAAGCAGAGATTCAGAAGACGGAGCATCTCCAAAACCTCAACCTATTCTCCATTACTGCAATACAAGTAATCATTTCATGTTCTTTGCTTTTCACAATCAATCCTGATAATTTCTGATCTCCTGACTAAGATTTACAAGATAACCATAGCTTGCTTCAAGCCGACAATCTCCGTGGGATCGACCCTTGCTCACGCAAGGTATTACTTGGACGACCCAGTGCACTTGCTGGTTAGTTGTGCGGAGTTGCAAAAGTGTTATTGCAATTTCGTGCACCAAGTTTTTGGCGCCGTTGCCGGGGATTGTTCGAGTTTGGACAACTGACGGCTTATCTTGTTGCTTAGATTAGGACTGTTTTCTTTTTTGTTGGTTTAGAGTCTTTTAGTTGAGTCTAGTTTTATATTCTAAGTTTGGTGTCAATTGCATGCTTTTGTTTTTCTTTTAAAATTTTCGTTTTTGCATAGTCTTAGTCCCTTTTTGATTCATAAAAATCCTAAGTTTGGTGTCCTCTTTGTGTTTTTCTCTTAAAATTTTCGAAAAAATTAGTGTTTGATTTCTAAAAATTTTAAGTTTGGTGTCTTTTTGCTGTTTTTCTCTTTCCTCTTTTTAAAAATCAAATCTTTTTCATAAAAAATTTTTCAATCATATCCTTTTAATTGCTGTTTTCAAATCTTTTTTTTCACTAATTGATTCAGTTCTCAATTTGCTTTGATCTTATTTTATTTTTAATTTTCGAATTTTATTTTATTTTCCTTTTATTTTGTTTTATTATATTTTATTTTTTTCGGTTATTTCAAAAAAAAAAATAATAAATAAAGATAAACAAAATTTATCTCTTTGCAACCATTCTCATTTCCCTTTTGTCCATTATGGACTCAAGTGGAATTAATCAGTCCAAGAGGACTCTGGGGTCTTATGCTAACCCCATTACAGCTGCATATGGGAGTAGCATCTGTATACCTCCCATCAAAGCAAGCAGCTTTGAGCTAAACCCTCAACTCATTATCATAGTGCAGCAAAATTGCCAGTATTCCGGTCTTCCACAGGAAGAACCTACTGAGTTTCTGGCACAGTTCTTACAAATTGCTGACACAGTGCATGATAAAGAGGTAGATCAGGATGTCTACAGACTATTACTGTTTCCATTTGCTGTAAAAGATCAAGCTAAAAGGTGGTTAAATAACCAACCTACAGCAAGCATAAAGACATGGAAACAGTTATCAGACAAATTCCTGAATCATTTTTACCCTCCAAAAAGGATGACACAGCTAAGGCTGGACATCCAAGGCTTTAAACAAGAGGATAATGAATCCCTTTATAATGCCTGGGAGAGGTATAGAGGTATGCTAAGGAAATGTCCCTCTGAAATGTTTTCAGAGTGGGTACAGTTAGACATTTTCTACTATGGGCTTACAGAAAAAGCTCAGATGTCTTTAGACCACTCAGCTGGTGGATCTATACACATGAGGAAGACAATTGAAGAAGCTCAAGAGCTTATAGACACTGTTGCTAGAAACCAATATTTGTACTTTAGCAATGAGTTCTCTCCAAAAGAGGAAATCATGACAGTAGTCAATGACCCTCATCCTCAAGAACAGATAATTGAGCTTAATCAACAATTGCTCCGGATGACTGAACAGTTAGCAGAATTTAAAGAAATGCTCCATGATACTAAGGTTGCTAACAAGAGCATAGAACTGCAGTTGAATCAAGCAAAACATCAAATATCTAAACAGATAACAGAGGAATGTCAAGCAGTTCAATTAAGGAGTGGGAGAACACTGAATACCACTGCTCAAAAGAGCAAAAAGCCAAACAACGAACAATTGACAGAGGATAACCAAACCACTGTTCAAAATCCCTCTGAGGACAGTAAGAGTCCAGAGAGGAATGTTATTGGCGTTCAAACGCCAGAAAGGGAAGGAAAGCTGGCGTTAAACGCCCATTCCTTGCCCAGTTCTGGCGTTCAAACGCCAGAAAAGGGGGAAAAGCTGGCGTTTAACGCCCATTTTCCACCCAATCCTGGCGTTCAAACACCCAAGGAGGATCAGACACCTGAGAGTGCTGATGATTATCCCTCTAACAAGGCTTCTTCAACCACTTCTGTAAGGAATAAACCTGCAGCATCTAAGGTTGAGGAATATCAAGCCAAGATGCCTTATCCTCAGAAACTCCGCAAAGCGGAACAGGATAAGCAATTTGCCCGCTTTGCAGACTATCTAAGGACTCTTGAAATAAAGATTCCGTTTGCAGAGGCACTTGAGCAAATACCTTCTTATGCTAAGTTCATGAAAGAGATCTTAAGTCATAAGAAGGATTGGAGAGAAACTGAAAAAGTGTTTCTCACTGAAGAATGCAGTGCAGTCATACTAAAAAGCTTACCATAAAAGCTTCAAGATCCTGGAAGCTTTATAATACCATGCACATTAGAAGGCGCTTGCACCAAGACAGCCCTATGTGATCTTGGAGCAAGCATCAATCTAATACCTGCATCCACTATCAGAAAGCTTGGGTTGACTGGAGAAGTCAAACCAACCCGGATATGCCTCCAACTTGCTGATGGCTCCATTAAATATCCATCAGGCATAATAGAGGATATGATTGTCAAGGTTGGGCCATTTGCCTTTCCAACTGACTTTGTAGTGCTGGAAATGGAGGAGCACAAGAGTGCAACTCTTATTCTAGGAAGACCTTTCCTAGCAACTGGACGAACTCTCATTGATGTACACAAAGGGGAAATAACCCTGAGAGTCAATGAGGATGAGTTCAAGTTGAATGTTGTCAAAGCTATGCAGCATCCAGACACACCCAATGACTGCATGAGCACTGATATTATTGACTCTTTGGTGGAGGAGGTCAATATGACTGAAAGTCTTGAATCAGAGCTGGATGACATCTTTAAAGATGTTCATCCTGATCTGGAGGAACTAAAGGAAATAAAAGAAATTCCGAAAATTCCTCAGGAAGAAGACAAGCCTCCTAAACCAGAGCTCAAACCACTACCACCATCCCTGAAATATGCATTTCTGGGAGAAGGTGGCACTTTTCCAGTGATCATAAGCTCTGCTTTAAATCCACTGGAAGAGGAAGCACTAATTCAAGTGCTAAGGACACACAAGACAGCTCTTGGGTGGTCCATAAGTGATCTTAAGGGCATTAGCCCAGCAAGATGCATGCACAAGATCCTATTGGAGGATGATGCTAAGCCAGTGGTTCAACCACAAAGGCGGCTAAATCCAGCCATGAGGGAGGTGGTGCAGAAAGAGGTCACTAAGTTACTAGAGGCTGGGATTATTTATCCTATTTCTGATAGCCCCTGGGTGAGCCCTGTCCACGTTGTCCCTAAGAAGGGAGGCATGACAGTGGTTCATAATGAAAAGAATGAACTGGTTCCTACAAGGACAGTTACAGGGTGGCGTATGTGTATTGACTACAGAAGGCTCAATACAGTCACCAGAAAGGATCATTTTCCTTTACCATTCATAGACCAAATGCTAGAAAGACTAGCAGGTCATGAATACTACTGCTTTTTGGATGGCTATTGAGGTTACAACCAAATTGCAGTAGATCCTCAGGACCAAGAGAAAACAGCATTTACATGTCCTTCTGGAGTATTTGCCTACAGGAGGATGCCTTTTGGTCTGTGCAATGCACCTGCAACCTTTCAGAGGTGCATGCTCTCTATCTTCTCAGATATGGTAGAGAAATTTCTGGAAGTCTTCATGGATGACTTTTCAGTATTTGGAGACTCATTCAGCTCCTGCCTTAACCATCTAGCACTTGTTCTGAAAAGATGCCAAGAGACCAACCTAGTTTTAAACTGGGAAAAATGTCACTTTATGGTGACTGAAGGAGTTGTCCTTGGGCATAAAATTTCAAACAAGGGAAGAGGTGGATCAAGCTAAAGTTGAAGTAATTGAAAAATTACCACCACCTACCAATGTTAAGGCAATCAGAAGCTTTCTGGGGCATGCAGGATTCTACAGAAGGTTCATAAGGATTTTTCGAAAATTGCCAAACCTCTGAGTAATCTGCTAGCTGCTGACACACCATTTATCTTTGATAAGGAGTGTCTGCAGGCGTTTGAGACCCTGAAAGCTAAGCTGGTCACAGCACCAGTCATCTCTGCACCAGACTGGACATTACCATTTGAACTAATGTGTGATGCCAGTGACCATGCCATTGGTGCAGTTTTGGGACAAAGGCATGGTAAGCTTCTGCACGTCATTCATTATGGCAGCCGTATTCTAAATGAGGCACAGAAGAACTACACAACCACAGAAAAAGAGTTGCTTGCAGTGGTTTATGCCATTGACAAGTTCAGATCTTATTTAGTAGGATCAAAGGTGATTGTGTACACTGACCATGCTGCTCTTAAATATCTACTCACAAAGCAGGATTCAAAACCCAGGCTCATAAGATGGGTGTTGCTTCTGCAAGAGTTTGATATAGAAATAAGAGACAAAAAAGGGACAGAGAATCAAGTAGCTGATCACCTGTCAAGGATAGAACCAGTAGCAGGAGCATCCCTCTTCCTACTGAGATCTCTGAAACCTTTCCGGATGAGCAATTGTTTGCTATTCAGGAAGTTCCGTGGCTTGCAGACAGTGCAGACTATAAAGGTTCTCCTTCTGTAACCATGGAGAGGAAGCATGAAGAGCTTCTCTCAAAACAGAGTCAAACAGAGCCCCACAGTCAAACTCTAAGTTTGGTGTTGGGAGGCCACCACCAACTTCTAAGTTTGGTGTTGAACCCCCACATTCAAACTCTAAGTTTGGTGTTGGGAGGTTCCAACATTGCTCTAAGCCTCCGTGAGGCTCCATGAGGGCCCACTGTCAAGCTACTGACATTAAAGAAGCGCTTGTTGGGAGGCAACCCAATGTTTTATAATTAACTATTTTCTTTTGTTATTTTATGTTTTTTGTAGGTTGATGATCATAAGAAGTCACAAAATCCATTGAAAAAGCAAAAACAGAATGAAAAACAGGAAGAAAACAGCACACCCTAGAGGAAGAACTCACTGGCGTTTAAACGCCAGTAAGGCTAGCAGTTGGGCGTTTAACGCCCAGTCTGGCACCATTCTGGGCGTTTAACGCCAGAAAGGGGCACCAGACTGGCGTTAAACGCCAGAAAAGGGCAAGAACCTGGCGTTAAACGCCAGGAATGGGCACCAGCCCGGCGTTTAACGCCAGAAATGCCTCAAAACGTGATTTTGAGTGCCATTTGGTGCAGGGATGACTTTTCCTTGACACCTCAGGATCTGTGGACCCCACAGGATCCTCAACCAACCCACCACTCTCTCATCTTCTTCACCCATTCACCAATCACCTCAATACCTCTTACCCAAAAACCCCCCACCTATCAAATCTCACTATCATCTTCACTCCTTCATTCTCACACACCCAAAACACCACTTCTTCCCCTCTTTGGTCGAACACATAGTCACTCCCTTCTTCCTCATTTCTTCTTCTTCTACTCTCTTCTTTCTTCTTTTGCTCGAGGACGAGCAAACCTTTTAAGTTTGGTGTGGTAAAAGCATTGCTTTTTGTTTTTCCATAACCATTTATGGCATCCAAAGCATGACCTCAAGCCCATCACTAAAGAAGAAGATGGAGCAAACAAGAGACCCCTCTCATCAAGAAATCCCTGAGATACCTCAAGGGATGCACTTTCCTCCACAAGACTATTGGGAGCAAATTAACACCTCCCTAGGAGAATTGAGTTCCAACATGGGACAACTAAGGGTGGAGCATCAAGAACATTCCATCCTCCTCCATGAAATTAGAGAAGATCAAAGAATCATGAGAGAGGAGCAACAAAGACAAGGAAGAGACATTGAGGAGCTCAAGCACTCATTAAGACCTTCAAGAGGAAGAACAAGTTGCCATCACTAAGGTGGACCCGTTCTTTAATCTCCTTGTTCTTTATTCTTCTGTTTTTTCGAAAATTTATGCTTATGTTTATCCATGTTTGTGTCTTATGATCATTAGTGTCTTAGTGTCTATGCCTTAAAGTTATGAATGTCCTATGAATCCATCACCTTTCTTAAATGAAAAATGTTTTAATCACAAAAGAACAAGAAGTACAGGATTTCGAATTCATCTTTAAAACTAGCTTAATTAGTTTGATGTGGTGGCAATACTTTTGTTTCTGAATGTATGCTTAAACAGTGCATATGTCTTTTGAATTTGTGGTTCATGAATGTTAAAATTGTTGGCTCTTGAAAGAATGATGAAAAAGGAGACATGTTACTGAGGATCTGAAAAATCATAAAATGATTCTTGAAGCAAGAAAAGCAGTGAATACAAAAAAAAAAAAAAAGAGAAGGAAAAACAAAAAAAAAAGGGGAGAAAGAAAAAGAAAAAAAAAGAAAGAAATAAAGTTGTGATCCAAGGCAAAAAGAGTGTGCTTAAGAACCCTGGACACCTCTAATTGGGGACTTTAGCAAGCTGAGTCACAATCTGAAAAGGTTCACCCAATTATGTGTCTGTGGCATGTATGTATCCGGTGGTAATACTGGAAGACAGAGTGCTTTGGGCCACGGCCAAGACTCAATAAGTAGCTGTGTTCAAGAATCATCATACTTAACTAGGAGAATCAATAACACTATCTGGATTCTGAGTTCCTAAAGAAGCCAATCATTCTGAATTTCAAAGGATAAAGTGAGATGCCAAAACTGTTCGGAGGCAAAAGCTACCCCGCTCATCTAATTTGGAGCTAAGTTTCATTGATAATTGGAGTCTATAGTATTCTCTTCTTTTTATCTTATTTGATTTTCAGTTGCTTGAGGACAAGCAACAATTTAAGTTTGGTGTTGTGATGAGCGGATAATTTATACGCTTTTTGGCATTGTTTTTAGTATGTTTTTAGTATCTTTTAGTTAGTTTTTAGTATATTTTTATTAGTTTTTAGTTAAAATTCACTTTTCTGGACTTTACTATGAGTTTGTGTGTTTTTCTGTGATTTCAGGTATTTTCTGACTGAAATTGAAGGTTCTGAGCAAAAATCTGATCCAGAGACTGAAAAGGACTGCAGATGCTGTTGGATTCTGACCTCCCTGCACTCGAAGTGGATTTTCTGGAGCTACAGAAGCCCAATTGGCGCGCTCTCAACGGCATTAGAAAGTAGACATCCTGGGCTTTTCAGCAATATATAATAGTCCATACTTTGCCCAATATTTGATGGCCCAAACCGGCGCTCAAAGTCACCTACAGAAATTCCAGCGTTAAACGCCGGAACTGGAATAAAATTTGGAGTTAAACGCCCAAACTGGCATGAAAGCTGGCGTTTAACTCCAGAAAACGTCTCTACACATAAAAGCTTCAATGCTCAGCCCAAGCACACACCAAGTGGGTCCGGAAGTGGATTTTTCTGTCATTTACTCATTTCTGTAAACCTTAGGATACTAGTTTACTATTTATAGGATCTTTTGACATTGTAATCGGAACCTTATGACCTCATAACATTTTGTACACGTTTCTTTCCACAGATGAGTCTCTAAACCCCATGGTTGGGGGAGGAGCTCTGCTGTGTCTTGATGGATTAATGCAATTACTACTGTTCTTATTCATCATGCTTGCTTCCATTCTAAGATAACACTTTTCTTAATCCGGATGAATGTGATGATCCGTGCAATCATCATCATTCTCAACTATGAACATGTGCCTGACAACCACCTCTGTTCTATCTTAGATTGAGTAGTTATCTCTTGGGTTCTTTAATCGGAATCTTCGTGGTATAGGCTGGACCTGATGGCAGCATTCAAGAGAATCCGGAAGGTCTAAACCTTGTCTGTGGTATCTGAGTAGGATTCAATGATTGAATGACTGTGACGTGCTTCAAACCTGTAACCTACTAGGCGTCAGTGACAGACGCAAAAGAGGGATTCTATTCCGATAGGGGAGGGAACCAAACCGGTGATTGGCAGTACTGTGACAGAGTGCGTGCATTAGCTTTCATGCGCGGATGGGAGGTAGCCATGACAACGGTGAGACCCTACACGAGCTTGCCATGGAAGGAGACTTGCGTGTTTGATGAAGAAGACAGTGGGAAAGCAGAGATTCAGAAGACGGAGCATCTCCAAAACCTCAACCTATTCTCCATTACTGCAATACAAGTAATCATTTCATGTTCTTTTGCTTTTCACAATCAATCCTGATAATTTCTGATCTCCTGACTAAGATTTACAAGATAACCATAGCTTGCTTCAAGCCGACAATCTCCGTGGGATCGACCCTTGCTCACGCAAGGTATTACTTGGACGACCCAGTGCACTTGCTGGTTAGTTGTGCGGAGTTGCAAAAGTGTTATTGCAATTTCGTGCACCACATTCAAAAGCCAACCATCCACGCTAATAACTTCAAATTAAAGCCTAAACTCATCACTCTCATCCAAAACAATTGTTCCTTTAGGAGGAAGTGCCCAAGAAGACCCTATCAGCATCTCACAACATTCCTAAGGATCTGTGATACAGTGAAATCAAATGGAGTTCATCTTGATGCCTACAGATTGCTTCTATTCCCATTCTCTCAAAGGGATAAAGCATCCAAGTGGCTAGAATCATTTTAAAAGGAAAGCCTCAACTTGGAAAGATGTAGTGAATAAATTCTTGGCAAGGTTCTATCCCCACAAAGAGTCAATAGGTTGAGAGTGGAGGTTCCAACATTCAGGCAGCAGGATGGTGAAACCTTGTATGAAGTATGGGAAAGATTCAAGGACTTGACAAGGAAATGTGATAAACCCATATTTCATGAGATCTTTTGTGCTTAATTTGAATGATTTATACAATCCCTCACCTACTTATTCATATTAATTGCATGGTTTTACTTTCCCTTCCTTATTATGTCAATATTGTGAAAAACATGTTTCTTAAGCTTTGAAAATTAATTATTTTAATTACCTTTATTTCCATTCGATGCCGTGATTAGTGTGTTGAGTAGTTTCAAATTTTCTAAGGCAGAATGACTTAAAGGATGAAAAAGGAAACATACTAAAAGGAAAGGAGAAAGCAAAATGAAGCTTTAAGGAAACTGGTATCCACGCGATCGCATGGATGACGCGATCGCGTGCCAAGCACGAATCAGCAGCAACGCGGCCGCATGACTGACGCGACCGCGCGCCTTAAGCAGAATGCACATGACGCGGTGGCATGACTGACGTGACCGCGTGGCAAGGAAAAGCTCCGAATGACGCGACCGCGTGACCCACACATACGTGTGACAGAGGCCACGCACCAGATATTGCAGAAAACGCTCATAACGAGTTCTGTGGCCCTTTTTGGCCCAAATCCAAGTCCAGAAGGCATAGACCAGAGGTTAAGAAGTGGGGAAATGCATCCATTCGGAGAGCTCGCCAATTTCTAGTTTTCTATGAATTAGATTTAATCTAGAGAGATATTCTCTCTCTCTCTTAGGATTTAGGACTTCTTCTTGTTTTGGGAGTAACTCTGGATCCAGGTTTAAATGTTCTTTTATTTTTAGTTCTACAATTATTTATTCCAACATTTGAATTGATTATTATAATCTGATTTATGAATTATTCTATGTCACAGATTTTTATTTGAATTAATGATAATTGAGGTATTTTCAGTCTATGATTGTTCCCTTTGATTTAAGTTGCCATTGCTTCCCATCTAAGGATATATTTTTATTATTTCAGCAAATTTATTTTTTCCCTTTTGGTTTTGGTTAAGAATTCAATAACTCAACAGTTATTAAACTCAACATAATTGATAATCGTTATCTTGCTAATTGAGCTGAACTTAAATAACCCAACCTTTTCTTAAGAAATAATTAGGATTCAAAGGTCAATTTAATTAGTCCCTTGACTTTCCTTTGCCCTGGTAAAGGTTGACCAAGTGGAATTAAGATACAACTTTCATTATTGTTGAGAGGGATAACTAAGTTGGACTTCTAATTTCCCTTGTCTTGCCAAAAGTTGTTTTACAGTTATTATTTATTTTTAATTGCCATTTAATTCACTCGTCATTTAAATCACTTTCTTCTCACCTTCTAAACCCCGATTACAACCTTTATAACCAATAAAAAGAACATACTTCCTCGCAGTTCCTTGAGAAGACGACCCGAGGTTTAAATACTCGGTTATCAATTTTAAAGGGTTTGTTACTTGTGACAACCAAAACGTTTTTATGAAATTCTTTACTAGCAAAAATCCTGACGTCAAAATGGCGCCGTTGCCGGGGAAACTGCTAATGTGTGCCTTATTATTGGCTATTGTAAATTTTTTTTCTTCTTTTTCTTGTTTATTTATTTTTGTTTTTTCTTTTTATCTTTATTTGCTACTATGAACTCTCACCCCTCTCGCTTTGAGTTTGGTTCTAATATTGTTAAAGGAAATAGAAGTTACAGCAGGAATGTGCATCAAGGTCAGACCAATCAAGGATGGATGGAACCAAGAGGATCTAATCAACCCTTTTGGCAGCAACACCCTCCGAAATATCCTGGACAAAGACCATTCTACTGCGCATACCCAGCTGAAAGACATGGTGGACAACTTTGTAACTACCAACAAGCCCCACCCCGTGCATATGAACCATCCCTTCAACATAACCTCAAACCACCACACTCACAAGCTTTTCTTCACCATTCGCCATCATATGATCCTTCCTTACCCCAATACCAATCCAATCGTTCCCAGTCATTACCACTTCCCTATGTATCATGTCTAAGTCCAACAAACCGCGAAGCAGAGGATTGCCTAAAAGAAGTAGTAATTAAATTTCAAACAACCATTCAACAACTGGAGCAAGCACTAATCCAATGGGCCACTAAGCACTCAAATATATAAGGATCAATCACAGCTCCATGTGGACAACCCGATGAAGAGCATAGCATGAAAGAAATACTAGAGACTCCAGTGGACAAGGCAGAAAATGAATTCGTACTAGAACAAGTGGAATAAGCTGTCATTGTTCAAGAAGAAGAGTTGGTTGAAGATCTAGGCGATGCTGAACTTCCTTGGGAATCCAGAATTGAGCAAAACTCCGTCCAAGATGCCACAGTTGATGCTAAGGAGGATACCGTACAATCTCCAAGGCAAGTCGTTTACGAAGAATCAGACGGAGTAATCCAAGAAGCAATTTTCCTTGATGGTGATAGTCACAAGTCTAGTTCTCCTAGTGATGAACTTGCGTCCGTGATGAGCAGATAATTTATATGCTTTTTGGCATTGTTTTTAGGTAGTTTTTAGTAAGTTCAAGCTACTTTTAGGGATGTTTTCATTTGTTTTTATGTTAAATTCACATTTCTGGACTTTGCTATGAGTTTGTGTGTTTTTCTGTAATTTCAGGTAATTTCTGGCTGAAATTGAGGGACTTGAGCAAAACTCTGAAAAAGGCTGACAAAAGGACTGCTGATGCTGTTGGAATCTGACCTCCCTGCACTCAAAATGGATTTTCTGGAGCTACAGAATTCCAAATGGCGCGCTCTCAACGGCGTTGGAAAGTAGACATCCAGAGCTTTCCAGCAATATATAGCAGTCCATACTTTATTCGGGAATTGATGACGTAAATTGGCGTTGAACACCAATTACATGTTGCTGTCTGGAGTTAAACGCCAGAAACACGTCACGACCCGGAGTTGAACGCCCAAAACACGTTATAACTTGGCGTTCGACTCCAAGAGAAGCCTCAGCTCGTGGATAGATCAAGCTCAGCCCAAACATACACCAAGTGGGCTCCGGAAGTGGATTTATGCATCAATTACTTACTCATGTAAACCCTAGTAGCTAGTCTAGTATAAATAGGATAAGTTACTATTGTATTAGACATCTTTGGTCTCAGTTTTGTTTTATTCTTCATCTTAAGAGGCTATTGATCACGTTTTAGGGGGCTGGCCATTCGGCCATGCCTGAACCTTTCACTTATGTATTTTCAACGGTGGAGTTTCTGCACACCATAGATTAAGGGTGTGGAGCTCTGCTGTACCTCAAGTTTCAATACAATTACTATTACTTTGTATTCAATTCTCTTTATTCTTATTCCAAGATATACGTTGCACTTCAACTTGATGAATGTGATGATCCGTGACACTCATCATCATTCTCACCTATGAACGTGTGTGATTGACAACCACTTCCGTTCTACCTTAGGCCGGGCGCATATCTCTTAGATTCCCCAACAGAATCTTCGTGGTAAAAGCTAGATAGATGGCGGCATTCATGGGGATCCGAAAAGTCTAACCTTGTCTGTGGTATTCCGAGTAGGATCCCGGGATTGAATGACTGTGACGAGCTTCAAACTCCTGAAGGCTGGGCGTTAGTGACAGACGCAAAAGAATCAATGGATTCTATTCCAACCTGATTGAGAACCGATAGATGATTAGCCGTGCTGTGACAGAGCATTTGGACCATTTTCACTGAGAGGATGGGATGTAGCCATCAACAAGGGTGATGCCTCCAGACGATTAGCCGTGCAGTGACAATGCATAGGACCATTTTCCCGAGAGGATGAAAAGTAGCCATTGATGATGGTGATGCCCTACATACAGCTTGCCATGGGAAGGAGTAAGAAGGATTGGATGAAAGCAATGAGAAAGTAGAGATTCAAGAGGAGCACAGCATCTCCATGCACTTATCTGAAACTCCCACTATTGATTTACATGAGTATTTCTATCCCTTTTTATTTTCTTGTTATTATTTGATTTTCTAAATTCCATAATTTAATCTGCCTAACTGAGATTTACAAGGTGACCATAGCTTGCTTCATACCAACAATCTCTGTGGGATCGACCCTTACTCACGTAAGGTATTACTTGGATGACGCAGTACACTTGCTGGTTAAGTTGAACGGAGTTGTGATCACACGTGCCAATTTCAAATTCCATAAAAGTACAAGGAGTACAACTTTAAGAATCACAATTTCGTCCACCAAGTTTTTGGCGCCGTTGCCGGGGATTGTTCGAGTATGGACAACTGACGGTTCATCTTGTTGCTCAGATTAGGTAATTTTCTTTTCAAAAAATTTTTCAAAAATCTTTTTTTTTCAAAATTTTCTTTTCTTTTTCGTTTTTTCTAAACTTTATTTTCGAAAAAAATTAATAAAAATCCAAAAAAAATCATAAAATCATAAAAAACAAAAATATTTTGTGTTTCTTGTTTAAGTCTTGAGTCAATTTTTAAGTTTGGTGTCAATTGCATGCTTTAAAAATTTTTCTTGCATTTTTCGAAAATTCCATGCATTCATAGTGTTCTTCATAATCTTCTAGTTGTTCTTGATAAGTCTTCTTGTTTGATCTTGATGTTTTCTTGTTTTGTGTCTTTTCTTGTTTTTCATGTGCATCTTTGCATTCATATTTTCCAAGCATTAAAAATTTCTAAGTTTGGTGTCTTGCATGTTTTCTTTGCATCAAAAATTTTTCAAAAATATGTTCTTGATGTTCATCATGATCTTCAAAGTGTTCTTGGTGTTCATCTTGACATTCATAGCATTCTTTCATGCATTCATTGTTTTGATTTAAAAATTTCATGCATTGAGTATTTTTGTTGTTTTTCTCTCTCATAATTAAAAATTCAAAAATCAAAAAAATATCTTTTCCTTATTTCCCTCCAAATTTTCGAAATTTTGGGTTGACTTGGTCAAAAATTTTTAAAATTAGTTGTTTCTAACAAGTCAAGTCAAAACTTCAATTTTTAAAATCTTATCTTTTCAAAATCTTTTTCAAAAATCATATCTTTTCCAATTTTTTTATTTTATTTTTCGAAAAATTCAAAAAAAAAATCTTTTTCAAAATATTTTCAAAATCTTTTTCTTATCTTTATATCATATTTTCGAAAATTAGCTAACAATTAATGTGATTGGTTCAAAAATTTGAAGTTTGTTACTTTCTTGTTAAGAAAGGTTCAATCTTTAAGTTCTAAAATCTTATCTTGTAGTTTCTTGTTAGTTAAGTCTTTTTAAAAGTTAGATCTTTTTATCTTTTATCTTATCTTTTTCAAAAATATTATCTTTTTCAAAATTTGATTTCAAAATATCTCATCTAACTTCTTATCTTCTTATATTTTTCAAATTTGATTTCAAATCTTTTTCAATCAACTAACTAACTTTTTGTTTGTCTCTTATCTTTTTCAAAACCACCTAACTACTTTTCCCTCTTCAATTTTCGAAAATATCTCTCTCTTTTTCAAAAATTCTTTTTAATTAACTAAATGTTTCATATTTTAATTTTAATTACATTTTATCTCTAAATTTCGAAAATTACTAACCCCTTTTTCAAAATTATTTTCGAAATCTCCCTTCTCTTTTTTTCTTCTATTTAATTATTTAATTACTAACACTTCTCTTCACCTCTTTCCATCTAATTATCCGAATCCCATCTTCTACACTCTTCTCCCCTTTTTTTTTTCTACTATAAAGGAATCTCTATACTGTGACATAGAGGATTCCTCTTCTTTTCTTGTTTTCTTCTTGTTCATATGAGCAGGAACAGGGAAAAAGGCACTCTTGTTGAAATTGATCCAGAACCTGAAAGGACTCTGAAGAGAAAATTAAGAGAAACTAAATTACAACAATCCAGAAATAACCTTTCAGAAATTTTCGAACAAGAGAAAGAGATGGCAGCCAAAAATAATAATAATGCAAGGAGAATGCTTGGTGACTTCACAAAGCCAACGTCCAAGTTTGATGGAAGAAGCATCTCCATTCCTGCCATTGGAGCCAACAACTTTGAGCTGAAACCTCAGCTAGTTGCATTAATGCAACAAAACTGCAAGTTTTATGGACTTCCATCTGAAGATCCTTATCAGTTTTTAACTGAGTTCTTGCAGATCTGTGAGACTGTAAAGACGAATGGAGTTGATCCTGAAGTCTACAGACTCATGCTTTTTCCTTTTGCTGTAAGAGACAGAGCTAGAATATGGTTGGATTCACAACCCAAAGATAGCCTGGACTCCTGGGATAAGCTGGTCACTGCCTTACTGGATAAATTCTTTCCTCCTCAAAAGCTGAGCAAGCTGAGAGTGGATGTTCAAACCTTCAAACAAAAAGATGGTGAATCCCTCTATGAAGCTTGGGAAAGATACAAGCAGCTGACCAAAAGATGTCTATCTGACATGTTTTCAGAATGGACCATATTAGATATATTCTATTATGGTCTCTCTGAATTTTCGAAAATGTCATTGGACCATTCTGCAGGTGGATCTATTCACCTAAAGAAAACGCCTGAAGAGGCTCAAGAACTCATTGATATGGTTGCAAACAACCAATTCATGTACACTTCTGAGAGGAATTCCGTGAATAATGGGATACCTCAGAAGAAAGGAGTTCTTGAAATTGATGCTCTGAATGCCATATTGGCTCAGAACAAAGTGTTGACTCAACAGGTCAACATGATCTCTCAAAATCTGAATGGATGGCAACATGCATCCAACAGTACTAGAGAGGCAGCTTCTGAAGAAGCTTATGATCCTGAGAACCCTGCCATGGCAGAGGTTAATTACATGGGTGAACCTTATGGAAACACCTATAACTCATCATGGAGAAATCATCCAAATCTCTCATGGAAGGATCAACAAAAGCCTCAACAAGGCTTTAACAATGGTGGACGCAACAGGCTAAACAATAGCAAGCCATATCCATCATCTTCTCAGCAACAGACAGAGAATTCTGAACAAAACACCTCTAATTTAGCCAATCTAGTCTATGATCTGTCAAAGGCCACTTTCAGTTTCATGAGTGAAACAAGATCCTCCATCAGAAATCTGGAGGCACAAGTGGGCCAGCTGAGTAAGAAAGTCATTGAAACTCCTCCCAGTATTCTCCCAAGCAATACAGAAGAGAATCCAAAAGGAGAGTGCAAAGCCATTGACATAGTCAATATGGCCGAAAGCACAAGGGAGGAGGAGGACAAAAATCCTAGTGAGGAAGACCTCCTGGGACGTCCCTCAAGCAAGAAGGAGTTTCCTATTAAGGATCCAAAGGAATCTGAGGCTCATATAGAGACCATAGAGATTCCATTAAATCTCCTTCTGCCATTCATGAGCTCTGAAGACTATTCTTCCTCTGAAGAGGATGAAGATGTGACTGGAGAGCAAGTTGCTCAATATTTAGGAGCTATCATGAAGCTGAAGGCCAAGTTATTTGGTAATGAGACTTGGGAGAGTGAACCTCCCTTGCTCATTAATGAACTAGATACTTGGATTCAGAAAATTCTACCTCAAAAGAAATAGGATCCTGGCAAGTTCTTAATACCTTGCACCATAGGCACCATGAGCTTTGAAAAAGCTCTATGTGATCTGGGGTCAGGGATAAATCTTATGCCACTCTCTGTAATGGAGAAGCTGGGGATCATTGAGGTACAACCTGCCTTATTCTGATTACAATTGGTAGATAAGTCATTGAGATAAGCTTATGGAATAGTAGAGGACGTGTTAGTAAAGGTTGAAGGCCTTTACATCCCTGCTGATTTCATAATCTTAGACACTAGGAAGGAAGAGGATGATTGCATCATCCTTGGAAGACCTTTCCTAGCCACAGCAGGAGCTGTGATAGATGTCAACAGAGGTGAATTAGTCCTTCAATTGAATGGAGAATACCTTGTGTTTAAGGCACATGGCCATCCCTCTGTGACAAAAGAGAGTAAGCATGAAGAGCTTCTCTCAGTTCAGAGTCAAGAAGAGCCCACACAGTCAAACTCTAAGTTTGGTGTTGTGAGGCCACAACCAAACTCTAAGTTTGGTGTTAAGACCCCATATCCAAACTCTAAGTTTGGTGTTGGGACTATACAACATTGACCTGATCACCTTGTGGCTCCATGAGAGCCACTGTCAAGCTATTGACATTAAAGAAGCGCTTGTTGGGAGGCAACCCAATTTTATTTATCTAATTTTTATTTTATTCTATATTATTGTTATTTTGTGTTTTATTAGGTACATGATCATGAGGAGTCATGAAAAAATCATAAAAATTAAAAACAAAATCAAAAACAGCAGAAGAAAAAAAATTCGCACCCTGGAGGACGCACAGGCTGGCGTTCAATGCCAGTAAGATGCATCTGGACGGCGTTCAACGCCAGAACAGAGCATCATTCTGGCGCTGAACGCCAGAAACAAGCAACATTCTGGCGCTGAACGCCAGGAATGTGCCCAGAGAGGAAAAACTGGCGCTGAACGCTAGGAACAAGCATGAAACTGGCGTTCAACACCAGAAACATGCTTTACATGGGCGTTGAACGCCCAGAATGTGCACCACTCGGCGTTTAGACGCCAGAATGGTGTGCAAAGGCATTTTACATGTCTATTTGGTGCAGGGATGGAATTCCTTGACACCTCAGGACTTGTGGACCCCACAGGATCACCTCAGGATCTGTGGACCCCACAGGATCCCCACCTACCATATTCCCACCTTACCTCCTAATCCTAGTTTTTGTGATTACTCTTCCCCATGTCACACTTCCCAACACCCTTCACCAATCACCTCAATTCCTCTTCCCAATTACCCCCTTCACCACTCACATCCATCCACTCTTCCCCATGAACCCCACCTACCTTCAAAAATTCAAAACCATTTTCCCACCCATTCCCACCCAAATTGGCCGAACATACACCCTCCCTCTCCCTATAAATACCCTTCCATTCTCCTTCATTTTCACACAACACAAACCCCTCTTCTACCACTTAGCCGAACCTACACCTCTCCCTCTCTACCATATTCTCTTCTTCTTCTTCTTCTTCTCTTCTTTCTTCTATTGCTCGAGGGCGAGCAATATTTTAAGTTTGGTGTGGTAAAAGCATAAGCTTTTTATTTTTCCATTACCATCAATGGCACCTAAGGTCGGAGAATCCTCTAGAAAAGGAAAAGGGAAGACAAAAGCTTCCACCTCCGAGTCATGGGAGATGGAAAGATTCATCTCCAAGAGCCATCAAGACCACTTCTATGATGTTGTGGCAAAGAAGAAGGTGATCCCTGAGGTCCCTTTCAAGCTCAAGAAAAATGAGTATCCGGAGATCCGACATGAAATCCGAAGAAGAGGTTGGGAAGTCCTAACCAACCCCATGCAACAAGTCAGAATCTTAATGGTTCAAGAGTTCTAAGCTAATGCATGGATCACTAGGAACTATGATCAAAGTATGAACCCGAGTCCAAAGAATTATCTCACAATGGTTCGGGGGAAATACTTAGATTTTAGTCCGGAAAATGTGAGGTTGGCATTCCACTTGCCCATGATGCAAGGAGATGAACGCCCCTACACTAGAAGGGTCAACTTCAATCAAAGGTTGGACCAAGTCCTTATGGACATATGTGTGGAAGGAGCTCAATGGAAGAGAGACTCCAAAGGCAAGCCAGTCCAACTAAGAAGACTGGACCTCAAGCCTGTGGCTAGAGGATGGTTGGAGTTCATTCAACGCTCCATCATTCCCACTAGCAACCGATCTGAAGTTACTGTGGATCGGGCCATCATGATTCATGGCATCATGATTGGAGAGGAAGCAGAAGTTCATGAGGTCATCTCCAATGAAATCTACAAAATAGCCGACAAGCCTTCACCCATGGCACGGCTAGCTTTTCCTCACCTTATTTGCCATCTATGTTACTCAGCTGGAGTTATCATAGAAGGAGACATCTCCATTGAAGAGGATAAGCCCATCACCAAGAAGAGGATGGAGCAAGCAAGAGAGACCCTTCACGGTTCTCAAGATATGCATGAGGAAGCTCATCATCAAGAAATCCCTGAGATGTCTCAAGGGATGCACTTTCCTCCCAACAACTATTGGGAACAACTCAACACTTCCTTAGAAGATTTGAGCCACAATGTTGAACAACTAAGGGTGGAACATCATGAGCACTCCATCATTCTCCATGAAATAAGAGAAGATCAAAGAGCAATGAGGGAGGAGCAACAAAGGCAAGGAAGGGACGTAGAAGAGCTTAAGAACATCATTGGTCCTTCAAGAAGAAGATGCCACTAAAGGTGGATTCATTCCTTGTTCTTTATTTCTTTCTGTTTTCGGTTTTTAATGTTGTGTTTATCTATGTTTTGTGTCTTTATTTCATGATCATTAGTATGTAGTAACTATGTCTTAAAGCTATGAATAAATTCCATTAATCCTTCACCTCTCTTAAAAGAAAAATGTTTTAATTCAAAAGAACAAGAAGTACATGAATTTCAAATTTATCCTTGAATTTAGTTTAATTATATTGATGTGGTGACAATACTTTTTGTTTTCTGAATGAATGCTTGAACAGTGCATATGTCTTTTGATCTTGTTGTTTATGAATGTTAAAATTGTTGGCTCTTGAAAGAATGATGAACAAAGAGAAATGTTATTGATGATCTAAAAATTCATGAAATTGATTCTTGAAGCAAGAAAAAGCAGTGCAAAAGAAGAAGCTTGCGAAAAAAAAATTTCGAAAAAATAGAAAGAAAAAGAAAAAGCAAGCAGAAAAAGCCAATAGCCCTTAAAACCAAAAGGCAAGGGTAAAAAGGATCCAAGGCTTTGAGCATCAATGGATAGAAGGGCCCAAGGAAATTAAGTCCAGGCCTAAGCGGCTAAATCAAGCTGTCCCTAACCATGTGCTTGTGTCATGAAGGTCCAAGTGAAAAGCTTGAGACTGAGTGGTTAAAGTCGTGATCCAAAGCAAAAGAGTGTGCTTAAGAGCTCTGGACACCACTAACTGGGGACTCTAGCAAAGCTGAGTCACAATCTGAAAAGGTTCACCCAGTTATGTGTCTGTGGCATTTATGTATCCGGTGGTAATACTGGAAAACAAAGTGCTTAGGGCCACGGCCAAGACTCATAAGTAGCTGTGTTCAAGAATCAACATGCTTAACTAGGAAAGTCAATAACACTATCCGAAATTCTAAGTTCCTAGAGAAGTCAATCATTCTAAACTTCAAAGGAAAAAGTGAGATGCCAAAACTGTTCAGAAGCAAAAAGCTACAAGTCCCGCTCATCTAATTAGAATTAATATTCATTGATATTTTAAAATTTACAGTATATTCTCTTCTTTTTATCCTAATTGATTTTCAGTTGCTTGGGGACAAGCAACAATTTAAGTTTGGTGTTGTGATGAGCGGATAATTTATACGCTTTTTGGCATTGTTTTTAGGTAGTTTTTAGTAAGTTCAAGCTACTTTTAGGGATGTTTTCATTAGATTTTATGTTAAATTCACATTTCTGGACTTTGCTATGAGTTTGTGTGTTTTTCTGTAATTTCAGGTAATTTCTGGCTGAAATTGAGGGACTTGAGCAAAACTCTGAAAAAGGCTGACAAAAGGACTGCTGATGCTGTTGGAATCTGACCTCCCTGCACTCAAAATGAATTTTCTGGAGCTACAGAATTCTAAATGGCGCGCTATTAACGGCGTTGGAAAGTAGACATCCAGAGCTTTTCAGCAATATATAACAGTCCATACTTTATTCGGGAATTGACGACGTAAATTGGCGTTGAACGCCAATTATATGTTGCTGTCTGGAGTTAAACGCCAGAAACACGTCACGACCCGGAGTTGAACGCCCAAAACACGTTATAACTTGGCGTTCGACTCCAAGAGAAGCCTCAGCTCGTGGATAGATCAAGCTCAGCCCAAACATACACCAAGTGGGCCCCGGAAGTGGATTTATGCATCAATTACTTACTCATGTAAACCCTAGTAGCTAGTCTAGTATAAATAGGATAAGTTACTATTGTATTAGACATCTTTGGTCTCAGTTTTGTTTTATTCTTCATCTTAAGAGGCTATTGATCACATTTTAGGGGGCTGGCCATTCAGCCATGCCTGAACGTTTTACTTATGTATTTTCAACGGTGGAGTTTCTGCACACCATAGATTAAGGGTGTGGAGCTCTGCTGTACCTCAAGTTTCAATACAATTACTATTACTTTCTATTCAATTCTCTTTATTCTTATTCCAAGATATACGTTGCACTTGAACTTGATGAATGTGATGATCCGTGACACTCATCATCATTCTCACCTATGAACGCGCGTGATTGACAACCACTTCCGTTCTACCTTAGGCCGGGCGCATATCTCTTAGATTCTCCAACAGAATCTTCGTGGTATAAGCTAGATAGATGGCGGCATTCATGGGGATCCGGAAAGTCTAACCTTGTCTGTGGTATTCCGAGTAGGATCCCGGGATTGAATGACTGTGACGAGCTTCAAACTCCTGAAGGCTGGGCGTTAGTGACAGACGCAAAAGAATCAATGGATTTTATTCCAACCTGATTGAGAACCGACAGATGATTAGCCGTGCTGTGACATAGCATTTGGACCATTTTCACTGAGAGGATGGGATGTAGCCATCAACAAGGGTGATGCCTCCAGACGATTAGCCGTGCAGTGACAGCGCATAGGACCATTTTCCCGAGAGGATGAAAAGTAGCCATTGATGATGGTGATGCCCTACATACAGCTTGCCATGGGAAGGAGTAAGAAGGATTGGATGAAAGCAATGAGAAAGTAGAGATTCAAGAGGAGTTGTGATCTGCCTAACAGATTTACAAGGTGACCATAGCTTGCTTCATACCAACAATCTCTGTGGGATCGACCCTTACTCACGTAAGGTATTACTTGGATGACCCAGTACACTTGTTGGTTAAGTTGAACGGAGTTGTGATCACACGTGCCAATTTCAAATTCCATAAAAGTACAAGGAGTACAACTTTAAGAATCACAATTTCGTCCACCAGTCCGCAAGTGAATTCTCTGAGATCGAAGAATCTTCCCCAAGTGAATGTGAAGATGATGCGGAGGTAGATTTCTCTCAACCTCCAATCTATGACTTGAGTGATGAGGAAGACATAGAAAACTTTGACTAGGATACAAATACAATTGAAGATCTTTGAAAGGAGGTGGAAGAATTCACAGAAGAGCACAAGGAAACGGAACTTGCAGAACCACCAAAAACACCTATTCCGAGGCCATTACCACCTAATACAAGCTTCAAGTGGGTACAATCCTTAACTTATAATTTTACTTATTCACTTGAATATGGTTTGCTTGAAACAGATGGCCAACTTAGAGCTCTCTGCGGCTTTAAGAGTAAGAGGGAATTGGCTCGTACTCAGAACTGGTGCACCAGGTTCAATAAGGTTCCACGCTTCACCTCGAAGTACATGGATTGGTATCATGCTCAATTGCATGGATCACGGAGAACGTTTGGTCACCACAGTGAGATTCTACTTTTTAACCCGCCCGAATGGAAACTTACAAATCAAGACAGAGGCGGATCTAAAAACACAGCTTGGGATCATGGATTATATTCAGACATTCGTCATCCCGGGAGGCTGAATATCTTTTGAAGCTGCTCAGAAGCTTTACATGTCTAGTTTGGGACCCCGGAGGCTGTTGGCATTCCAAGCACTGGTGGAAATTTTTGGACGAATTTAAACATAAGCCACCATAACAGAATACTCTTCCAATGTCCAACTTAAGGACTTTAACTAAAAGTGCTAGGTGGGAGACAACCCACCATGGTATGGTCGCTTCTTTTTCAATCTATCTCTTGTTAATTGCTTTCATTTTTTCCTTTTTCATTTTAATTTATTAAACCTGGAATCATGCATAAGCATTCATGATAGTCATTGTATTCTGCATTTTTTTCATGCATAAAAAAAAAGGGTTGCACGAAAAACACCACCCATGCGACCGCGTGATCCACGCGGCCGCGTGATATATATATCGACGTAAGGATCCAACGAACAGAAAGTTGCGCTGGAATCGTGCGGCTCTTGTGTGTTTCGCACAAATTGGCCCACGCGATCGCATGCCCCATGCGATCGCGTCACTTACCCAACCCCAATACCACGAGACCGCGTGAGCGACGCGATCGCGTCGTATAGATTGCATATCACCCCAAAAGGAGACAGAGAGTTGCGGTGAAACGACGCTGGAGTCGTGTGTTTAGCACGAATTCCAGCGACGCGATCGCGAGACCCACGCGATCGCATCACTCCTCTTTTCCACCTCTCATGCGATCGCGCGACCCACGCGATCGCATCATCCCCATTTTCATCCCAACCACGCGACCGCGTGCTCCACGCGGCCGCGTGGATTCGATAATATAACCCCCCCAGCCACGCGAACCCTATCAGTCGCGCAGCCCCCCCTTCACCCCTAACCCTCTCCCCCTTCTCTCTTCTTCTTCCCCCAGCCACCGCCGGCCAGCCGCCACACCACCACCTCGACGCCGCCGCCGCCGCCTAGACGCCACCGCCGTACCACCCCCCTCCCCTTCTCTCTTCTTCCTTCTTCCTCTCTTCCCCCCTCTCCACCACTGCCAACCGCAGCCACCGCCCTCCACCGCCGGCCAACCCACCGCGCCCCCCTCTCCGCCACCCACCCCTTCAGCCAGCAGCAACCACCACCCTCCCTTCCCCTATCCTCTTCCTCTCTCACTAACCCTAATACCCCCCCTCCACCGCCACCGCGACGCCGTGCACCACCACCGCGCCGGACGCCGCCGCAGTCACCTTCTCCCCTGTTCCACCCCTTCCGCTTACCAGGTTCCGCAACACGCAACCATTTTTGTCCATTCGTCACTTTTCTGTATTTTTTTACTCCGTTTATATTCATAATTAGGATAGCTAGACTTGCATGTTATAGTGGATTTTTAGGTTGTTAGGTAGCTTAGGCTGTGGTTCGTAGATCTCGGTCTGTTTACTTGCACTGTTCTTACTTCTGTTTTATCCTATGTGCAAATCTGCTGCTACTATATTCATGATTCATACGCTGCTTTCTTGTATGTTGCTGCTGTTTACATTGAGTTTTTATGTTTCTTTTATATCTATGTACATGCAGCTTGCTTTCTTTTAATTCATATGAACTGATATGATTGCTGTTTATTTTCCGGGACAATCCAATTTTAGCCGGAATGCTGCCCAATTTTTTTTTAAAATTGTTTTCATTCTTGTTTTGGTTTGGCAACTCTGTTTTCCTCTGCTTCCCCCAAACCATTTCCTAAATGCTAGGGCCACTTTCTTATCCTTTTTGATTTCCTGGTTCATAAACTGCTTGTTCGATTATGAGTACTTCTATTCTTACCTGTGAATCCTTGTTCTATGGAATTTTTCTATGCCACTTACTTTGCTAACTCACTAATTTTAATTTACTAATTTCTTTTACCATACTAACTCTTTTGATATCTTTTCTTATTATTTTCACTTCCTCTAACTTTCTCACTATGGCATATTGATTTTTTTTCTTTCCATTTAACATTCATTCAGTCACATTTCAATTACTCATTTTCCTTCTTTTATTTCTCCCTTAGCGCTTTGAGTTTCCTTTGTTTAAATTGCCTATTTGCTTTCCTATTTTATCCATTCCCTGGTTTTCTATTTTTCAGGATGTCTGCCTCACAAAGGAAAGACAAAGGCAAGGCTACTGGCAAGCGCAAGAGAGGAGCTTCCTTCCAGTCCATCATTGCTATAATGCACGATTCCTCATGGCGGGAGAAGAACTTCACACAGCAGGAAAAAACTGACCAGCTGCTCCCTTCGACTGATCCTATAAAATTTGCAAACCGGTACTGTGAGCTGAAGTACTCGACTTTTGTAAACTCCAGAAATCTATACCTGGAATGTTCCTTGAAGATTCCAGAAGCCCTCCAGCAATACACCACTGAGCAAATCAAGCAAAGGGGCTGGTTCTTTCTGGAGAGACCACTGACAGAGGTCAATGCATCTTGGGTCCGGGAATTCTATTGCAACTACTACCTTACTACCCTAGATGCAGTGAACCTGTGGGGAAAGTAAATTCTGGTCACCGAGGAGGCCATAGAGACCATTCTCCAGCTCCCAGCCAAGTCTGACCAGCCAGATGGTTATGCACAGGCTGAGGAGGACATGGGCCATATGCAGTTTGATTGGGATGCTGTGAAGGCACGGATAGCTGTCGACCCTGCTGTTCCTTGGGAGATGGGTCAGAACATCTCTATGCCTAGAGGGATCAAGAGAGTGTACTTGAATGATGAGACTCGGCTATGGCATCAGATCTTGAGCAACTATGTGATGCCGAGTACTCATGAGACTGTGATCCCGGTTGCCATGATTACCCTCCTCTGGTGTGTGCTGGAGGGTAAGGACCTGTACTTGCCTTGTTTTATCCGGCATTATATGGCCAGGGCCCACATCTGAGGCACCCTCCCCTTTCCTTATCTAGTTACACGGCTAGGCCGTCAGGCTGATGTGCCTTGGGAGGATGCCGATGTGCGACCACCAGCAGCGGACTGCAGGAAGATCATCCTGCACAGCAGGAACTTCCTTGCTTTGGGCTACAAACCACCACCTGTCACTGCTACTGATGAGACAGCCCCTCCGTCTGCTGGACCCTCTTCATCCACAGCTGCCCCTGCTGCCACCACTGCACCTCCACCCGCCTCTGAGCCGGTTTATCGCCTCGTGCACCGTCTATTCCGCTAGCTTGATCAGATGGAGCGCCGTAACAGGCGCCGGTATGAGAGATTAGAGCGCCGCAGCAGGCGACGCTATTCCCATCTGAAGCTGATGATCAGACAGGGCGCCGACATCCCCTCCGAGCCTGACACTCCATCAGAGCCATCAGAGGAGGAGGAGGATGAGCACGAGGAGGAGCCTCATTCCCAGGCAGAGACTCATTTCCAGGAGGAGACTCATCAGCAGGCAGCCACAGAGCAGGCTGCCCCGCATCAGGAGGTTATGCCCCAGCATGAGGTTGCAGATCCGGAGATCCCACTCTAGTCAGTCCCCCCTCTACAGCAGCCAGACTCTCAGCCCACCACCGCCACGGAGACCCCAGCTACCATCCCTACCAGTGATGACACTCCTTCACACCCGGCTTGATTGAGCATCGGGGACGATGCTTCATTTTAAGTGTGGGGAGGTCGCCATCTCTGGCGTTTTTATTTTGGTGAACCACTACATCTCTTTTTCTTTTATTTTGGATATTTTTCTGTATTCTTCCTTTTTATTGTTATTTTCTGAGTACTTATACATTGCTACTTTGATGTATTTCTACTCTATTTCTGCATTTTGCATTTTTAGTTCATATTTTAGCCATTTAGTTTATTTTAGTTATTTAGTTTAGTTTGCAATTCTAACCTATTAGTGGATTAATTAGTATAGTTTACTTTTTTTTAACATAAGATAGCATAGTTTAAATTGAAAAATATAAAAAGGAAGTAAGCTAAGAAAGTGAACATAACAGATTCCAATCTATAAACCTTGTATATAGCATTACATGATGTAGTTAAGCTGACAACATTTCATCAAGGAGGAACATTAAAAGTTTAAAAGCTACCCTAAATAATTTTTTTTATGAGAATAATGGGAATTTTGAACTAAACCTGCATACAATATATAGATGATATATGATGCTTGAGTTAGAGAACACACAACTTGTGAGTCTTGAGCTTGATTGTATGGTTGCATTCAAACCATAACTTTATTCCTGTGTGTTTCGCTTCTTTTTATTCTGATGTTCTTTACTTTGCTTTAATCTATATGTCCAATTATAGAATATAGAATGTAGATACATACCAAAAGAATGATTGATGCCATCATTTGATTTTAGCTCACTCACCCCAAATTAGCCTACCTTTTACATCACCCTTGTTAGCCCCCTTGAGCCTTTTAAAACCCCTCTATTCTATTTAGCCAAATTACTAGCCTTAAGCAGAAAAACAAAATAAAATCCCAAGTGAATCCTTGGTTAGCTTAAGATAAAAAAAAATTATGAATAGAGTAAAATGTGGGAAGCCTTTTGGGAACATGAGTGATAGAAACAAAGGGTTAGAAAAGTTAAAAAGAAATAAAAATAAATTTGGGAAGCATGCTTATGAGAAAATCAAAGTGATTCAATTACCATGTGCATTAAAAAAAATATTTTCAGCATCTAAATAAAAGAGGATACAAAAAGAAATTCCCCAATGAAAACAATGCACATGGGATAAAAATAAAAAGTGAAATATGAGCATGTAAACAATAAGTGGGATAATATGGAAAATAGGTAAAGAAGTTTTATCTTGCTGAATATGTATGTTAGGTGAGATCATAGTCTAATTAAGGATTCACTTATTAGCTCACTTGACCCTATACATAAATCCTTACCTTTACCTTGGCCCCATTACAACCTTAATTAAGACCTCATGATTTTTTTGGTACGACTATATTCTATAATTGTTGATTGGTTAGATGAAAAACAAAGCTATAAGAAAGTAAGAATAAAAAGAAAAATAGAGTGAATAAACCCAATAAACACTGAGTGACTAGAGAGTAAACACAAAATCCAGTGAGGGTTCAATCACTCATCAACATATATCTGTGCTTAAAATTTACTAATTGTTTTGCAAGTTTGTACAATGTTTTCTTTCCCCATCTCATTTGCTAAAATGCTTTATTATTTAAGGGTTGGCTATATATATATATACATAACTCCTTGGGAATGTGAATTAACTTAGCTACATGTAAGCTTTATATATGAGTGAATAAATTAGAGTTGCATGATGCATGACCCATTAGGTAGTTGCATTTAAATTAGGTTGCATTGCATGACATTCCATCACTTTAACCTTAATTATTTACCTTGGATTTAGCATGAGAACATGCTAGTGTTTAAGTGTGGGGAGGTTGATAAACCCATATGTCATGAGATCTTTTGTGCTTAATTTGAATGATTTATACAATCCCTCACCTACTTATTCACATTAATTGCATGGTTTTACTTTCCCTTCCTTATTATGTCATATTGTGAAAAACATGTTTCCTAAGCTTTGAAAATTAATTATTTTAATTACCTTTATTTCCATTCGATGCCGTGATTAGTGTGTTGAGTAGTTTCAGATTTTCTAAGGCAGAATGACTTAAAGGATGAAAAAGGAAACATACTAAAAGGAAAGGAGAAAGCAAAACAGAGCTTTAAGGAAACTGGTATCCACGCGATCGCATGGACGACGCGATCGCGTGCCAAGCACGAATCAGCAGCAACGCGGCCGCATGACTGACGCGACCGCACGTCTTAAGCAGAACGCACATGACGCGGTCGCATGACTGACGCGACCGCATGGCAAGGAAAAGCTCCGAATGACGCGACCGCGTGACCCACGCGGACGCGTGACAGAGGCCACGCACCAGAAATTGCAGAAAACGCTCATAACGAGTTCTGAGGCCCTTTTTGGCCCAAATCCAAGTCCAGAAGGCATAGACCAGAGGTTAAGAAGTGGGGGAATGCATCCAATTGGAGAGCTCGCCAATTTCTAGTTTTCTATGATTTAGATTTAGTCTAGAGAGAGATTCTCTCTCACTCTTAGGATTTAGGACTTCTTCTTGTTTTGGGAGTAACTCTAGATCCAGGTTTAAATGTTCTTTTATTTTTAGTTCTACAATTATTTATTCCAACATTTGAATTGATTATTATAATCTGATTTATGAATTATTCCATGTCACAGATTGTTATTTGAATTAATGATAATTGAGGTATTTTCAGTCTATGATTGTTCTCTTTGATTTAAGTTGCCATTGCTTCCCATCTAAGGATATTTTTATTATTTCAGCAAATTTATTTTTTCCCTTTTGGTTCTGGTTAAGAATTCAGTAACTCAACAGTTATTAAACTCAACATAATTGATAATCGTTATCTTGCTAATTGAGCTGAACTTAAATAATCCCAACCTTTTCTTAAGAAATAATTAGGATTCAAAGGTCAATTTAATTAGTCCCTTGACTTTCCTTTGCCCTGGTAAAGGTTGACCAAGTGGAATTAAGATACAACTTTCATTATTGTTGAGAGGGATAACTAAGTTGGACTTCTAATTTCCCTTATCTTGCCAAAAGTTGTTTTACAGTTATTATTTATTTTTAATTGCCATTTAATTCACTCGTCATTTAAATCACTTGCTTCTCACCTTCTAAACCCCGATTACAACCTTTATAACCAATAATAAGAACATACTTCCTCGCAGTTCCTTGAGAAGACGACCCGAGGTTTAAATACTCGGTTATCAATTTTAAAGGGGTTTGTTACTTGTGACAACCAAAACATTTGTACGAAGGGATTTCTGTCGGTTTAGAGACTATATCTACAACACGACTGTTTTTATGAAATTCTTTATTGGCAAAAATCCTGATGTCAAAATGCCCCCCAGATATGTTCAATGAGTGGGTGCAACTGCATATCTTTTATGAAGGACTATCACATGAATCAAAGAAAGCTGTAGACCATTCATTTGGAGGTTACCTCAACAAGAAGAAAACTATTGAAGAGGCCATAGATGTCATAGAAACAGTGGCTGACAATGAGTATTTCTATGCCTCTGAGAGAAGCAACAATACAGGAGTCATGGAGTTGAACAACATGGATGCAATCCTGGCCCAAAATAAGATGATCACCAAGCAACTAACTTATTTGACCAAGCAAATGGAGAAGAATCAGGCTGCAGCTATCCATACTCAATCATCACCATAAGCAGAATTAAATACAGAGGAAGAAGTTGACTGGGAACAAGCTAATTACATTGGAAATTCATCTAGGCAAGTTCATGATCCATATTCTAAAACCTACAACTCTGGTTGGAAGAACCACCCAAACTTTGGATGGGAAAACCAACAGAACCAAAGCCAAGAGCATAGACCTTACAACCCCCATCAATTCAACAATTCCACTCACCAACACCCCAACCAAAGACCATGTCAACCCTCACAAAATAATTATTCCCAGCCACAATACCAAACCCAAAACAACCAGCCTTAACATTACACTCTGAACCCACCTTCTGAGGATAGGATGTCCATGATCGAAGCTATGCTTGAAAGTCTTTGCAAAGAAGTCCAAGATAACATAACCTTCAAGGAGGAAGTGAGGACTAGTATGAAAAGTCGAGGAGAAACCATTAAGAAGCTTGAGTCCCAAGTGGGATATCTATCTCAACAATTTCCAAAGTCCATTGACGGCTTCCCAAGTGATACTGAAAAGAACCCAAGAGGAGAGACCAAGAAGGTAAGGTGGGAATAATGCAAGTTAATCAATCTAAGCAGTGAAGAAGTCCTAGAGGAAAAATGCTCCAGACACTCAGAGCATGATGTAGGAGAGTCAAAGAAGGATGTAAAGAAGATAGAAGAAATGACTAGCCCTGAACAGAAGAAGGAATAAAAAGAGAAAGAAGTCCTTAAGCCTTATGTGCCACAAGCACCATTTCTTGAGAGACTAGTGGGAGGTGAGAAGGAGAGAACATACACTAGATTCCTAGACATATTTAAATCTCTTCATGTCAACATTCCCTTCCTTGAGACACTGCAACAAATGCCCACATACATTAAATGTATGAAGGAGCTACTTACCAAGAAGAGCACCCTGAAGGGAGGACAAACAGTGGTAATGAACAAGGAATGTAGTGCCATCATCCAGAAGGACTTGCCTACAAAGAAAAAGGATCCGGGGAGCTATCACATCCCTTGTACCATAGGGATACCATGATTGATAGAGGATTCTGTGATTTGGGAGCAAGCATCAATGTAATGCCTCTATCTCTCATGAAGAAGCTAAAAATTAATGAGTTTAAACCCACAGATGTGATCCTTTAGTTGGCTGACAAAACCTAGAAACGAGCACTAAGAATGGTTGAGAACATACTGGTGAAGGTTGGAAAGTACTTCCTAACTACAGACTTTGTTATTCTTGAAATGGAAGAAAGCTACCTTCATCCAATCATCCTGGGGAGACCATTCCTAGCCACTGCCAGGGAACTTATAGATGTAGAACAGGGCGAGTTAATACTGAGAATACATGATGAGCAACTCACCTTCCATGTTTTCAAACCATCACATGATCTAGATCAAGAAAAGGATTGCATGAAGATTAATTTGGGAGATACTAATATGAAAGAAGCACCCAATGAATCAGCCCTAGAGAGTCTGAAGTCATCCCTGAAAGAGAAGAAAGAAGTAAAGATGATGTTACAAACAGAGGAATCTACTAAGAAGTCAGGGTCACAGTCCTCATTGGAGACAAGAAAGGAGGATCAACCTAACACAAGTCAAGCTGAAGCATCACCTGAAGGAGAGAAAAGAAAAGAGAAGAAGATTCCAATGAGGTGGAAAAATAAAAAGGTTCCCACAGAGGATTTTTCCTAAGGGACAAAGTGATATCAACCCATTGTCCACTACTTCAACCTCATCTTCATACCATTCCATCTCAGATACCTCCAGTGTACACAATAAAAAAGATCCTCTCCTTGGAACATGTGAAAATCATCAAGGAATCAAGTGGAGATAGCTTCACTGTGTGAGGGGAGGACCTGAGGCACTATAACCCTCCCTAACAGAGAACCAATGTCAAGCTAGTGACAATAAAAGAGCGCTCCATGGGAGGCAGCCCATGATTTAGTTTCCTTGTTTTTAATTCTTTAATATGAATATTCAATGGCATCCTGACATGAATTCAAGCTTCCAGAGACAAATTTGACAATTACTGATAATATCTTGAAGCATATGATCCATCTCTAAGTTTGGTGTGCTTATAGGCACCCTAAGATGTTTTTCAAAAGTAATGACCATATTGCCATCATGATATAGCAAAACACTAAGTTTGGTGTTGTGACATAAGCTATAAGTCGAGAAGTGTCAATTTGTTCTCAGGCAGTAATCATGAAAAGTGAACCATATTATGCATTGTTTTTAGTTATATAAATTTTTTTCTTGAGCATAGAAGAGGTGCCCTCAAGATGCATAAATCAATAGTGACAAGAGCTTCATTAAGTTTCCATGAACAACTTGGTGGATTTAATTCATTGAGTGCATTGCCAAATCTTAAGTTTGGTGTCCACCAAGGACATATAAATGCTTAAAGGAGTCACGGTTGATTGATGTGTCATGAGGAACATTTGGGATTAATTTTTCTTTTGCCATAACTTTTCAATTGTTACCGCCACTTCTTTAATTCAATTTTGTCTTGTTCAAGCATAGAAAAGGGAAGATGGATGAAAGGGAGAAAAGAGGACAAGTACGGTTGACATGAAGAGGAAAAGTGGGTCACATGGCTTTGGAAGATACTCATTGGGAAGTATGAATCTGCACATTACTGGGAGGTGTACCACACCTAAATGACCGAGGCACATGCCCAATGAAGAGGCAAACTTTGTCCTCATTCAACTTTACATGCACACCCTTCATTCTCAACCCTTCACAAAGAATCCTAGCCATCCATTCTTCATCAATGCTTGCTATATATAGCCTTAAGTGAATCGTGCCTCATAGCTCAGGTGTCCATCCTTTTTCACTCATAAACTTGGTCTTGTGTTCCTGAAAGCTCAAATTTATAACTGTGTTCTCTTGTGCTGCAAATCATTCTTGTTCTATTTGCCTTCAAAGCTGTTTCGAGGGTTACCTGAAACTGAAGATCGATCTCGGAGGAGATCTCCTGATGAGGTCGGAGCGGTGGTGTCCGACTTGCTGAAGCCAGTGGTGTTGCTGATCCTTGGTCACCCGAGGGTGGTGGTACCTGCAAGAGACTTCGATGCTTAAGTTAGCGCGTGCTTTTGACAGGTTTTTGTGTAGAATCAGAGTATGAGTTATACCTGGGTGCTCCAGTGTATTTATATTAATGTTGAGTGGCCTTCCTTGAGATAAGATAGTTATCTTATCTTATCTTTTAGGGGAACCGCCTTATCTTTCTAGGCTTTGCCACCTTTAGAATGGGCTGTGTTCTTTTGTTTGGGCCTGCTTGGGCCTCTATGGTGATTTTGGCCGAACTCTTTAAGGAGAGGTCGGAGGCAACCCAACCTAAAGAAGTTGGTCGCTTTTGTCTTCCACCATCTCGGGTTGCATAGCTTGACCTAGGGTATGAACAATAGCCTTACTTTACCTTCAAGCTATATTGTCATCCTATATCCTATAACACCAGCCACCCTTCCTCATCATTTTTCTACCTTCATTCGGTCAATAACCAAGGCAGTTATTCCATCCTCTTCAATCCTTAAAACAATTAGAGGGAAAGAACCTGTTGAGGAAGGTGAAAACGAATATGACAGATGGAAGTTCAAATCACAATTCCTCCAAATTCAATTTGAATGGATGATACTGATGAGCGGATAATTTGTACGCTTTTTGGCATTGTTTTTAGTATGTTTTAGTTAGTTTTTAGTATATTTTTATTAGTTTTTAATTAAAATTCACTTTTCTGGACTTTACTATGAGTTTGTGTGTTTTTCTGTGATTTCAGGTATTTTCTGGCTGAAATTGAGGGACCTGAGCAAAAATCTGATTCAGAGACTGAAAAGAACTGCAGATGCTGTTGGATTCTGACCTCCCTGCACTCGAAGTGGATTTTCTGGAGCTACAGAAGCTCAATTGGCACGCTCTTAACGGCGTTGGAAAGTAGACATCCTGGGCTTTCCAGCAATATATGATAGTCTATACTTTGCCCAAGATTTGATGGCCCAAACCGGCGTTCCAAATCAGCTCAAAACTGCCCGGCGTTTAACGCTGGAACTGGCACAAGAATGGGAGTTAAACGCCCAAACTGGCACAAAAGCTGGCGTTTAACTCCAAGAAGAGTCTCTACACGAAAATGCTTCAATGCTCAGCCCAAATACACATCTAGTGGGCCCAGAAGTGGATTTTTATGTCATTTACTCATCTTTGTAATTCTTAAGCTACTAGTTCCCTATAAATAGGACATTTTGCTATTGTATTAGACATCTTGGTAGCTATCTTCGAGTTTTATGCTATCTTAGATCATGGGGGCTGGCCTCACGGCCATGCCTAGACCTTGTTCTTATGTATTTTCAACGGTGGAGTTTCTACACACCATAGATTAAGGTGTGGAGCTCTGCTGTACCTCGAGTATTAATGCAATTACTATTGTTCTTCTATTCAATTCAGCTTGTTCTTGTTCCAAGATATCACTTGTTCTTCAACTTGATTAATGTGATGATCCGTGACACTCATCATCATTCTCACCTATGAACGTGTGACCGTCAATCACCTCCGTTCTACCTTAGATTGGGTGGATATCTCTTGGGTTCTTTAACCGGAATCTTCGTGGTATAAGCTAGAATTGATGACTGCATTCAAGAGAATCCGGAAGGTCTAAACCTTGTCTGTGGTATTCTGAGTAGGATTCAATGATTGAATGACTGTGACGAGCTTCAAACTCGTGATTGTGGGGCGTTAGTGACAGACGCAAAAGAATCAATGGATTCTATTCCGACATGATCGAGAACCGACAGCTGGATAGCCGTGCCGTGATAGGGTGCGTTGAACATTTCCACTGAGAGGACGGGACTGTAGCCTTTGACAACGGTGATGCCCAACATACAGCTTGCCATGGAATGGAGTAAGAAGGATTGGATGAAGACAGTAGGAAAGCAGAGAGACGGAAGGGACAAAGCATCTCCATTCGCTTATCTGAAGTTCTCACCAATGAATTACATAAGTATCTCTATCTTTATCTTTATGTTTTATTCATATATCATCCATAACCATTTGAGTCTGCCTGACTGAGATTTACAAGGTGACCATAGCTTGCTTCATACCAACAATCTCCGTGGGATCGACCCTTACTCGGGTAAGGTTTATTACTTGGACGACCCAGTGCACTTGCTGGTTAGTTATGCGAAGTTGTGTTTATGCCATGGTATTGAACGCCATGTTTTTGGATTCATTACCGGGGATTATTTGAGTTGTGAAAAGTATTGATCACAATTTCGTGCACCAGATACCAAAAGGATACTTCCAGAGATCCCTTTTCAGCTACCTGAAGATGAATGTCCATAAATTTGAGAGAAGAGCAGGAAAAGAAAATGGGAAGCCCTCACCAATCCAATCACCAGAATCAACACTAGCATTATAAAGGAGTTTTACGCCAACACAGTAAGGCTTGACACAACCATTCCCACTACTTATAAAAGTTATGTAAGGGGTGTGGAGGTTGACTTTAGCCCGAAGACCATCATGAAAGTCCTAGGCCTGAGAGCAGCACACTTTGATCATCCAATTACCAGGAGAGAATAAATGGCAATCCGAACTATGATGAAATCGCTAGTGATATCTGTGTGATTCATACTGACTGGAAGAGGGACATCAATGGAAGGCACAAACATTTGAGAAGAGGGGATCTCGCTCCTGAAGCAAAAGAGTGGTATGAACTTATAAGGAGATCAATCTTGGGCACTGTGAACACTTCACAGGTCAACAAGAAAAGGGCCACAATGCTGCACTGCATTATGGTAGGAGGGGAGATAAAAGTCCATGAGATCATTGCAAAGGACATTCAAAAGATCTCTGAGAAAAGTTCTGCTGAAGCATACCTCCACTACCCGAGCACTATCATGAGGTTATGTATAAAAGCCAGGGTGCCACTAGAGGATGCAAACCCAATTTGGCTGACTCCAGTCATGCCAATAACCCTGGAGAGAATGATGAATCTTACAGTCGCCCAACAACATCGAAGACTACAAAGAAGGCAAAAAAGGGAAGAACCATAGCAAGAAGAGTAACATGAGAAAGAACAGCAAGAAGAGCATTAGGAAGAAGAACAACAATAAGAGCATCAAATGCTAACACAACCCATCATGGACATGAGCCAAATGCAAGAAGCTATTGAAAGGCTATCCCAACAATACACAGAATCTCAAGAAAGATAAGAAGAGTTCCAACTGCAATATATGAGAAGGCAAGAAAAATAAGAATAACTCCAGCTAAGGATGATAGACCAGCAAAGAGATTTCCAAGTAAGACTTTTGGAGTCACAAAGAGAGCAATCTGCCCAGTTTCAAGAATCCTTCAACCAGCTGTCCAAACAACAAGAGGAGCAACAAGGTTACATCCTGAACCTGTTCAGCTGGAAGAATGTATACCATACAGTTGGAGAAGCTAGGCATAGGGATAGGATGGAATATGAAATAGATACTCAAGCATAGCTTGACTATCTAGTGGGTAGCATGCCTTTCTTAAATCGAAGAATCCCACCATTTGAAAAGGTCACTCGACTAGTAGAGGCACAACTGGAAAGATGCAAAAGAATTGAAGAAAGGATACAGCAAAAGTTGAAAGATGCTGGACTGTGGGATGAGGAGCGGTTTGGAACTAAAAATCAACTAGAAGAAAGAGGAACCAAAAAGAAACAAGACCCCAAGAAGAAGGGAGAATCAAGCAAAGGAAAGCAACCAGAGGAATGAAAGGTGGTGTTGCTCTTTGTTCATCAATAAAAAAGAACATGTCTTCATATTTAGTTTACTTTAAGTTGAAATCTTTTGAATTTTGTTTGTTTAATATTTTTAATTAAGTGTTTAGCCTAAGTGTTTGGTCTAATTGCAACCTGCTTGAATATATGCTTGTCCTACTTATTTTAACTAAATAAAAGAATATGCTTGAATAGAAGTGAAATGGTTTTATTTGGTAAGGAATAAAATAAAGATTGAGTGGTGGTATGTATGTCTGATGGTGTAGCTAGCTCACTAATAACTAATAAAAGGGTAGAAGACATATCTTTAGTGTGAACTTGGCTGCTGTCTATGACTCTTAGCAAATAAAAGTCTTTGGAAGAAAGAAAGAACAAGTATGAAAAAAATAAAAAATAAAAGCTGGGCACCTATAGTTTGATCTTAAGGCATGTGTCTGTGGTGTTTTTGTGCAAGGATATGCTTGAATGAGTAAGTTCATAGGAGTGTTTCATCACTTGACAACTTGGGTTAAATAACCCGGGATTGTTAATTGAAAATTCACAATCAAGAGAAACCTTGTCACAAAACATTTAGTAACCTAAAGAGGTGCTGGACACCAAGGCCTAAAGAGTGAATAACAAACCATGTGCCTGTAGTGGATATGTGCTGAGGAGAGACATGGGTAATTAAGTCCATAGGGGTGTTTCAACACCTAGCACCTTGAACCAACTGGTTCGGGAGTGTTGACTGAAAGCCTACCTTAAAGAGTTGCCTCAAAAACATGACATTGAGCTATAATGGAGAATAAGTTCACAGAAAAAGAAAAAAAAACAAAAAAAAGCAATTACCAAGGATGAGTGAATAATAAGAAGTTATAGTAGTAAGTTAGTTGATGCTTAAAGGGACAATTCTCACCTAGGAATCGATAATAGTGAGCTGTAACATTCTCTGCATAAACCCCATGAATCAATTTCAATCACTTGCTGATATGGACATGTATTACCTTCTGTTTCATTCATTCTTCTCATCATTCAGTGCTTGCTTGTGGAGAAACAAGATTTAAGTTTGGTGTTATGATGCCAAGGCATCTTAGGCTAGTTTCACTAGCCTTTTTCTTTTGATTTCATTAGGATTTATGCACTTTCTTGAGATTTAAGCAATCATTTGGGTTGAATATTCATGTATACCTTGAATCATTCAAACATGGTTATTTTGATGCATTTCTATTAGATTTTGGCCATAATTACTTGTGTGCTAAGAATATTGCAATTTCTCATGACTTTAGCAAGGCTTTGATGCATGTATTGCTTGATGATAGGTGAAGAAAGGCATGGAAGGAGGTTGAAGAATGGCCATGGAAAGAAGGAGGAGAAACAAAGTTGGTAGCCAAAGTTGGATCACCAACGTTGCCTCAAATGTTGGAGGGAAGGCAGAGCTAATTTGCTGCATAATTTTGATACTCACGTTGGATGAAACGTTGGCAAGCCAACGTTACCCCCAACATTTGTAATATAATAGGCCTTCTGAAAATTTGGAAAATTTGTGGCGAATGTTGGAGAGAATGTTGCCATTCAAACGTTGATGCCAACGTGTGCAATATGAAGTTCAAAACTCAATTTTGGAAAAGCGCATCGACGCACACGTGTATACAACGCGTACGCTTGAGCGTACATTTTGGCAATCCACGCGCACGCGTAGGTGATGTGCACGTGTGGATAAATCAACGTTGGAAGGAGCATTTCCATTCAAATGCTGGGTCCAACGTCTTCGAAAAGCTTTCAAAAATTGGAATTGGGTATTTTGCATCCATGCGCACGCGTAGGTGACGTGCAGGCGTGGATGTGCATTCTGGTCCCAGCATGCGCACGCATAGGCAGCGCAAACGCATGAAGTTGTAAACTATGCCATCCACGTGTAAGCGTATGCCATGCACACGCGTGGATTGGCTAACGTTGGTACCCCAACGTTGAGTCAAATGTTGATTGTAACACCTAAAACTCATTTTATCTAAATGAACGTTTGACTCAACGTTTGCCCTCAAATGTAGACTCCAACGTGAGCATCAGAACTTTGCAATTCAAGCACATCTCTTCTCAACAGCATTGGAGCCACTTCAACCCATTTTCAACAAAGGCCAAAAGCCCATTTCTTACACTTGAGGATCAATTAAAGAAAGTGTATAAATAGCTTAGAGTGTAAGTTAGTAAGGGGGTTGGACAGTGAGAAACTCAATTGGAAATTTCCACTCTGTACTTCTCTTTCACTTTCTGCACTTTTTCTTTCTCTTTTAATTGAGCTATGATGAACTAAACCCTCTTTCATTGGGTTAGGGAGCTCTGTGTAATTCAATGGATCAATATTAGGTTTCATTCTTCTTCTTCTTTCTTTTCTCTTGATTTTTCTAGAAAGCTTTCGATTTTCATCCAATTGAATAGTTATCTTGGAAAAGAAGCTATTCATAATTGGATCTCCTCTGAACCTTGGAAGAGGAATGAGGAGATCATGCTAGAAATGCTTTCTCACATTGGATTAGATTATGGTTTGGATGGATATCGTGACATGTAATCCTACCAACACTTTGATCTATGAATATATGTGTTATAATCAGTGACCATACTTCATCTATTTCCATGAGCACTTAAATCAAGGAATTAGGCAATTGTTCATGCTTAGAGAGATTAGATTGCCAAAGAATTGGGATCTAGTCACTTAAGATTGTCAAGGAGATCAATGAATGCATTGATTGAGGAAGAGATAAAAATGAAGTTGATCTGGAGGATTATTACATCTCCTGACCCCAATGAGCTCCCCCTCTCTAATCTTACCCATTCTTTTATTTTTGCAACATACATTGATGCTTAACAATCCCCATTCTCTTTTAATTTCTTGCAATTTAAGTTTCTTCACCTTAATTCCCTGCAATTTACTTTCGGCCATTTCGATTCAGCCATTTACATTCAGTTGTTTACATTTCTTGCACTTTAAGTTTCCCGCCAATTTAATTTCTGCAATCCCAACTTCAAATCTGATTCAATTCAACTAGAACAATTCTCCAATTAACATTGCTCAACCAACAAATCCCTGTGGGATTCGACCTCACTCTATAGTGAGTTCTTACTTGACGACAATCTGGTGCACTTGCCGGTAGGAAATTTGTTGTGAGACAAGTTTTCGTGCATCACACACCCACGCGTACGCGTCATGCACGCGTGCGCGTCGGTGACAAATCTTCAAATCCAAATCTTGAAAGTGTCGCAGATGCTCGTTTGAAGAGAGCGTAGTGCTCTTTGCTTGCGAGCGCTGATCCCCCACCCACGCGTACGCGTCACCCACGCGTACGCGTGGATCGCAAAAATGTCATTCTGTGTGTGTGCGTCCTATGTGCGTACGCATCGCTGGAGAGCGTAGCATTCTTTGAACTTGAGCGTTGCGCCACATGTGATGCTGCAGGGGAACGTAGCGTTCTTCAAATGAACGTAGCGTTCTCCTGCACTGCTTCCTTCTTTCTTTCTTCCTCTCATCTTTTCACCTGTCATCAATCAAACATGCAATCAAAGCCTAACCAAAATCATATGATTTTGCATCATTTTATAATAATCAAATAAATCTTGCATAAATCTCATGATAATGCATAAAATTAACAATGTTTGATTGAATCAATATAAACATGAAATTCCAATCCAATCACTTACTTATTGTGCAAGAAAGTGCATGAAACCTAATAGAAACAAGTAAAAATGCTAGTAAAACTATCCTAAGATGACTTGTCATCACAACACTAAACTTAAATGTTGCTTGTCCCTAAGCAAGCAGTAGAACATGAGAAGAAAATGAAGAGAACAGAAAAGCATACTTGTACTTATTTGAAAGCATTCAACCTAAGTTCATGGGGTTTCATGCAGAATGTAATTGAACCTATACTTTTATTAGTTTCTAGTTTTGAGATGTCCCTTTAAGTGTCGACTATGGTGCTGCTTATGAAACCATTATTTATTAATCCTTGGTGTTTGATTTGTTTTTTGTTTTTGTTCTGTTGAGAAATTTTTTCCTCAATTGTAGCTTAGTGTCATGTGTTGCAGCAGCTTTCTAGCTTTGTTTTTTCAGTCAACACATATTCACCACAGACACTTGGCTTACAATTCTTCTTAAGAGCATTGATGCCCAGCACCTCTTTGGGTTACTAAATGCTTTGTAGCTAGGTTGTTCTTGATAGTGGACTTTCAGTTGATAATCCCGGGTTATTAACCCAAGTTATCAAGTTTTAAAATACTCCTTAGAACCTAATTGTCCAAGCAGATCCCAGCACAAAAATCACCATAGGCATATATTCTTAAGGTCCAACCTATTGGTGTCTAGCTTTATTTTTTGTTTCTTTCATTCTTGTTGCCAATTCTTTGGCTTTTCTTCTTACTTTTCTTACTTTTTCTTTCTTCCAAGGATATTTATTTATTAAGGTTTCATTAGAAAGCCACCAAATTCACACTAGAAAGGAGCATTCTACACTTCATCTTTATTAGTGAGCTTGCTTAAACAATCAAACATATATACCACCACTAATCCTTATTCTAGTTCCTACCAAATTGGACAATTTCACTTTCTGTTTCAACATTTTCTTTCATTCAAGCAAAACGAGACAAGACATGAATTCAAGCAGATGAGTGATGAATCAGGCACTCAGACTAGAACACTTTGAATGATAATTAAAAAATAGTAATCAAACAGAATGCAATCAATTTAAACTAATCAGCAGCGTACATTTAGACTTCCAATTTAGTGCACTTCAAATAAGAGGGAATTAAGTAACAATACAACCTCTTGGTGGTGTCATCTAGCTCTCCCTTTGTCATCACCATTCATAGATTTTGTATCAGTGTCCTTGGATGATGGTGCATAGTTCCTTCAAGAGATTTATTGAATTCTTGCTAAGTTATTGGAAGTTGCTCGTTCCCCAAGCACTTGAAAAATAGTTAGCATGCATGCATGGTGGTAGGCTTTTGAACTTACTTTGGTGTGTGAACACCAAACTTAGTTCTTTGCCACTGTCTGTTATGCATCAGATTAATCACATACATGAAACCTTGTGCTCCTTGATGAGCGGATAATTTATACCCTTTTTGGCATTATTTTTAGGTAGTTTCTAGTTTGTTTTAGTTACTTTTTAGTATATTTTTATTAGTTTTTATGTAAAAATTCACATTCTTGACTTTACTATGAGTTTGTGTGTTTTTATATGATTTCAGGTATTTTCTGGCTGAAATTGAGGGACCTGAGCAAAAATCTGATTCAGAGGCTGAGAAAGGACTGCAGATGCTGTTGGATTCTGACCTCCCTGCACTCAAAATGGATTTTTTAAAGCTACAGAGGTCCAAATGGTGCATTCTCAATTGCTTTGGAAAGTAGACATCTTGGGCTTTCTAGCAATGTTTAATAGTCCATACTTTGCCCGACATTTGATGGCCCAAACTGGCATTCAAATGCCACCCAGAGACCCTTTTTTGGCATAAAACACTAGAACTGGCACCAGAACTGGAGTTAAACGCCCAAACTGGCACCAAAACTGGAATTTAACTCCAAGGATGGCCTATGCATGTGAAAGCTTCAAGGCTCAGCCCAAACACACACCAAGTGGGCCCCGGAAGTGGATTTCTGCACTATCTACTCATCTTCTGTAAACCAAGTTTACTAGTTTAGTATAAATAGCACTTTTTACTATTGTATTCGTGTCTTTAACCTTTTGGAGAGTTCTTCGGACCCTTTTTGGAGGCTGGCCATTCGGCCATGCCTAGACCATTTTGTTCTTATGTATTTTCAACGGTGGAGTTTCTACACCTCATAGATTAAGGTGAGGAGCTCTGCTATTCCTCATGAATTAATGCAAGTACTATGGTTTCTCATTCAATTCACGCCTACTTCTTCTCCAAGATATACTCTTGTACTTAATTCAGTTAAGTCAGACTGAAGGGGTGACCCGTGACAATCACCTTCTATCTTCAGTACTCGCTTAGCCAAGATCCGCGTGCCTGACAACCACAAAGCGGTCTACGTGATGTTCAACGTAGTCATTGGATGACAGTCGGAGTATATTCTCTTGGGTCTCTAATCAAAAATTCACATCATCTCTCATGACAACAGAGCATCTGAATCTGAGATTAGGATCTTCGTGGTATAGGCTAGAACACTTGACAGCATTCTTGAGATCCGGAAAGTCTAAATCATGTATGTGGTATTCCGAGTAGGATCTAGGAAGGGATGACTGTGAGGAGCTTCAAACTTGCGAATGTTGGGCGCAGTGACAGTGTGCAAAAGGATCAATGGATCTTATTCTGACGCTAGTGAGAACCGACAGACAATTAGCCCTGCGGTAGCTGTGCCTGGTATTTTTCATCTGAGACGAGAAATCTGACAGTTGATTAGCCGTACAGAGACTGTAGCCGGACCATTTTTACTGAGAGGATCATATAGCTTGCCATGGAAGGGAGCATGCATGATTGAATGAAGACAATAGGAAAGCAGAGGTTCAGGAGCAACAAAGCATTTCCAAAAGCTTATCTGAAATTTCCACCGATGAATTACATAAGTATCCCTATCTTATTTTACATGTTATTTATGTTTTAATTATCAATACCTCATAACCATTTGAATCCGCCTGACTGAGATTTACAAGATGACCATAGCTTGCTTCAAGCTGGAAATCTCTGTGGGATCGACCCTTACTCACGTAAGGTATTACTTGGACGACCCAGTGCACTTGCTGGTTAGTTGTGCGGAGTTGTGAAAAGTGTGATCACAATTTTGTGCTCCACTCCTATTAAAGAAAACCAACTATAAACTAGAAAGCAAACAATGGTTAAGTAGTTTTCCTGATTGTTTGGAGCTAGTGACTAATTATGCTGGGGGTTGAAATGTGTTTTTAATGAGATTTTCTGTGGAACACCAAACTTAGCATCCTTCATTCACCCATGAATTGTTTTGGTGTGCAACACCAAACTTAGCTCCTTGCAATACAGATAAATCTACTTAACCCTTTTATTGAAACAACTATGAACAGAAAACTACCTTTGGTTGGGTTGCCTCCTAACAAGCCCTCTTTTAATTTTCTTAGCTTTACATCCTCCATTCTTGTTCAACTCATTTCATGAATGCTCTCCTCCTTATTCCAGGGTCCTCCCAAGTAGTGCTTAGGTCTAGGACCATTTGCTGTGAATGTATCATTTGTAGCTTCATTCAAAAGTTTAAGGCTTCCACGTGGGAAAACCTTAGTCACCAGATAGGGGCCAGTCCATCTAGACTTGAGTTTCCCAGGAAAAATCTTGAGTCTAGAGTTGTGTAATAGCACTTATTTCCCTGGCTCAAACTCTCTTCTTAAAATTTTCTTGTCATGCCATCTTTTGGCTCTCTCCTTGTATATCTTAGCATTCTCATAAGCTTCCAACCTGAATTCATCCAGTTCATTGAGTTACAACAGCCTTTTCTCTCCTGCTTCTTGGGAGTCAAGATTGAGGAGCTTAGTAGCCCTAAAAGCTTTATGTTCTAGCTCCACAGGAAGGTGATAGGATTTTCCATAAATTAGCTGGACGGGTGACTTTTCGATTGGAGTTTTGAATGCGGTTCTATATACCCAGAGGACATCATCCAGCTTTCTTGCCCAGTCTTTCCTTGTGACCCCAACTATCTTCTCCAAAATTCTCTTTAGCTCCCTTTTTACCAGTTCAGGCTGCCCATTAGTTTGAGGGTGGTATGGTGTGGCCACTTTATGAATTACCCCATATTTGTGGAGCAATTTTTCCATTTGTCTATTACAAAAATGGCTATCACCATCACTAATAAGACCCTTAGGTACCCATTATCTGGTAAAAATGTGTCTATTGAGAAATTGACGAACAATTGGTGCATCACATGTAGTTGTTGCGATGGCCTCTACCCACTTGGAAACATATTCCACTGCGACCAGAATGTATTTGAAGGAATACGATGGGGGGAAAAGGCCCCATGAAATCTATACCCCAGAGGTCAAACAGTTCCACTTCCAAAATGAAGTTTTGAGGCATTTCATTCCTGTTTGTTAGTCTTCTACCTCTTTGACATTCATTACATTGCTGCACAAATTCTCTAGCATCTTTGAATATGATTGGCCATTAGAAGCCACTTTGAAGCACTTTAGCAGCTGTTCTTTCTAGCCCAAAGTGTCCACCATAAGCTGAACAATGACAGTGCTATAGTATGCCTCTCATTTCACTTTCAGGGACACACCTTCTGATCATTCCATCCGGACACCTTTTGAATAGGATGGACTCATCCCACAAGAATTTCATGGCTTCATTAAGCAACTTCTTCACTTGTTGCTTGGTGAACTCTTGGGAAATCCTTATTCCCACCTTATAATTTGCAATGTCAGCAAACCAAGGAGCTTGTTGGACTTGAAGAAGATGTTCATCTGGGAATTTCTTATTCACTGGCTGTGGTTCACCTTGGCTGGCCTCTTGTGGTAGTCTTGACAAATGGTCTGCAACTTGGTTCTCGCTTCTTTTCCTATCTCTAACTTCAATGTCAAATTCTTATAGCAACAACACTTGTGAGCGGATAATTTATACGCTTTTTGGCATTGTTTTTAGATAGTTTTTAGTATGATCTAGCTAGTTTTTAGAAAATTTTTATTATTTTTTAAGCAAAATTCACATTTCTGGACTTTACTATGAGTTTGTGTGTTTTTCTGTGATTTCAGGTATTTTGTGGCTAAAATTGAGGGACCTGAGCAAAAACCTGATTCAGAGGCTGAAAAAGGACCACTGATACTGTTGGATTCTAACCTCCCTGCACTAGAAATGGATTTTTTGGAGCTACAAAGACCCAAATGGCATGCTCTTAACTGAGTTAGAAAGTAGACATCCAGGGTTTTCCAGCAATATATAATAGTCCATACTTTGCCCGAGTTTAGACGATGCAAACTAGCGTTCAACATCAGTTTTCTGCCCTATTCTAGCGTTAAATACCAGAAACAAGTTGCAAGCTAAAGTTAAACGCCAGTTTATAACTTGTTTCTGGTGTTTGACTATAGCTTGCAACTTGTTTCTGGCGTTTAATGCCAGAATAGGGCAGAAAACTGGCGTTAAGTGCCAGTTTGCGTCATCTAAACTCGGGCAAAGTATTGACTATTATATATTGCTGGAAAGCCCTGGATGTCTAATTTCCAACGCAGTTGAAAGCGCGCCATTTGGGTTTCTGTAGCTCCAAAAAATCTATTTCGAGTGCAGGGAGGTCAGAATCCAACAGCATCAGCTGTCCTTTTTCAGCCTCTGAATCAGATTTTTGCTCAGGTCCTTCAATTTCAGCCAGAAAATACCTGAAATCACAGAAAAACACACAAACTTGTAGTAAAGTCCAAAAATGTGAATTTTGCTTAAAAACTAATAAAAATGTACTAAAAAGTAGCTAGATACTACTAAAAACTATCTAAAAACAATGCCAAAAAGCGTATAAATTATCCACTCATCACAACACCAAACTTAAATTGTTGCTTGTCCCCAAGCAACTGAAAATCAAATAGGATAAAAAGTAGAGAACATACAATGAATCTCACAATATCAATGAAACTTAGTCCTAATTAGATGAGCGGGGCTAGTAGCTTTTTGCTTCTGAACAGTTTTCGCATCTCACTTTATCCTTTGAAATTCAGAATGATTGGCATTTATAGGAACTCAGAATTTTAGATAGTGTTATTAATTCTCCTAGTTAAGTATGTTGATTCTTGAACACAGCTACTTTATGAGTCTTGGCCGTGGCCCTAAGCACTTTGTTTTCCAGTATTACCACCGGATACATAAATCCCACAGACACATAATTGGGTGAACCTTTTCATATTGTGACTCAGCTTTGCTAAAGTCCCCAATTAGAGGTGTCCAGAGTTCTTAAGCACACTCTTTTTGCTTTGGATCACGACTTTAGCCACTCAGTCTCAAGCTTTTCACTTGGACCTTCATGACACAAGCACATGGTTAGGGACAGCTTGATTTAGCCGCTTAGGCCTGGATTTTATTTCCTTGGGCCCTCTTATCCATTAATGCTCAAAGCCTTGGATCCTTTTTACCCTTGCCTTTTGGTTTAAAGGGCTATTGGCTTTTTTTGCTTGCTTTTTCTTTTTTTTTCGCCATTTTTTTCTTTTCTCTTTTTTTTCGCAAGCTTTCATGATTTTTCAGATTATCAATAATATTTCTCTTTGTTCATCATTCTTTCAAGAGCCAACAATTTTAACATTCTTAAACTTCACTATAAAAAATATACACTGTTCAAGCATTCATTCAGAAAACAAAAAGTATTGCCACCACATCAAAATAATTAAAATAATTTCAAGATAAAATTTGAAATCCAAGTACTTCTTGTTCTTTTGTAATTAGGCACATTTTTCATTTAAGAGAGGTGAAGGATTCATGAAATTATTCATAGCTTTAAGGCACAGACACTAGACACTAATGATCATGTAATGAAGACACAAACATGGATAACACATAAAGCATAAAATCAAAATCAGAAAAATAAGAACAAGGATATTAAAGAACGGGTCCACCTTAATAATGGCGGCTAGTTCTTCTTCTTTGAAGATCCTATGGAGTGCTTGAGCTCCTCAATGTCTCTTCTTTGCCTTTGTTGCTCCATCCTTAGTGCTTTTGGTGCTCCTATCCTTAGTTGCTCCCAATAGTTGTGTGGAGGAAGATGTATCCCTTGAGGCATCTCAGGGATTTCTTGATGAGGAAATTCCTCATACTCTTGTTGAGGTCCATAAGTGGGCTCTCTTGTTTGCTCCATCCTCTTTCTAGTGATGGGCTTTTGAGATGAATCTCTACATCTCCCATGACTCAGAGTTGGAAGCTTTTGCCTTTCCTTTCCTCTTTCCAGAGGTTTCTCCGGCCTTATGTGTCATATATGGTTATGGAAAAACAAAAAGCAATGCTTTTACTACACCAAACTTAAAAGGTTTGCTCGTCCTCGAGAAAACGAAGAAAGAAAGAAGGGGAGGAAGAAGAAAAAGGAGGAGATGGAGGGTGGTGTGTGAAAATAAAGGAGTGAAGATAGGTATTTATAGGGAAAGAATGGGAGAGTGGCCGAATGGAATTGGGTGGGTTTGGAAGGGAAATGTGTTTGAATTTGAAAGTGAGGTAGATGGGGTTTTTGGGGAAGAGGGATGGAGGTGATTGGTGAAGAGAATATAGGAAAGAGAAAAGGATTTGATAGGTGAGTGGTGTTTTGGGTAGAGTGTTATAGAGATGTGTGAGGGGGAGAGAACAATGGGGTAGGTGGGGATCCTGTGGGGTCCACAGATCCTGAGGGGTCAAGGATTTCTCATCCCTGCTCCATTTAGGCGTGTAAATGCCCTTAGTGTGCAATCCTGGCATTTAATGCCAGATTGCTGCTTGTTTCTGGCGTTTAATGCTAGATTGTAGCCTGTTTCTGGCATTTAACGCCAGCTTTTATTCCTTTCCTGTCGTTAAACGCCAGGTTGCAATCTGCTTCTGGCGTTTAACGCCAGTTTGTTATTTCTTGACGGCGTTTAACGCCAGTCTAGTGCATTTTTTGGCGTTTAACACCCAGAATGGTGTCAGACTGGGCATTAAATGCCCATTCTGCTACCCTTATTGGCGTTTAAATGCCAGTAAGTTTATCCTCCAGGGTGTGCTATTTTTAATGCTATTTTTTATTTTTCTTTAATTTTTGCAATTATTTTTGTGACTCCACATGATCATCAACCTAAAAAAAAAACTAACATAGATAAATAAAATTAGGTTGCCTCCCAATAAGCACTTCTTTAATGTCAATAGCTTGACAATGAGCTCTTATGGAGCTTCACAGATGTTCAGAGCATTGTTGGGACCTCCCAACACCAAACTTAGAGTTTGAATGTGGGGGTTCAACACCAAACTTAGAGTTTGGTTGTGGCCTCCCAACACCAAACTTAGAGTTTGATTGTGGGGGCTCTGTTTGACTCTGCATTGAGAGAAGCTTCTCTTGCTTCCTCTCCATGGTTTTAGAGGGAGATCCTTGAGTTATAAACACAAGGTAGTCCTCATTCAATTGAAGGATCAACTCTCCTCTGTCCACATCAATCACAGCTTTTGCAATGGCTAGGAAGTGTCTTCCAAGGATGATGGATTCATCCTCATCCTTCCGTGTGTCTATGATTATGAAATAAGCAGGGATGTAAAGGCCTTTGACCTTTACTAGCACGTCCTCTACCTGTCCATAAGCCTTTTTCATGGATTTGTTTGCCATCTATAATGAGAATTTGGCAGCCTGTACCTCAAATATTTCCAGTTTCTCCATTACAGAGAGTGACATTAAGTTCATTCCTGACCCCAGGTCACACAGAACCTTTTCAAAGGTCATGATGCCTATGGTACAGGGAATTAAGAATTTACCAGGACCCTGTCTCTTTTAAGGTAATGTCTGCCTAACCAAGTCATTCAGTTCATCGGTGAGCAAGGGGGTTTCATCCACTCGAGTCTCATTACCAAATAACTTGGCATTCAGCTTCATGATTTCTCCAAGGTACTTAGTAATTTGCTCTTTAGTAATGTCTTCATCCTCTTCAGAGGAGGAATAGTCATCAGAGCTCATGAATGGCAAAAGTAGGTCAATGGAATCTCTATGGTCTCTAGATGAGCCTCAGATTCCTTAGGTTCTTCAAATGGGAACTCCTTTTTCTCCAGAGGATGTCCCTAGAGGTATGATCTCATGAACTTCTACTTCCTCCCGAATCATGATACTATGGATCATGATGGCCCGATCCACAGTCACTTCAGATCAGTTGCTAGTAGGAATGATGGAGCGTTGGATGAACTCCAACCATCCTCTAGCCACAGGCTTAAGGCCCGGTCTTCTCAATTGAACCGACTTGCCTCTTGAGTCTCTTTTTTATTGAGCTCCTTCCACACATATGTCTCTGAGGACTTGGTCCAACCTTTGATCAAAGTTGACCCTTCTAATGTAGGGGCATGCGTTTTCTTGCATCATTGGCAAGTGGAACGCCAACCTTACATTTTTCAGACTAAAATCTAAGTATTTCCCCTGGACCATTGTAAGCCAATTCTTTGGATTCGGGTTCATACTTTGATCATGGTTCCTAGTGATCCATGCATTGGCATAGAACTCTTGAACCATTAAGATTCCGACTTGTTGAATGAGGTTGGTAATAACTTCCCAACCTCTTCCTCGGATTTCATGTCAGATCTCCGGATACTCATTTTTCTTGAGCATGAAAGAGACCTCAGGGATCACCTTCTTCTTGTCCACAACTTCATAGAAGTGGTCTTGATGGACCTTTGAAATGAATCTCTCCATCTCCCATGACTCGGAGGTGGAAGCTTTTGCTTTCCCTTTCCTCTTTCTAGAGTTTCTCTAGCTTTAGGTGCCATAAATGGTTATGAAAAAATAAAAAGCAATTCTTTTACCACACCAAACTTAAAAGGTTTGCTCATTCTTGATCAAAAGAAGAAAGAAAGAAGGGGAAGAAGAAGAAAAGGTTGTAGAGGGAGAGAGAGATAGGTTCGGCCAAGGGGGTAGAAGAGTGTTTGTGATATGTGAAAATGTAGGAGTGAAGAGGGGTATTTATAGGGAAAGGGAAGGAGAGTGGCCGAATGGAATTGGATGGATTTGGGAGGGAAAAGTGTTTGAATTTGAAAGTGAGGTAGGGTAGGTGGGGTTTTTGGGGAAGAGGAATGGAGGTGATTGGTGAAGAGAATATAGGAAAGTGAATATGATTTGATAGGTGACTGGTGTTTTGGGTAGAGTGTTATAGAGATGTGTGAGGGGGAGAGAGAGAGGTAGGGTAGGTGGAGATCCTGTGGGGTCCATAGATCCTGAGGTGTCAAGGATTTCTCATCCCTACTTCATTTAGGCGTGTAAACACCCTTAGTGTGCAATCCTGGCGTTTAAGACCAGACTGCTGCTTGTTTCTGGCATTAAACGCCAGCTTTTATTCCTTTCCTGGCGTTAAACGCCAGGCTGCAACCTATTTTTGGCATTTAACGCCAGTTTGTTGCTTCTTTCTTGCGTTTAACGCCAGTCTGGTGCTTCTCTCTGGCGTTTAACGCCCATAATGGTGTTAGACTGAGTGTTAAACGCCCATTTTGCTACCCTTACTGGCGTTTAAATGCCAGTAAGTTTCTCTTCTAGGGTGTGCTGTTTTTAATGCTATTTTTTATTTTTCTTTAATTTTTGCAGTTGTTTTTGTGACTCGACATGATCATCAGCCTAAAAAAGGAAAATAACATAGATAAATAAAATTGGGTTGCCTCCCAATAAGCGCTTTTTTAATATCAATAGCTTGACAGTGATCTCTCATGGAGCTTCACAGATGTTTAGAGCATTGTTGGGACCTCCCAACACCAAACTTAGAGTTTGAATGTGGGGGTTCAATACCAAACTTAGAGTTTGGTTGTGGCCTCCCAACACCAAACTTAGAGTTTGACTGTGGGGGCTCTGTTTGACTCTGCATTGAGAGAAGCTTTTCTTGCTTCCTCTCCGTGGTTACAGAGGGAGATCTTTGAGTTTTAAACATAAGGTAGTCCTCATTCAATTAAAGGATCAACTCTCCTCTGTCCACATCAATCATAGCTTTTGCTGTGGCTAGGAAGGGTATTCCAAGGATGATGGATTCATCCTCATCCTTCCCAGTGTCTAGGATTATGAAATCAGCAGGGATGTAAAGGCCTTTGACCTTTACTAGCACGTCCTCTACCTGTCCATAAGACTTTTTCATGGATTTGTCTGCCATTTCTAATGAGAATTTGGCAGCCTGTACCTCAGAGATTCGTAGTTTCTCCATTACAGAGAGTGGCATTAAGTTTATACCTGACCCCAGGTCACACAGAGCCTTCTCAAAGGTCACGTGCCTATAGTACAGGGAATTAAGAATTTACCAGGATCCTATTTCTTTTGAGGTAATGTCTTCCTAACCAAGTCATTCAGTTCATTGGTGAGCAAGGGGGGTTCATTCTCCAAAGTCTCATTACCAAATAACTTGGCATTCAGTTTCATGATTGCTTCAAGGTACTTAGCAACTTGCTCTTTAGTAATATCCTCATCCTCTTCAGAGGAAGAATATTCATCAGAGCTCATGAATGGCAGCAGTAGGTTCAATAGAATTTCTATGGTCTCTAGATGAGCCTCAGATTCCTTAGGTTCCTCAAATGGGAACTCCTTTTTGTCTAGAGGATGTCCCATGAGGTCTTCCTCACTGGGATTCACGTCCTGCTCCTCCCCTATAGGTTTGGCCACACCAAGTAAGGTTATGGCCTTGCAATCTCTTTTTGGATTCTCTGCTGTATTGCTTGGAAGAGTACTAGGAGGAGTTTCAGTGACTCTTTTACTCAGCTGGCCCACTTGTGCCTCCAAATTTCTAATGGAGGACCTTGTTTTATTCATGAAACTTAGAGTGGCCTTAGATAGATCAGAGACTATGTTTGCTAAGCTAGAGGGGCTCTGCTCAGAATTCTCTGTCTGTTACTGAGAGGATGATGGAAAAGGCTTGCTATTGCTAAACCTATTTCTTCCACCATTATTAAAGCCTTGTTGGGGCTTTTGTTGATCCTTCCATGAGAAACTTGGATGATTTTTCCATGAGGGATTATAGGTGTTTTCATAGGCTTCACCCATATAATTCACCTCTGCCATTGCAGGGTTCTCAAGATCATAAGCTTCTTCTTCAGAAGATGCTTCTTTAGTACTATTGGATGCATTTTGCAAACTTCAGACTCTGAGAAATCATATTGACTTGCTGAGTCAACATTTTGTTTTGAGCCAATATGGCATTCAGAGCATCAATTTCAAGAACTCCCTTCCTCTGAGGCGTCCCATTACTCACATGATTCTTTTCAGATGTGTACATAAACTGGTTATTTGCAACCATTTCAATGAGTTCCTGAGCTTCTGCAGACATTTTCTTCAGGTGAATAGATCCACCTGCAGAATGGTCCAATGACATCTTAGACAATTCAGACAGACCATCATAGAATATATCCAGGATGGTCCATTCTGAAAGCATGTCAGAAGGACACTTTTTGGTCAGTTGCTTGTATCTTTCCCAAGCATCATAGAGGGATTCACCTTCTTTCTGCCTGATGGTTTGAACATCTACTCTAAGCTTGCTCAGCTTTTGAGGAGGAAAGAACTTGGCTAAGAAAGCTGTGACCAACTTATCCCAAGAGTTCAGGCTATCTTTAGGTTGAGAGTCCAACCATATTCTAGCTCTGTCTCTTACAGTAAAAGGCAAAAGCATAAGCTTATAGACCACAGAATCAACTCTATTGGTCTTAACAGTATCACAAATCTGCAAGAATTCAGTTAAGAACTGAAAAGGATCTTCTGGTGGAAGTCCATGAAACTTGCAATTCTGTTGCATCAGAGAAACTAATTGAGGCTTTAGCTCAAACTTGTTTGCTCCAATGGCAAGGATTGAGATGCTTCTTCCATGGAAATTGGAATTTGGTGTAGTAAAGTCACCAAGCATCTTCCTTGCACCTACACCATTGTTATTGGGGTCGGCCATCTCTACTTCTTTTTCGAGATTCTCTGTAAGATTTTCTCTAGATTGTTGTGCTTTAGCTTCTCTTAGCTTCTTCTTCAAAGTCCTTTCAGGTTCAGGATTTGCTTCAACAAGAATGTCCTTGTTCTTGCTCCTGCTTATATGAAAAAGAAGAGAACAGAAAGAAGACGAATCCTCTATGTCACAGTATAGAGATTCCTTTATGTGAGTAGAAGAATAAGAATAAGGGAAGAAGAAGAAAAATTCGAACACAGAGAAGGGAGGGGTTCAAATTTTTTAGAAGAGAAGTGTTAGTAAATAAATAAATAAATAGAAGAAGATTAGAGAGGGAGAGAATTTCGAAAATTAATTTTAAGAAAAGGAAATTATTTTTGTTTTTATTTTAAAATATAGTTAGAATTCGAAAATGAAGAATTAAAATTAAAATTAAAATTTAAAACAATTAGTTAATTAGAGAGAATTTTGAAAAAGGGTGAGGAAGTTTTGAAAATTAGAGAGAGGAAAGTAGTTAGGTGGTTTTGAAAAAGATAAGAAATAGTAAAACAAACAAAAAAGTCAATTAGTTAGTTGAAAAAGGTTTGAAAATCAATTTTGAAAAGATAAGAAGTTAGAAAAGATTTTGAAATTGATTTTGAAAAAAGATATGATTTGAAAAGATATGATTGAAATTTATTTTGAAAAATATTTGAAAAAGAAAATTAGAAAGATTTGATTTTGAAAATTAAAGTTAATGACTTGACTAACAAGAAATCAAAGGATATGATCTTAAAATTTAAAGTTTGAATCTTTCTTAACAAGAAAGTAACAAACTTGAAATTTTTGAATCAAAATATTAATTGTTAGTGTTAATTTCGAAAATTATGAAATAAAGATAAAAAAAAGATTTTGAAAATCAATTTTAAAAAATTTTCAAAAATATATAAGAGAAATGAAAAAGATTTGATTTTGAAAAGATAAATTTTTTAAATCGAAATCTTGACTTGACTAACAAGAAACAACTTATTTTAAAATTTTTGACTAAGTCAACCCAAAGATTTCGAAAATTATGAGTAAAATAAGGAAAAGATATATTTTTTTTATTTAATAAGGAAAGAGAAAAACCACAAAATGACTCAACACATAAAAATTTTGGATTAAAACAAATGATGCATGCAAGAACACTATGAATGTCAAGATGAACACCAAGAACACTTTGAAGATCATGATGAACATCAAGAACTTATTTTTGAAAAATTTTCAAGAAAAGAAAAACATGCAAGACACCAAACTTAGAGATTTTTCATGTTTAGACACTAATAATTCAAAAATGCATATGAAAAACAACAAAAGACACAAAACAAGAAAATATGAAGATCAAACAAGAAGACTTATCAAGAACAACTTGAAGATCATGAAGAATGCAGTGCATGAATTTTTCGAAAAATGCACAAATTTTTAAAAGCTTGCAATTGACACGAAACTTAAAATGTGACACTAGACTCAAACAAGAAACACAAAATATTTTTGATTTTATGATTTTAAATTTTTTTTTGGATTTTTCAAAAATTATTTTTAGAAAAATGAAAAAGAAGAAAAATTTTGAAAGATTTTTGAAAACCTTTTGAAAATAAAATAATGGTTAAAATAAAAAGAAAATTACCTAATCTGAGCAACAAGATGAACCGTCAGTTGTCCAAACTCGAAAGAAGTTACAAACTAGCGTTTAACTCCAAAGAAGGCCTCTACACGTGGAATCTTCAATACTCAGCCCAAGCACACACCAAGTGGACCCCGGAAGTGGATTTCTACATTATTTACCTATTTCTGTAACCCTAGTAACTAGTCTATTATAAATAGGACTTTTTACTATTGTACTCACATCTTTGGATTATCCTTAGATCGTCTTGGTCATTCTGGTTCCCCCTCTGGGGCTGAAGCCTATGAACACCATTATCACTTATGTATTTTCAACGGTGGAGTTTTTACACACCATAGATTAAGGGTGTGGAGCTCTGCTGTTCCTCGAGTATTAATGCAATTACTACTATTTTCTATTCAATTCATGCTTATTCTTATTCTAAGATATTCATTCACACACAAGAACATGATGAATGTGATGATTATGTGACACTCATCACCATTCTCACTTATGAACGCGTGATTGACAACCACTTCCGTTCTACATGAAAACAAGCTTGAATGTATATCTCTTGGGTTTCTAATCAACGATTCACATCGACTCACCTCTGAAAATGGGGTATCTGAATCCGAGATTAGAATCTTCGTGGTATAGGCTATAATCCATTGGCAGCATTCCTGATACGTAAAAATTTGATTTCACGTATAACCGGCAAGTATACCGGGTCGTATCAAGTAATAAAACTCACTAAGAGTGAGGTCGATCCCACGGAGATTGGTAGATTAAGCAACTTTAGTTTAATGATGGATTTAGTCAAGCAAACATGGTTTTGATTTTATGAGCATTGTGATTTTTGAACATAATTGCAGGAATTTAAATGGCAAGGAATTTAAAGAACTGGAATATAGAAATAAAATAAAAGTAAATAACTGAAACTTAAAATGCAAGAAACTTAAATGACATCAAAGATAAATTGCAAGGGATTAAAGGTTGCAGAAATTTAAAGAGCATAAGAGCAAAGAGCAAGAAATAAAGAGACAGAATGTAGATGACAAGAATAATAAATTGCAAGAATGTAGAAGGGAAATGGGGTAATGGGTGTTCAAACAACTAAGAGCAAAAGAAATGAGAATTAATGATGGAAAGAATCATTAGGGATCAGAGATGCAAATTCTCATGAATTGATGTTGATCAATTCCTTCTCAATCATGGGTATAGATCCATGGCAAGTGGGTAATTGAATCCCAATCTCTTGGTGATCCAATTTCTCTCAACATAACCAATTGCCACTCTCGTGATCTAATTGTTCATGAGAAGAGATGAAGCTCAATTTCTAATCCAAGCCACACAATTTCCAGAATCTCAACTTAGGGAGGTTACATCTCACATACCAACCAAAGTGTATTGATTAAGGAGATTATGAAAGGATGAACTCTAAACTGAACTATGTGGTTCATTTCTCAAATTCACCGCACAATTCATATAGATTAACCCCTCTCTCGATGGTGATTGAATATTTGAAGAACAAGAGTTTCCTTTTGGATTAACCACTTGAATTGAGAAGGAGAAGATGATTTATCAATGCATTCAAACAAGCAGAGCTCTTCCCCCTAATGAAAGTGGGGTTTAGTGAATCATAGCTCCAATTTCAACAACAATTGCCATAAATGAAAATTAAACTAAGTGTCAAGAAGGATGAAGAAGAAGAAGAAAATGCTTAAAAATTCAAAAATGAAAAGTTCCAAGAAGAACCAAAATAGCTTTCTTGTATCCTCCCGGAAAATGCAAGAGAGTTCTCCAAGTAAAAGTGCTAGTAAGTAAAAGTCCCTAAAAGTCTAGAAAAAGTGTCTAAAAGTCCCCTCAAAGTACAAACTCCTTCTCTATTTATATTAGTCCTAAAACTCCTTCAAAGATCTTCAATTGGGCTAGCAATGTGGGCTTCCTCTTTGTTGAATTATTGGCTCAATGGAAGAAGTGTTGCTAGACATGGAAGGAGGAGTTCATTCATGATGCTTCTGGCCCAATGGCTTGGCGTTTTTGCCAATAACGCTAGCCTTAATGCACGTTGGCAACGTGCATTGTGTTTTCCTGGGAGTGAGCTTTGAGACTTGGGCGTTGCTAACAACTTGTTTTCCTTCTTCTTGACTCTACATTCATGCTTAATGTTGCCCAAAATTTGAGTATCAATCCTCTGCTTCAATATGGACTATCATACATCATTGGAAAGCTCAGAGTGTCTTCTTTCTAATGCACTTGGAATCATTTTAATTGGAGCTTTGTAGCTCAAGTTATGCTTCCTCCAAGAAGGTAAGGTCAGGCTGCCAAGTTGTTGCCGAACACGCCCCTTTCTAATCAAGTTGGCAACGTGCCAAGCCTCCCAAGGCTGAAACATGGGGCTGGGGTTGTCCTCAAACACGCCCCCTTGTTGGCACGTTGGCAACGTGCTCGTGCTCCCCTCCAGGGCTGTTTTCTAGCCTTCAACTTTGCTTGTCACGTTGCCTTGGAACACACCTCTAGAAGCTGGCGTTGGCAACGTGTTCGAGTGAATGGATTGCTTCTCAAAATAGCTTGTCACGTTGCCTTGGGACACGCCTCTAGAAGCTGGCGTTGGCAACGTGCATGCTTCTTCCCCTGGGCAAGCTTTCTTGCCTAGCGTTGGCATTGGACACGCCAATACATCCTCAAGCTGGCAACGTGCTCGAGTGAGCTTCTCCAGGGCTGCATCCTAGCTTGGCTTTGCTTGCTACGTTGCCCCCAAACACCCCTTTGGAAGCTGGCATTGGCAACATGCTCGAGCCTTCCTCAAGGCTCCATGCTTGTTGCTTGGCGTTGTCCTTGAACACGCCTATGTTTCCTGGCGTTGGCAACGTGGGTGGAGATCCAAGGCTTGGTGCCTTCCAAGCTTTCCTCCCTGGCGTTGCCTCTAAACACTCCAATGAAGTAGCACGTTGGCAACGTGTTCGAGCTTCTTCCCTGGGCAAATTCTTCTAGCTCAGCGTTGCCTTGAACAACGCCTATACTTCCCACGTTGGCAACGCCTTCGAAGCTCCTTCCTGGCCCAAGTTGGCAACGCCCAAATGTGCACTCCAGGGTTGCTTGGCGTTGCCTTTAAACACTCACCCTTTCTCCAAGTTGGCAACGCCCAAATGTGCTCTCCAAGGCTGCTTGGCGTTGCCTAGAAGCACGCTCTTGTTCCTGGCGTTGGCAACGCCAACAACTCCTCTTCTTCTTGCCCAGTTTGCTTCTTGGCGTTGCTGCCAAGCACTCCAATGTAGCTCCAAGTTAGCAACGTGCATAGTTCTCACAGGAGACCACTTTCTTGCAAGGTTGTTTTTTTTCTTCCTGAAGTAAGGTTTCAATGGCGTTGCCAACTTGAATCCCAAGTTAGCAACGTGCATATTGTTATTCTTGAAAGAGTTGTTAGCCACTTGCTTGCTTCATTCTTGCTTCAATGCTTTCTTGTTTCATCACCTATTATTAACAAGGGAAATTGCTTCAACGTCTTACCAATCCATGCAATCAATTTCATAAGATTCATTCATACTCATTCATTTATGTATTCCTTAAATCATTTGCATGAATTTGGCTACAATCGACATGGTCCTTAGTATTCTCATGCATGAAGACAAAACTCATAAAAATACTTGTTTATTTAGAGAAAATGTGTGAAACTAAACTAAAACCAACTAAACTAACTAGCTAATATAGCAAATATGCAAATGCATCACAACACCAAACTTAAAGTGTTGCTTATCCTCAAGCAAAAGATAAAAGACTTTGTCACAAGAATCTAAGATGCAAGACTTGAATGTTTTACCAGAGAAGAATTCTTTCATTGAACATGTCATCCTCATTTATATAGCCATCAATTTATTGCAAACGAACACGGCTAATCAACTTTTTCAATTAAAATGCTTGCTTCAATACTAAATTGGTTAACTTCACTAGACTTCTTTTTCTATACCTTAGCACATGATCCTTGAACCTTTCTTTTCTTTGCTTCTCTTTTTTTTCATATTTCTTTTATTTCAATTGAGCTCGAAATCTTGTCTTAAGGCAGCTCTTTAGCATAAGTTTTCAATCAACAATCCCAAACCAGTTGGTTTAAGTTGTTAAGTGTTGAGACACTCTTAAAGATTTACTAACTCAAGCCTCTCTCCTTAACACATTCAATCACAGGCATATAACATTGAAATTTTATTTGGATAGTGGTGTCCAGCACCTCTTTGGGTTGCTAAATGTTCTGTTATAGAGCTACTCTTGATTGTGAGTTTTCAATCGATAATCCCGAGTTAGTTAACTCAAGTTATCGGGTGATGAAGCACCCCTCGGATTTACTAGCCCAAGTATGTCTCTTAACACCAATCACCACAGACACATATCCAAGTTTTGTCATTGATGCCTAGCCTTTCATTCTTTGTTCTTTGTTTTCTTTGCTGTCAAGGTTATTTGTGCTTTTAACTTCTAAAGTCTTGTAGCCCTTAACCGACTAGTCTTGTATAAGCAAGCATCCTTTTGAATTTCTTGAGTTCTAATTCGTCCACAATGAATTTATATATACTAGTACTTTTCTATGGGATAACATGATTCTTTTTAAGCTAGATTTCTCTCTGTTCTTGCTCAAACTACATCTTTTATTCCAAGTGAAAGTACTTAAGACAAGCAACTATTCCAAACCTGTGAGTGGTGATGCATGGAATAGGAAACATAAATGAAAATGCATACAAGAGAGCGACCTAGAAGGTATACCATATTTCAGACATACATCTTCTTTATTTAATAAAGCATAAAGAAAAACAAAGGAACTTCACCACCTTTAGTCTTCATGTCCCTTTTTCTTTGCTCGATTCTCCTTGCTTTCCTTTGCCCTTTGGATCTTCTTTCTTTTTCTTTCTCAGTTCTCCTTGTTGTTTTGTTGTTGAGTCCCCCTTTGGATCTTCTTTCTTTTTCTTTCTCAGTTCTCCTTGTTGTTTTGTTGTTGAGTCCCCCTCTTCTCTTTGCCATACTCCTGAGCTTATCATTGTTTCCTTTAGCCTCTGAGCATTGAATCTCACCCTTGCAAGTTCCTGCTCTTCAAATATCTTGCAAGCTTCATTAAAACTTTTGATTTGTGGGTTGAGTAATGGGGGTGCTCCACAAAGGTAACTGAGCTTTTCTTGGGTGCATATATCATAGTCGAGTCTATCCTTATGCCTGGCTTCCCTGAACATTCTGCTTTCATTGAATTCTCTGTGAAATGTATCATGTCTAGCATCCAACCTATGGAGAAGCTCCCTTTGCTGAGCTTGCTCTTTCCTTAGTTGAGCTTGTTCTTGTATTACTTTCTCCATGGCTTTTTCATATTCAACAGTTGAATTGTTGATGGCTTCATGCATCTTGGCATATTGTTCTTGTTGTAGTTCCATCATGTGTGTTTGGTATTCATTTTGTTGGCTCATCCATTGAACTTGAACCCCTCTTTGTTGATCTATCAACTGCCAAAGGTCCCTTTGTTGCTGAGCTTGTTCCTCTTGACTTCTTTGAATTTGTGAATATTGCCCAGAGATTCCTTCCAAGGCGGCTTGGAGTTGATTCATGTTTAAGGAATGGGGTTCTTCCATTTCTTGAGGCTCCTCCTCCTGTCTTGCTTCTTTCCTTTTCTTTCTTCTTGCTAAAGGTTGCCTTTCCAATTGGGTTGTGGTGACAAATTCCAACCTTTCCCTGGTGAGAGGTTTTCCAATAGAGACCACGTCAGTTTCTTCAAATTCTTCCAGAGGCACTCTAGCTTCTTCACATAAGCGCAGAATAGTACTAGGATATCCTAGCCAGCTGTCCTGTTTGACCTTTTGAGCTATGTCAATGATGTTCTTGGCTATAATTTCTCCAACATTTATCTCCCCTCCCTTCATTATGCAGTGGATCATTATTGCTCTATTCACTGTTACTTCGGAATTATTTAAAGTAGAGATCAATGATCTCCTCACTATGTCATGCCATCCTTTTGCTTGAGGTATGAGATCACCTCTCCGAAGTTTGAGTGGTTGTCCATGTGAATCCAACACCCAATCCGTGCCTACTCTGCATAAGTCACTTAACACATCTATATATCTTGGATCATTTTCAACCCTTTCCTCATAGCTAGCATGTTTGAACCGTTTTGGTTTGACCTTTAGCACCCTGTTGATGGCGTTTGGACTAAAGTCAACAGTCACCCCTCTTACATAGCTCATGTACGACTCTTCATCCTCAAATTCTCTTATCACATTAGTGTAGAACTCATGAATGAGAAGCATGCTCACTTCTTGAGGTTGGTTACAAAGAAGCTCTCATCCCCTCTTCCTGATTATTTTTTGTATCTCAGAGTATTCCTCCTTTCTTAGCTTGAAAGGTAACTCCGGAACAACATCTTTGCCTGACATCCAACTAAAGATGCGCTCATTGTGTTTGGATTTGAATCTTCCTCGATCAAAGGTGTTTTGTCCTTCATCTTCTATGGGTTGCTTGTCCCTCCTATCTCTTGATGATGAGGCCATTGAGATTGGTAGCGCGAAATTGTGATCAATACTTTTCACAACTCTCATAATCCCCAGTAATGAATCCAAAAACTTGGTGTTCAATACCATGGCATAAACACAACTTCGCACAACTAACCAGCAAGTGCACTGGGTCGTCCAAGTAATAAACCTTACGCGAGTAAGGGTCGATCCTATAGAGATTGTCGGTATGAAGCAAGCTATGGTCACCTTGTAAATCTTAGGCAGGCAGACTCAGATGGGTATAGATGATGAATAAAACATAAAGATAAAGATAGAGATACTTATGTAATTCATTGGTAGGAATTTCAGATAAGCGTATGAAGATGCTTGGTCCCTTCCGTCTCTCTGCTTTCCTACTGTCTTCATCCAATCCTTCTTACTCCTTTCCATGGCAAGCTTATGCAAGGGTTTCACCGTTGTCAGTGGCTACCTCTCATCCTCTCAGTGGAAATGTTCAACGCACCCTGTCACGGCACGGCTATCCATCTGTCGGTTCTCGATCAGGCCGGAATAGAATCCAGTGATTCTTTTGTGTCTGTCACTAACGCCCCGCCTTCAGGAGTTTGAAGCACGTCACAGTCATTCAATCATTGAATCCTACTCAGAATACCACAAACAAGGTTAGACCTTCCGGATTCTCTTGAATGCCGCCATCAGTTCTTGCCTATACCACGAAGATTCTGATCTCACGGAATGGCTGGCTCGGTTGTCAGGCGAGCGCTCAGTTGTCAGGCGATCAACCATGCATCGTGTATCAGGAATCCAAGAGGTATTCACCCAATCTAAGGTAGAACGGAGGTGGTTGTCAGTCACACGTTCATAGGTGAGAATGATGATGAGTGTCACGGATCATCACATTCATCAAGTTAAAGAACAAGTGATATCTTGGAACAAGAACAAGTGGAATTGAATAGAAGAACAATAGTAATTGCATTAATACTCGAGGTACAGCAGAGCTCCACACCTTAATCTATGGTGTGTAGAAACTCCACCATTGAAAATACATAAGAACAAGAGTGATCATTGGCTTCGGTCCCAAAGAGGGAACCAGAAGAACCAAGATGAAAATACAATAGTAAAAGGTCCTACTTATAGAAAACTAGTAGCCTAAGGTTTACAAAGATGAGTAAATGACATAAAAATCCACTTCCGGGCCCACTTGGTGTGTGCTTGGGCTGAGCATTGAAGCATTTTCGTGTAGAGACTCTTCTTGGAGTTAAACGCCAGCTTTTATGCCAGTTTGGGCGTTTAACTCCCATTTTGGTGCCAGTTCCGGCGTTTAACGCTGGGAATTCTGAGGGTGACTTTGAACGCCGGTTTGGGCCATCAAATCTTGGGCAAAGTATGGACTATCATATATTGGTGGAAAGCCCAGGATGTCTACTTTCCAACGCCGTTAAGAGCGCGCCAATTGGGCTTCTGTAGCTGCAGAAAATTCACTTCGAGTGCAGGGAGGTCAGAATCCAATAGCATCTGCAGTCCTTTTCAGTCTCTGAATCAGATTTTTGCTCAGGTCCCTCAATTTCAGCCAGAAAATACCTGAAATCACAAAAAAAAACACACAAACTCATAGTAAAGTCCAGAAAAGTGAATTTTAACTAAAAACTAATAAAAATCTACTAAGAACTCAACTAAAATTGCTAAAAACATACTAAAAACAATGCCAAAAAGCGTATAAATTATCCGCTCATCATAACACCAAACTTAAATTGTTGCTTGTCCTCAAGCAACTGAAGATCAAATAAGATAAAAAGAACAGAATATGCAATGAATTCCAAAAACATCTATGAAGATCAGTATTAATTAGATGAGCGGGGCTTTTAGCTTTTTGCCTCTGAACAGTTTTGGCATCTCACTCTATCCTTGGAAACTCAGAATGATTGGCTTCTTTAGGAACTCAGAATCCAGATAGTGTTATTGATTCCCCTAGTTGAGTATGATGATTCTTGAACACAGCTACTTTATGAGTCTTGGCCGTGGCCCAAAGTACTCTGTCTTCCAGTATTACCACCGGATACAGACATGCCACAGACACATAATTGGGTGAACCTTTTCAGATTGTGACTCAGCTTTGCTAGAGTCCCCAATTAGAGGTGTCCAGGGTTCTTAAGCACACTCTTTTTGCCTTGGATCACAACTTTATTTCTTTCTTTTTCTTTCTTTTTCTCTTTTTTTTTTCGTTTTTTTTTTCGAAATTTTTCTTTTTTTTTTTTTTGAATTCACTACTTTTTCTTGCTTCAAGAACCATTTTGATGATTTTTCAGATCCTCAGTAACATGTCTCCTTTTTCGTCATTCTCTCAAGAGCCAACATTCATAAATCACAAATTCAAAAGACATATGCACTGTTTAAGCATACATTCAGAAGACAAAAGAAATGCCACCACATCAAAATAATCAAACTGTTATAAAATTCAAAATTCATGCAATTCTCTCTTTTTTTTTTTCAATTAAGAACATTTTTCATTTAAGAAAGGTGATGGATTCATAGGACATTCATAACTTTAAGGCATAGACACTAAGACACTAATGATCATAAGACACAAACATGGACAAACATAAGCATTAATTTTCGAAAAACAGGAAAGTAAAGATCAAGGAAATTAAAGAACGGGTCCACCTTAGTGATGGCGGCTCTTTCTTCTTCTTGAAGATCCTATGGAGTGCTTGAGCTCCTCAATATCTCTTCCTTGTCTTTGTTGCTCCTCTCTCATGATTCTTTGATCTTCTCTAATTTCATGGAGGAGGATGGAATGTTCTTGGTGCTCCACCCTTAGTTGTCCCATGTTGGAACTCAATTCTCCTAGGGAGGTGTTCATTTGCTCCCAATAGTTTTGTGGAGGAAAGTGCATCCCTTGAGGCATCTCAGGGATCTCATGATGAGAGGGGTCTCTTGTTTGCTCCATCCTTTTCTTAGTGATGGGCTTATCCTCATCAATGGGGATGTCTCCCTCTATGTCAACTCCAACTGAATAACAGAGGTGACAAATGAGATGAGAAAAGGCTAACCTTGCTAAGGTAGAGGACTTGTCCGCCACCTTATAGAGTTCTTGGGCTATAACCTCATGAACTTCCACTTCTTCTCCAATCATGATGCTATGAATCATGATGGCCAGGTCTAGAGTGACTTCGGACCGGTTGCTAGTGGGAATGATTGAGCGTTGGATAAACTCCAACCATCCTCTAGCCACGGGTTTGAGGTCATGCCTTCTCAATTGAACCGGCTTTTCTCTTGAATCTCTCTTCCATTGGGCGCCCTCTTCACAAATGTCAGTGAGGACTTGGTCCAACCTTTGATCAAAGTTGACCCTTCTAGTGTAAGGATGTTCATCTCCTTGCATCATGGGCAAATTGAATGCCAACCTTACACTTTCCGGACTAAAATCCAAGTATTTCCCCTGAACCATAGTAAGATAATTCTTTGGATCCGGGTTCACACTTTGATCATGGTTCTTGGTGATCCATACATTGGCATAGAACTCTTGAACCATTAAGATTCCGACTTGTTGAATGGGGTTGGTAAGAACTTCCCAACCTCTTCTTCGGATCTCATGTCGGATCTCCGGATATTCACCCTTTTTGAGTGAAAAAGGGACCTTGGGGATCACCTTCTTCAAGGCCACAACTTCATAGAAGTGGTCTTGATGCACCCTTGAGATGAATCTTTCCATCTCCCATGACTCGGAGGTGGAAGCTTTTGCCTTCCCTTTCCTCTTTCTAGAGGTTTCTCCGGCCTTGGATGCCATAAATGGTTATGGAAAAACGAAAAAGCAACGCTTTTACCACACCAAACTTAAAAGGTTTGCTCGTCCTCGAGCAAAAGAAGAAAGAAGAGAGTAGAAGAAGAAGAAATGAGGAAGAAGGGAATGGCCTTTGTGTTCGGCCAAAGAGGGGGAGAAGTGGTGTTTAGGTTGTGTGAAAATGAAGGGGTGAAGAAGGGTATATATAGGGGAGGGAGAAGGGTAAGGTTCGGTCAAGTGAGGGTGGGTTTTGGGAGGGAAAGTGGTTTGAATTTGAATGGTGAGGTAGGTGGGGTTTTATGAAAGATGGATGTGAGTGGTGAAGAGGAAGATGAGATTTGATAGGTGAAGGGTTTTTGGGGAAGAGGTGTTGAGGTGATTGGTGAATGGGTGAAGAAGAGAGAGAGTGGTGGGGTTGGTGGGGATCCTGTGGGGTCCACAGATCCTGTGGTGTCAAGGAAAAGTCATCCCTGCACCAAATGGCATGCAAAATCACGTTTTGAGCCAATTCTGGCGTTAAACGCCGGGCTGGTGCCCATTTCTGGCGTTTAACGCCAGGTTCTTGCCCTTTTCTGGCGTTTAACGCCAGTCTGGTGCCCCTTTCTGGCGTTAAACGCCCAGAATGGTGCCAGACTGGGCGTTAAACGCCCACTTGCTAGCCTTACTGGCGTTTAAACGTCAGTAAGTTCTTCCTCCAGGGTGTGCTATTTTTCTTCCTGTTTTTCATTCTGTTTTTGCTTTTTCAATTGATTTTGTGACTTCTCATGATCATCAACCTACAAAAAACATAAAATAACAAAAGAAAATAGATAAAATATAACATTGGGTTGCCTCCCAACAAGCGCTTCTTTAATGTCTGTAGCTTGACAGATGGCTCTCATGGAGCCTCACAAATGATCAGAGCAATGTGGGAACCTCCTAACACCAAACTTAGAGTTTGAATGTGGGGGTTCAACACCAAACTTAGAGTTTGGTTGTGGCCTCCCAACACCAAACTTAGAGTTTGACTGTGGGGGCTTTGTTTGACTCTGATTTGAGAGAAGCTCTTCATGCTTCCTCTCCATGGTGATAGAGGGATATCCTTGAGCCTTAAACACAAAGGATTCTTCATTCATTTGAATGATCAGTTCGCCTCTATCAACATCAATCACAGCCTTTGCTGTAGCTAGGAAGGGTCTGCCAAGGATGATGGTTTCATCCATGCACTTCCCAGTCTCTAGGACTATGAAATCAGCAGGGATGTAATGGTTTTCAATCTTCACCAAAACATCCTCTACAAGTCCATGAGCTTGTTTTCTTGAGTTGTCTGCCATCTCTAATGAGATTCTTGCAGCTTGCACCTCAAAGATCCCTAGCTTCTCCATTACAGAGAGAGGCATGAGGTTTACACTTGACCCTAAGTCACACAGAGCCTTCTTGAAGGTCATGGTGCCTATGGTACAAGGTATTGAAAACTTCACAGGATCTTGTCTCTTTTGAGGTAATTTCTGCCTAGACAAGTCATCCAGTTCTTTGGTGAGCAAAGGAGGTTCATTCTCCCAAGTCTCATTTCCAAATAACTTGTCATTTAGCTTCATGATTGCTCCAAGGTATTTAGCAACTTGCTCTTCAGTGACATACTCATCCTCTTCAGAGGAAGAATACTCATCAGAGCTCATGAAAGGCAGAAGTAAGTCCAATGGAATCTCTATGGCCTCATTTTGAGCCTCAGATTCCCATGGTTCCTCATTAGGGAACTCATTGGAGGTCAGTGCATGCCCATTGAGGTCTTCCTCAGTGGCGTTCACTTCCTCTCCTTCCTCTCCAAATTCGGCCATGTTGATGGCCTTGCACTCTCCTTTTGGATTTTCTTCTGTATTGCTTGGGAGAGTACTAGGAGGGAGTTCAGTAACTTTCTTGCTCAGCTGTCCCACTTGTGCCTCCAAATTCCTAATGGAGGACCTTGTTTCAGTCATGAAACTTTGAGTGGTTTTGATTAGATCAGAGACCATGGTTGCTAAGTCAGAGGGGTTCTGCTTAGAATTCTCTGTCTGGTGCTGAGAAGATGATGGAAAAGGCTTGCCATTGCTAAACCTGTTTCTTCCACCATTATTGTTGTTGAAACCTTGTTGAGGTCTCTGTTGATCCTTCCATGAGAAATTTGGGTGATTTCTCCATGAAGAATTATAGGTGTTTCCATAGGGTTCTCCTAGGTAATTCACCTCTTCCATTGAAGGGTTCTCAGGATCATAAGCTTCTTCTTCAGATGAAGCATCCTTAGTACTGCTTGGTGCATTTTGCATTCCAGACAGACTTTGAGAAATCAAATTGACTTGTTGAGTCAATATCTTGTTCTGAGCCAGAATGGCATTCAGAGTATCAATCTCAAGAACTCCTTTCTTCTGATTTGTCCCATTGTTCACAGGATTCCTTTCAGAAGTGTACATGAATTGGTTATTTGCAACCATTTCAATCAGTTCTTGAGCTTCTGCAGGCGTCTTCTTCAAATGAAGAGATCCTCCAGCAGAGCTATCCAAAGACATCTTGGATAGTTCAGAGAGACCATCATAGAAAATACCTATGATGCTCCATTCAGAAAGCATGTCAGAAGGACATTTTCTAATTAATTGTTTGTATCTCTCCCAAGCTTCATAGAGGCATTCTCCATCCTTCTGTCTGAAGGTTTGGACTTCCACTCTAAGCTTACTCAATTTTTGAGGTGGAAAGAACTTTGCCAAGAAGGCATTGACTAGCTTTTCCCATGAGTCCAGGCTTTCTTTAGGTTGTGAGTCCAACCATGTCCTAGCTCTGTCTCTTACAGCAAAAGGGAATAGCATTAGTCTGTAGACCTCAGGGTCAACCCCATTAGTCTTGACAGTGTCACAGATTTGCAAGAATTCAGCTAAAAACTGATGAGGATCTTCCAATGGAAGTCCATGGAACTTGCAATTCTGTTGCATTAGAGAAACTAATTGAGGCTTAAGCTCAAAGTTGTTTGCTCCAATGGCAGGGATAGAGATGCTTCTCCCATAGAAGTCGGGAGTAGGTGCAGTAAAGTCACCCAGCACCTTCCTTGCATTGTTGGCATTGTTGTTGTTTTCGGCTGCCATGTCTTCTTCTTTGAAGATTTCTGTTAGGTCCTCTGTAGAGAGTTGTGCCTTAGCTTCTCTTAGCTTTCGCTTCAAGGTCCTTTCAGGTTCAGGGTCAACTTCAACAAGAATGCCTTTGTCTCTGCTCCTGCTCATATGAAAGAGAAGAGAACAAGAAAATATGGAATCCTCTATGTCACAGTATAGAGATTCCTTGAGGTGTCAGAAGAACAGAAAAATAGAAGAAAGAGGTAGAAGAATTCGAACTTAATCAGATAGAGTTCGAATTGTGCATTGAGAAGGAGTGGTACTCCATAAATAGAAGGATGTGGGAAGAGGGGAAGAGAATTTTCGAAAATTAATTAAAAAGTTTTTAAAATCATTTTGAAAAATTGATTGATAATTTTCGAAAACTCAAAGTGGAAAAAGAATCAAGTGATTTTTGAAAAAGATTTTGAAATTAGAAGTCAAAAAGATTTGATTGAAAACTATTTTGAAAAAGATGAGGTTAAGAAGATATGATTGGTTTTAAAAAATATGTGATTGAGAAGATATGATTTGAAAACAATTTTTAAAAAAAAGATTTGATTTTAAAAATTAATGACTTGCCTAACAAGAAAAGATATGATTCAAACATTAAACCTTTCTCAACAGAAAAGGCAACATACTTGAAATGTTCAATCAAATCATTCATTGTTAGCAAGTATCTTTGAAGAATGAAAGAAATTGATTTTGAAAATATTTGATTGAAAAGATATGATTTGAAAAAGATTTGATTTTGAAAAACTTTGAAAACATGAAAAAGAATTGATTTGAAAACAAAATCCTCCCCCTTGTGCCATCCTGGTGTTAAACGCCCAGAATGGTGCACATTCCGGCGTTTAACGCCCAATGCACTACCTTTTTGGGCGTTAAACGCCCAACCAGGCACCCTGGCTGGCGTTTAAACGCCAGTTTGTCCTTCTTCACTGGGCGTTTTGAACGCCCAGCTTTTTCTGTGTAATTCCTCTGCTGCATGTTCTGAATCTTCAGTTCCCTGTACTATTGACTTGAAAATAGAACCAAGATCAAATAGACAATGCATGCAAGACACCAAACTTAAAATTAGACACTAGACTCAAACAAGAAACATAAAATATTTTTGGTTTTTTTTATGATTTTGAAAATTTTTTTTTGTGTTTTTTTTCGAAAATTATATGGAAATAAAAGTTTCAGAATTCTTAATTTGGATTCCAGGAATCATTGCAATGCTAGTCTAAGACTCCGGTCCAGGAATTAGACATGGCTTCACAGCCAGCCAAGCTTTCAAAGAAAGCTTCGGTCCAAAACACTAGACATGGCCAATGGCCAGCCAAGCCTTAGCAGATCATTGCTCCAATAGCAAGATTGATAGAGATCAACAAGCTCTTGTGATGATCAGTTGAAACCTCGGTCCAATAAGATTAGACATGGCTTCTCAGCCAACCAGATTTCAACAGATCATCGTGAAACACTAGAATTCATTCTTAAGAACTCTGAAGAAAAATACCTAATCTAAGCAACAAGATGAACCGTCAGTTGTCCATACACGAAACAATCCCCGGCAACGGCGCCAAAAACTTGATAGCGCGAAATTGTGATCACAACAACTTCGCACAACTAACCAGCAAGTGCACTGGGTCGTCCAAGTAATAAACCTTACGCGAGTAAGGGTCGATCCCACGGAGATTGTTGGTATGAAGCAAGCTATGGTCACCTTGTAAATCTTAGTCAGGCAGACTCAGATGGGTATAGATGATGAATAAAACATAAAGATAAAGATAGAGATACTTATGTAATTCATTGGTAGGAATTTCAGATAAGCGTATGAAGATGCTTGGTCCTTTCCGTCTCTCTGCTTTCCTACTGTCTTCATCCAATCCTTCTTACTCCTTTCCATGGCAAGCTTATGCAAGGGTTTCACCGTTGTCAGTGGCTACCTCCCATCCTCTCAGTGGAAATGTTCAATGTACCCTGTCACGGCACGGCTATCCATCTGTCGGTTCTCGATCAGGCCGGAATAGAATCCAGTGATTCTTTTGCGTCTGTCACTAACGCCCCGCCTTCAGGAGTTTGAAGCACGTCACAGTCATTCAATCATTGAATCCTACTCAGAATACCACAGACAAGGTTAGACCTTCCGGATTCTCTTGAATGCCGCCATCAGTTCTTGCCTATACCACGAAGATTCTGATCTCACGGAATGGCTGGCTCGGTTGTCAGGCGAGCGCTCGGTTGTCAGGCGATCAACCATGCATCGTGTATCAGGAATCCAAGAGATATTCACCCAATCTAAGGTAGAACGGAGGTGGTTGTCAGTCACACGTTCATAGGTGAGAATGATGATGAGTGTCACGGATCATCACATTCATCAAGTTGAAGAACAAGTGATATTTTGGAACAAGAACAAGTGGAATTGAATAGAAGAACAATAGTAATTGCATTAATACTCGAGGTACAGCAGAGCTCCACACCTTAATCTATGGTGTGTAGAAACTCCACCGTTGAAAATACATAAGAACAAGAGTGATCATTGGCTTCGGTCCCAAAGAGGGAACCAGAAGAACCAAGATGAAAATACAATAGTAAAAGGTCCTACTTATAGAAAACTAGTAGCCTAAGGTTTACAAAGATGAGTAAATGACATAAAAATCCACTTCCGGGCCCACTTGGTGTGTGCTTGGGCTGAGCATTGAAGCATTTTCGTGTAGAGACTCTTCTTGGAGTTAAACGCCAGCTTTTATGCCAGTTTGGGCGTTTAACTCCCATTTTGGTGCCAGTTCCGGCGTTTAACGCTGGGAATTCTGAGGGTGACTTTGAACGCCGGTTTGGGCCATCAAATCTTGGGCAAAGTATAGACTATCATATATTTCTGGAAAGCCCAGGATGTCTACTTTCCAACGCCGTTGAGAGCGCGCCAATTGGGCTTCTGTAGCTCCAGAAAATCCACTTCGAGTGCAGGGAGGTCAGAATCCAACAGCATCTGGAGTCCTTTTCAGTCTCTGAATCAGATTTTTGCTCAGGTCCCTCAATTTCAGCCAGAAAATACCTGAAATCACAAAAAAAAACACACAAACTCATAGTAAAGTCCAGAAAAGTGAATTTTAACTAAAAACTAATAAAAATCTACTAAGAACTCAACTAAAATTGCTAAAAACATACTAAAAATAATGCCAAAAAGCGTATAAATTATCCGTTCATCAGAGATTCACTTGCAAGGGTCGAATCTCCCACACCAAACTTAGATGAATGCTTGTCCTCAAGCATAAAGAAAATGTTTATGAAGGGGGTGTAGAGAGATATGATGACAAGGTAAATTAGACAAGCTAGAAAATGATGGTGAGAGGGAAGGGGGTGGTCCGGGTATGTTGGGAGAAGTAGTGCATCATGAGTTTTGTTGAGCAAAACATAGGTCCAAAGCTAAAATTTGTAAAGCAAGAATGATTTGGAAGTTGAGTGTGAATTCGGCTGATGAAATGGGGTGATGGAGAGGTGTAAATATGAGTGAGGATAAAGTGAGGTTTGATGAATATGGTTGAAGTATTTAAAGTGATGTTTGTGGTGGGGGCATGGTTAAGTGATGGTTCGGTCATAGCATGGGGAGCATGCTTCTTCGTGCCCAATGCATGTTGAGTTGCTTTTTTCCAATGCACAAAGTTCAAGACTCATGTGACTTCCTCTTCCTTATGTATCCGTGACTTCTCTTCTAAGATTCCCCATCACTTCTTTCTTTCACTTTCCTGCAACAAAATTCCAAAATCTTGAGATTCTTAAAGTGATATTCTTATGTAAAGTTGACTAGGCAAAAATTAAAATTTATGAATTGATTCCCTATTCTACACCAACGACTACACTCTCTTACTTTTTCTAGCATTATTTATGTATGTGAAGACACCAAACTTAGTTTATGACTAAGTGTTCTATGGAGTTAACATTTTCCTCCTACTCCAAAGATGGCCACACCAAACTTAGTGTCTTACCTACATTGTATGCTATTTCAATCTCTTTTTCTCTTTTTTTTTTAAGTATAAAATGAAATCTCTTATTATTGACTACTAAAGCATGAAAATAAAAGAGAACTCCTGTGCATGGGTTGCCTCCCATGAAGCGCTTGTTTATTGTCCTTAGCTTGACAATGCAACTTCCTTGCTCATGTTAGCATTTGCACACTCTCTTCCTTGCTCCAGGGGCCACCAAGATAATGCTTCACCCTATGTCCATTGGCTGTGAAGGTCTGTTTTGAGGCTTCATCAAATAATTCTACATAGCCATGAGGGGATACTTTGGTGATGGTGTATGGACCAGTCCATCTAGACCTCAGCTTCCCAGGAAAAATCTTCAATCTCGAGTTGAATAGCAACACCTTTTGGCCTGGTTCGAATGTTCTTTGAGAGATCCTCTTGTCATGCCACTTTTTCGCTCTTTCTTTGTATATTCTGGCATTTTCATATGCCTCCAATCTGAACTCCTCCAATTCAATGAGTTGTAGCAACCTCTTTTCTCCTGCTGCTTGAGCATCTAAATTCAGAAGTTTGGTAGCCCAAAAGGCCTTATGTTCAAGCTCTACAGGGAGGTGGCATGCCTTTCCATACACCAGCTGAAATGGAGATTTTCCTATGGGTGTCTTGAAGGCTATCCTGTATGCCCAAAGTGCATCATCCAGCTTCCTAACCCAATCCTTTCTTGTTGCCCCCACAGTTTTCTCCAAAATCTTCTTTAGCTCTCTGTTGGCAAGTTCAGCTTGTCCATTGGTTTGTGGGTGATACGGTGTGGCCACTTTGTGAGTAACACCATATTTGTGGAGTAGAGAATTCAGTTGCTTGTTGCAGAAGTGGCTTCCCCCATCACTTATAAGTCCTTTGGGTACTCCAAATCTAGTGAAGATGTTCTTCTTTAGGAATTGCAAGACCACGTTGGTATCACATGTGGTGGTGGCTATTGCTTCTACCCATTTTGAGACATACTCCACTGCTACCAAAATGTATTTGAATGTGTAGGATGGAGGAAATGGTCCTATGAAGTCTATTCCCCACAGATCAAAGAGTTCCACTTCCAAAATGAACTTCTGAGGCATCTCATTTTTCTTTGACAAACCCCCTGTTCTTTGACATTCATTGCAATGGCTCACAAAATCTCTAGCATCCTTAAAGATTGAAGGCCAGTAGAAACCACTTTGAAGTACCTTTGCAGCCGTTCTTTCAGCCCCAAAATGACCACCATAACTTGAGTTGTGACAATGCCATAGTATGTTCTTCATCTCACCCTCTGACACACATCTTCTTATCATTCCATCTGGGCATCTTTTGAACAGAAATGGTTCATCCCAGAAGAAGAACTTAGCCTCATGCAGCAGCTTCTTAACTTGTTGTTTTATGTACTCTTGTGGAATGATTCTTCCTGCCTTGTAGTTGGCCATGTCTGCAAACTAAGGGACGTGTTGAATTTGCAAGAGGTGCTCATCCGAAAATTTTTCATTTATTGATTGAAGGTTGTCTTGGCATGCATCTTGTGGTAGCCTTGATAAGTGGTCAGCAACTTGATTTTCATTGCCCTTCCTATCTTTTATCTCAATGTCAAACTCTTGTAGGAGTAGTACCCATCTGATTAGCCTTGGTTTGGCATCCTATTTTGACATAAGATACTTAAGAGCAGCATGGTCAGTATACACTAAAACTTTAGATCCAATCAAATATTGTCTAAACTTATCAAAAGCATATACCACAGCTAGTAGCTCTTTCTCTGTTGTGGTGTAGTTTTTTTGAGCTTCATTCAATACCTTACTTGCATAGTAGATAACATGAAGCTTCTTTTCCTTTCTCTGCCCCAACACAGCACCAATTGCAAGGTTACTTGCATCACACATGAGTTCAAAAGGCAGTCCCTAACTTGGGGGTGTGATGATTGGTGCTGTGGTGAGCTTAGCCTTTAGAGTTTCAAAAGCATGTTTACATTCATCATTAAAGAGAAAAGGATTGTTTACCACCAACAAATTGCTTAGTGGTTTTGCTATTTTGGAAAAATCTTTGATGAATCTCCTATAGAATCCAGCATGCCCTAAGAAGCTTCTAACGGCTTTCACACTAGTTGGAAAAGGAAGTTTTTCTATAATTTCTACTTTTGCCTTGTCAACTTCTATACCCTTTCTTGAAATTTTGTGACCAATAACAATGCCTTCGGGTACCATGAAATGGCATTTCTCCCAATTTAAAACCAAATTGGTTTCTTGGCACCTTTTCAAGACTAGGGTAAGATGGTGCAAGCAAGTATTGAAAGAATCACCAAAGACAGAGAAATCATCCATAAAGACTTCAATAAATTTTTCTACCATGTCAGAGAAGATTGATAGCATGCATCTTTGAAAGGTAGCTGGGGCATTACACAGTCTAAATGGCATTTTCCTGTATGCAAAGACTCCAAAGGGACAGGTAAAGGAGGTCTTCTCTTGATCCATGGCCACTATCTGGTTATACCCAGAATACCCATCAAGAAAACAGTAATAAGCATGGCTAGCCAACCTTTAGTGAGCGAACACCCACTAAAGTCCTCCAATGCGGCTTCTAATGGCCTACTTTCTGTAGGGATGCCCGAGAGTTTGTGCGTAACTGTGACAGTTGCCAAAGAGCTGGTAACTTGCCTCATGGTTATGCCATGCCTCAACAAGGGATCTTAGAGATTGAATTGTTTGATGTATGGGGTATTGACTTCATGGGTCCGTTCCCACCATCATACTCAAACACTTATATTCTGGTGGCAGTAGACTCTGTATCTTAATGGGTAGAAGCAATTGTCACACCCAATAATGATACTAAGACCGTGCTGAAATTCCTCCAAAAACACATATTCAGCAGATTTGGTGTTCTCAGAGTACTAATCAGTGATGGGGGCACTCATTTCTGCAACAAACAGCTGTACTCTGCTATGGTCCGATATGGAATTAGCCACAAAGTAGCAGCTCCGTATCATCCACAGACAAATGGGCAAGTTAAAGTCTCTAACAGAGAGCTAAAAAGAATCCTGGAACGGACTGTGATTGCCCGTAGAAAGGATTGGGAAAAGAGCTTGGATGATGCTCTGTGGGCATACAGAACAACATTCAAGACTCCTATAGGAACCTCTCCATACCAACTTGTGTATGGCAAGGCCTGTCATCTGCCCGTGGAACTGGAACATAAAGCCTACTGGGCAACCAGATTCCTAAACCTGGATGCTAAGTTAGCTAGTGAAAAAAGATTACTCCAGCTAAATGAGCTAGATGAATTTAGGCTCAGTGCCTTTGAAAATGCAAAAATTTATAAGGAAAAGGCAAAGAAGTGGCATGACAAGAAGTTGTCATCCAGGGTCTTTGAACCAGGACAAAAAGTTCTGCTCTTCAACTCTAGGCTCAGACTATTCCCAGGAAAACTTAAGTTCCGGTGGAGGGGTCCGTATGTGATTACAGGAGTGTCACCATATGGATATGTGGAGCTTCAGGATATTGATTCTGATAAAAAATTCATTGTTAATGGACAGAGGATCAAACATTATCTTGAAAGCAATTTTGAGCAAGAATGCTCAAAACTGAGGCTTGAATGAATCTCACTAAAGGTCCAGCTAAAGATAATAAAGAAGCACTTGCTTGGAGGCAACCCAGTCATTAGCAGGTTATCTGTTTTATTTAATAAAAGTTTGATACATATTCTCAAGGTGTAATCATCAAAATTAGAGGAATTCACAGAGTTACAGAAGGATTCAGTGCAAAAAGCAGAGAAAAGGAGCTTGCTGGCAAAAAAATGCTAGTAAGGGGTACTCTGGGCGTTAAACACCAGAATGGATACCATTATGGGCGTTTAACGCCAGTAAAGGTACCATTTTGGGCGTTAAACGCCAGAATGGGCAGCATTCTGGGCGTTTAACGCCAGGTGTGCAGCATCCTGAGCGTTTAGCAAAACGCCCAGTGATGAAGGGGTTTCTGGCATTTAACGCTAGCCAGAGTACCTGGCTGGGCGTTAAATGCCCATAATGGCCAACATTTGGGCCTTAAACGCCAGATAGGTGGGGGACAGAGATTTTGCTTTCCACTTCAAATTTTTTCAAACTTTCTTGTTTTGATCCATAATTTTCTGCATAAACACATTTCAAACTTTCATCATTCACCTTCAATTTTCAAAAAAATTAAAATCATTCTTCAAATCTCTTTCAAATCCTTTCCAAATCTTCTTCAAAAACTCAAATATCTTCTCAAATTCTTTCCATATCTTCTCAAATCTCCCTCAAAATTTTCGAAATCTCTCCCCCTCCCTTATAAATATACGTTCGGCCATCCCCCTTTCCCCACCATTCAAATTTGCTCTCCTCATCTCTCTCCTCTTTCCTTTTTTTTGCTTGAGGACAAGCAAACCTCTAAGTTTGGTGTGTTTTTTGTGATCACTAAGCTAAGGCTCATCAAGATCATGGCTCCCAAAGGAAAACAAACCGCTTCGAAAGGAAAACAAACCAATTCAAGAGGCAAGAAAGAGAATGCTCCAAAGGATCTTTGGAGTCAAGAGAGGTTCTTAACCAAAGAACATGCAGACCATTACCACAAAATAATGGGTCTAAGGTCAGTCATCCCGGAAGTTAAATTTGATTTGAAAGAAGATGAATATCCGGAGATCCAAGAGCAAATTCGAAACAGAGGATGGGAAGTTATAACCAACCTTGAGACAAAGGTTGGAAGAAACATGGTTCATGAATTTTACTCAAATCTGTGGCTGACAAATAAGCAGAGGATGACTGGAGCTGCTTTTCATACCTACAGAACCATGGTCAGAGGGAGAATTATTTACTTCCATCTGGACAAAATAAGAGATGTCTTCAAATTGCCTCAACTACAAGATGATCCTGAATCCTTTAATAGGAGAATGGTGAGAGTAGATAAAGGGTTGGATCAAGTTATAGAGGACATATGCCTCCCTGAAACCAAGTGGATGACCAATTCAAAAGGTGTCCTAAAACAACTCAAGACGGGGGATCTCAAACCAATTGCAAGAGGTTGGTTAGACTTCATTGGGCATTCTATTTTGCCCACTAGTAACCGTTCTGAGGTCACTATCAAGAGAGCAGTGATGATTCATTGCATTATGCTAGGAAAAGAAGTGGAGATTCATCATTTGATTGCTTGTGAGATTTACACAATTGCAAACAAGAACTCTACTGAAGCCAAACTGGCTTACCCAAGCTTAATCTCTTTGCTATGTAAAGATGCTTGGGTGAGGATGGGAGTAGATGAATTCATTCCAATTGAAAACCCAATCACCAAGAAGTCAATGGAAGGACAAATGCAAGATAACTCTATCAAAAGGAGGGCGCAAGAGTTCCTCCCTGAACTTCCTGAAATTGACTACTGGACCCGCCTAGAAGCATCTGTTGCAAAGCTACAAGAAGCTATGGAACAAATTAAGGAAGAACAGCAGAATCAAAACTGCATGCTCTGCAAATTGCTGAAGGAATAAGAGAAACAGGGGCGTGAGTGATGGTGTTTTTGCGGAAAACGAATTTTCCAACACACAAATCCAACCGGCAAGTATACCGGGTCGCATCAAGTAGTAATAACTCACAAGAGTGAGGTCGATCCCACAGGGATTGATGGATCAAGCAACTTTAGTGGGTGATTAGTTTAGTCAAGCTAACATTGGTGAGTGAGAATTGTTGCAGCAGAATGTAAATAGCAGTGAACTCAAATTGCAGAATGTAAATAGGCAGGAAGCTTAAAGAGCAAGCAATGTAAATTGCAGAAACTTAAATGACAAGAAATATAAATTGCAGTAAATATAAAGGGGAATGGGTGCAGAAAATTTAAAGGAAAGCAATAAGCAACACTTAGAATAATTGCAGAATAATTAAATTGCATGAAAATTAAAAGGACTTGGGTGCTGGGAATTAAAATTCAACAAGAGAATGTAAGGAGCAATCAAGCAGAAAAGTAACTTGCAACAAATCTTAAACAGAAAGCAGAATTGCTTGAAGAAGCAAACAAAAATTAAATTCAGTTTAATTGCCAAATGAGATTGAAGATCTCAGGAAATCAAAGAGACTAGAAAACAAGTCTAGATCTCAATTCCTTCCTTGATCCAACCAAGAACAATTGCAGAAGAGAAGAAAGATGAAAGCAGTAAAGAGAATTTTGGTTCAAAACAAGAGAAATCCTTAATTCACTGAAATTTTGCAGAAGAATAACAAGAGAAATCTTAGACCAAGAAGGAAACAGAATTTCTTCACTCTCAATCCCAGATTTAAGACAGAAAAAAAATAAAGGAAAGAGCTCTCCCTACAAAGATGGAATTGATGCCTTTATATAGGCTTTACAAAATGAAAAATGAAAATGAAATTAAAACAAATGAAAATCCTAATTCTAGCTTGTTCTTGTGCCTTTGAGTCATGTTGAGTGGGCTTTGCTTGCTTTGTATTTGAGGGAGAATGGGTCTTGGATGGCCTTGATTTAATTTGGTGAAGAATTGAATTAAATTGAATTTTGGCCCATATGTTGCTCCCAGGAGGCTGCCCTGCCCTTGTGGAGGGCAGGGCAGGATTTGGTGTGTGCGGCCTTGGTGCGGGCGTGGTGCGCTGCAGGATGCTTGTGCGTGCGAGCTTGGTGTGTGAAGATGCTGCCCTGCCCTTGTGGAGGGCAGGGCAATGTTGCCTTGCATGTGTGTCTTGCGCACTCACTTCCTTGGACCGTATCATGATGCGCTCCTCACTCCCCTTAGGTGCTTGGTTCGAAACTTGGTGAAAGCACTTGAGGAGCAATTTTTTCTTGATTTTCCATGAAGAGCACGATACTGCCCTGCTCTCCAAGAGGGCAGGGCAGAAAATTGAGCGCCACTTTGTTTTGGAGTGAGGCTCCAGCTTCGAGCCTTGATGGAAGCATTTTGGTTTATTTTCGCTTGTTTTTGGCCCTTAAAAATGCCTCTCGTTTCTGCCTCAATTTTACGCCAAATATGGATTGCTATATATCGTTGGAAAGCTCTGAATGTCATCTTTCCAATGCAACTGGAAGCACATCAATCGGACGTCCGTAGCTCAAGTTATAGCCCTTTGAAGGAGGCATGGTCATGCTGTGAGCGCCCAGATTTTACCTTAGCGAAAATTCTTGCTTCCAACCTCACTTTGCATCACGATTCTACCCTGCCCTTGGCAAGAGCAGGGCAGTGTGTGCTGTTTGCCTATTCTTCATTAATTTGTCATGGGCCACGCTTTTAAAAGCGTGGCCTAAGCCTCCAAAATGTGCTCCAACTTCAAAGTGTGCTCCAAAGCTCTTTTTTTCCTCTTTTTTTATGCTTCTTTGCTTCTTTTTCTTCTTATTTCCTACAAGATTTATAAAATTAAAAAATCAAGAAAATATATCATTTAAGCACAAAAGAATGCAATATTTAAGCATTAATCATCAATCTATTGTATGAAAAAGCATAGAAAATGGGTATATGATGACTTGTCATCACAACACCAAACTTAAACCTTGCTTGTCCCCAAGCAAGAAAAGAATCATGCAATAGAAATTGACAATCCAAGGTAAGAAGAGTAGCAAGTTAATGTTCATGGCAAGCTGGTTTTCTATGCATGCTACAATTACAAAAGAGATGTAAATGATTGATGCTTCTATCTAGCCTCTTTTATGAAATCTTTTTCTTATAATTCTTCCTTGAAACAAGCTTTTGATTTTTTTTAATTATTATTTTATTTTATTTTATTTTATTTTTTTTTATTTTTTTTTAGCTTCTCCTTTTGGGTGCTTTGCCCCATGAGTTGATAACAAAGCTACGACTTCTAAATGCTTTGTTTTCAAGTATTACCACTTGATACATAAGCACCACAAGCATTTAATTAGAGGACTTCATTAAGCTCATTTTTTTTCTTTTCTTGACTCTCTAATCATTGATGCTCAGAACCTTGAGCTTTGAGGGAGTGCTTTTGCACTTGAGCCTAGCCTTGACTTCTAAGTGTTTTGTTTTCAAGCATTTGGCTTGATACATAAACACCACAAGCACTTAACAAATAAATTGCCATTGGTACTCAGAGCCTTCAGCTTTCTCATTCTTTCCCTTTTTCTTTTCTTGCTTTAATTGTATTTGCTTCTTCAAGGTTTTCATGATTTCAAAAGATTTCACAAAATTTACTAGATGAAAAACTTCAATTAAATAAAATCCAATGCAATTGAGCAACAATCAATCATACTAGCTTTCCAATACTTGTATGCACATGCTAAAATCTTCTTTAATGCCTTGTTTGTTTATGATCATGATGCTTTATTGCTTTTGAATTCACAAAGCTCAAGTTGGTAGTTATAATGCCACAGCAACATATTATAAATCAAAATTCAAGCTATGCTTATTCATACACACATGTATACAGAAAAGGTAAAGACAATCATGCAGTTTATGAAACAAATGAGAGGAAAAGGAACTTTACAACCTTGTAGTTCATCTTCTCTATTGTTGTCATTTTCCTCCCATTTTCCTCCTTCCCATACCAAACTCAGAATGCTTGTTCATCCTCAAGCAACAATTAGAACAATGGCTATGGGGCTAAGATGGATCATGAATGTCTTACATAATGAAATGTTAGTAGCGAATGTGTTTTAAGCAAGCAAAATTAAAGATAACAATCAAGGCACAAGAGACAGAGACATTTTGATTGCATAGATAAGAAGGTGTGCACAATACATTGCATAAAAAATAAGTGGCACACCAAACTTAGTGTGACACTTTCACTTGGAATTAATGCAAGTATCTTGTAAGAATTAGAACCAAATTTTGTTGCATAGCAACACCAAACTTAGAATACAACCATATGTCAATTTATTTGAATTAAAACTAAACAAAAGAAACTCTTATATGTTAAATACAATCACCAAGCCAAGAATATGTCATGAATAAGGATCTCTTGGTGATGTATTAACAAAAACAGTCAAGAAGCAAAATAAGTGGAAGTATTAAAAATAAAGAAATAACTAAAGTAAACAGAATAATAAAGTGTCAAACCAAAAGAAAAACAACACTGCAAAGGCCTTATGATTATGCAGACAAGTGGTGTTGCTTAATGAATTGCATAGAGAATTAAGTGGCACACCAAACTTAGAATCTTAGTGTGTCACTTCCATTTTTGATTTGATGCAATCATCCAAAAAGATTAAAAACAAGTTGTTGCAAGACAACACCAAACTTAGAATGTAACCATATGCCCATTTATTGAATTTAAACAAAGTAAAGAACGAAAACAAAGCAGAGAAGAAATGTTACCTACGGTTGGGTTACCTCCCAACAAGTGCTCTTTTAGTGTCATTAGCTTGACATGTTGTTCTTCACTTTCTTCCTCTTCTTCCAGTTTGTTAAGAGGAATGACCTTAAGGGGGGAGAAGATTCAGCTACTGTCCCTTGTCTTGGCCTTTCCTCAGCAAGCTTTCTTTTGCAAATGTCTTGATTGATTTTGCTTGCTGGATTAAGGACAGAATTGGTGTTCTTGCTAGTTGCCATCACTTCTTTGGATTCATGAATTGGTTGCTGTGTGATTTTTGGAGTTTGATCTTCATCCAGAGCCTTTTGAATTGGTGGTTCAATGAGCTTGTCCTTCATGTGCCTCTCTGTTTCCCTTGAGTTTGGACGTTCTTGATTATCCTCCTCACTAGCTTGTTCTTCCACTTCCTCTTTTACACTCAACATTTGACTTGATAGCTTTTTTATTGAGGAGGTTTGTTGATCTTCCCAACATTTCTTCATCTCCTCTTCATATTTCTCAATCACAGATTTAATTGTTGAGAGTTGTTGGGTCAGGAAAGTTTGTGAGAGTTGTGAGTCTTCATGTTCCCTTGTCATCTCAAGTGCAATTTCATTTTCAACCACCTCGTTCTTCATTGAAAGTTCACTTGATACAGTAGCCTCCTCATCTTGCTCTTCCTCCATTGAAATTCAATTGATATAGGAACCTTCTTCCTCTTCTTCACTCACAGATTGTTCTCATCCTTAAAACTTGGTGATCCTGAATGAATCTTCCTTGCTCTACATGCCCTTCTGTTTTCTTGAGGAATTCTTGTTCTGTCCAGCATTGTTTTTGTTCTTCCATAATTTGTTTTGTCTTTCCAATAATTCTCTGGACTTTTGAAGGGGATCCTCAGCCACTAGCTCAAAGGATAAAGGTTGAGAGTAATTTGTGGTTGGTGAGATGAGTTGTATGGATCTTGGAGGGAATTTGTGTTGAGGCATAATCAAATGATGAATACTCTTCCAAGTATGCTCTGACAGCACAATCAAGTGATAATGTTCTTAAATAATTAGAATGTGAATCATTGCATTTCCTTCCCAGCCATCTTTTGTGTACGTGCCATAATAGTATGAGTCACTTTGTGGCTCTGGGAAATAGTTCATTTCACTTGATTGTTCATACTCCTTCATTCCTGTTGATACTCCCATCCACCATGAGGATAATGATATGAATCATTTTGTGGTGGTGGTTGGTATCCCTCAAAATTTTCTTGCTCATCTTGGGGTTCTGAAGCAAATCTCCATGGATTGGAGTGCTCAGAATTTGTATCTTGGTGATATTCCCAACCACCATTAGAGATTGGTGATGGGGGTAATATCCCATAAAATTTGTTTGATCATAAGATGAGTTGGACTCCATTTAAATTTTGGAAAACACAACACCAAGGAAATTGAAATTACTCATATCAGAGATGAGAATTTCTTAGTGAGGCAAAAACTCAAACACCTTGGTCTCACTTTAAAACAGAGAACAAAAAAAAGAAAATGCTTGATCTAGACTTCTCACCCACTTAATCATTGTTGATCTAATCAATCCCCGACAACGGCGCCAAAAACTTGATGGTGTTTTTGCGGAAAACGAATTTTCCAACACACAAATCCAACCGGCAAGTATACCGGGTCGCATCAAGTAGTAATAACTCACAAGAGTGAGGTCGATCCCACAGGGATTGATGGATCAAGCAACTTTGGGGTGATTAGTTTAGTCAAGCTAACATTGGTGAGTGAGAATTGTTGCAGCAGAATGTAAATAGCAGTGAACTTAAATTGCAGAATGTAAATAGGCAAGAAGCTTAAATAGCAAGCAATGTAAATTGCAGAAACTTAAATGACAAGAAATATAAATTGCAGTAAATATAAAGGGGAATGGGTGCAAAAATTAAAGGAAAGCAATAAGCAACATTAGAATAATTGCAGAATAATTAAATTGCATGAAAATTAAAAGGACTTGGGTGCTGGGAATTAAAATTCAACAAGAGAATGTAAGAGCAATCAAGCAGAAAAGTAACTTGCAACAAATCTTAAACAGAAAGCAGAATTGCTTGAGAAGCAAACAGAAATTAAATTCAGTTTAATTGCCAAATGAGATTGAAGATCTCAGGAAATCAAAGAGACTAGAAAACAAGTCTAGATCTCAATTCCTTCCTTGATCCAACCAAGATGAAAGCAGTAAAGAGAATTTTGGTTCAAACAAGAGAAATCCTTAATTCACTGAAATTTTGCAGAAGAATAACAGAGAAATCTTAGACCAAGAGGGAAACAGAATTTCTTCACTCTCAATCCCAGATTTAAGACAGAAAAAAATAAAGGAAAGAGCTCTCCCTACAAAGATGGAATTGATGCCTTTATATAGGCTTTACAAAATGAAAAATGAAAATGAAATTAAAACAAATGAAAATCCTAATTCTAGCTTGTTCTTGTGCCTTTGAGTCATGTTGAGTGGGCTTTGCTTGCTTTGTATTTGAGGGAGAATGGGTCTTGGATGGCCTTGATTTAATTTGGTGAAGAATTGAATTAAATTGAATTTTGGCCCATATGTTGCTCCCAGGAGGCTGCCCTGCCCTTGTGGAGGGCAGGGCAATGTTGCCTTGCATGTGTGTCTTGCGCACTCACTTCCTTGGACCGTATCATGATGCGCTCCTCACTCCCCTTAGGTGCTTGGTTCGAAACTTGGTGAAAGCACTTGAGGAGCAATTTTTTCTTGATTTTCCATGAAGAGCACGACATTGCCCTGCTCTCCAAGAGGGCAGGGCAGAAAATTGAGCGCCACTTTGTTTTGGAGTGAGGCTCTAGCTTCGAGCCTTGATGGAAGCATTTTGGTTTATTTTTGCTTGTTTTTGGCCCTTAAAGATGCCTCTCGTTTCTGCCTCAATTGTACGCCAAATATGGATTGCTATATATCGTTGAAAAGCTCTGAATGTCAGCTTTCCAATGCAACTGGAAGCACATCAATCGGATGTCCGTAGCTCAAGTTATAGCCCTTTGAAGGAGGCATGGTCATGCTGTGAGCGCCCAGATTTTACCTTAGCGAAAAGTCTTGCTTCCAACCTCACTTTGCATCACGATTCTGCCCTGCCCTTGGCAAGAGCAGGGCAGTGTGTGCTGTTTGCCTATTCTTCATTAATTTGTCATGGGCCACGCTTTTAAAAGCGTGGCCTAAGCCTCCAAAATGTGCTCCAACTTCAAAGTGTGCTCCAAAGCTCTTTTTTTCCTCTTTTTTTATGCTTCTTTGCTTCTTTTTCTTCTTATTTCCTACAAGATTTATAAAATTAAAAGATCAAGAAAATATATCATTTAAGCACAAAAGAATGCAATATTTAAGCATTAATCATCAATCTATTGTATGAAAAAGCATAGAAAATGGGTATATGATGACTTGTCATCAGTGAGCTACAGGAGCTGAAGCGCCAAAAGCTCTCCCTTGAAGGATCAAACACCCCACAAGTTGAGGGAGCATCCACTTCTCAAAATCAAGGTTGTTGAGTCCTAACTCTGTGATAACCTCTATCATTAGGAATCAATTTTAGAGTCATTTAAATTTCCGTTTTTAATTTTCTGTTTTCTATTATTATTAGTCTTCTTTTATAATTATCTTTGAGTCTTGTTCTTATTTCATGATTAATAAAATTTAAGGTTCATGTCTTAAAGCTATGAATGTCCTATGAATCCATCACCTTTCTTAAATAAAAAAATGCTTTAATCACAAAAGAACAAGATGTACAGGATTTCGAATTCATCTCTGAAACTAGTTGAATTAGTTTGATGTGGTGACAATACTTTTTGTTTTCTGAATGAATGCTTGAACAGTGCATATGTCTTTTAAATTTGTTGAGTAAAGAATGTTAAACTTGTTGGCTCTTGAAAGAATAATGGAAAAGGAGAAATGTTATTGAGGATCTGAAAAATCATCAAATTGATTCTTGAAGCAAGAAAAAGCAAAAAAAAAATATTTTTTTAAAAGTGATCCAAGGCAAAAAGAGTGTGCTTAAGAACCCTGGACACCTCTAATTGGGGACTCTAGCAAAGCTAAGTCACAACCTGAAAAGGTTCACCCAGTTATGTGTCTGTGGCATATATGTATCCGATGGTAATACTGGAAGACAGAGTGCTTTGGGCCACAGCCAAGACTCATAAAGTAGCTATGTTCAAGAATCATCATACTTAACTAGGAGAATCAAAAAACACTATCTGAATTATGAGTTCCTATAGATGCCAATCATTCTAAACTTCAAAGGATAAAGTGAGATGCCAAAACTGTTCAGAAGCAAAAAGCTACTAGTTCTGCTCATCTAATTGGAGCTAAGTTTCTTTGATATTTTGGAGTCTATAGTATATTCTCTTTTTTTTATTCTATTTGATTTTCAGTTGCTTGGGGACAAGAAACAATTTAAGTTTGGTGCTGTGATGAGCGGATAATTTATACGCTTTTTGGCATTGTTTTTAGTATGTTTTTAGTATATTTTAGTTAGTTATTATTATATTTTTATTAGTTTTTAGTTAAAATTCACTTTTCTGGGCTTTACTATGAGTTTGTGTGTTTTTCTGTGATTTAAGGTATTTTCTGGCTGAAATTGAGGGACTTGAGCAAAAATCTGATTCAGAGGCTGAAAAGGATTGCAGATGCTGTTGGATTCTGACCTCCCTGTACTCGAAGTGGATTTTCTAGAGTTACAGAAGCCCAATTGGCGCGCTCTCAATTAAGTTGGAATGTAGACATCCTGCGCTTTCCAGCAATGTATAATAGTTCATACTTTGCCTGAGATTTGATGGCCCAAACCGGCGTTGCAAATCAGCTTCAGAATTCCCGGCGTTTAACGCCGGAACTGGCACAAAAATTGGAGTTAAACGCCCAAACTGGCATAAAAGCTGGCGTTTAACTCCAGAAAAAGTCTCTACACATGAAAGCCTCAATGCTCAGCCCAAGCACACACCAAGTGGACCACGGAAGTGGATTTTTACGTCATTTACTCATTTCTGTATATCCTAGGTTACTAGTTCACTATTAATAGGACCTTTTGACATTGTATCTCTAACCTCATGACACTTTACACGTTTCTTATTGGATCTTCTACGGCATGAGTCTCTAAACCACATGGTTGGGGGTGAGGAGCTCTGCTGTGTCTTAATGGATTAATGCAATTACTACTGTTTTTCATTCAATCATGCTTGCTTCTATTCTAAGATATCACTTGTTCTTAAACATGATGAATGTGATGATCCGTGACACTCATCATCATTCTCACCTATGAAGGTGTGCCTGACAACCACCTCCATTTTACCTTAGATTGAGTAGATATCTCTTGGATTCCTTAATCAGAATCTTTGTGGTATAAGCTAGAATTAATGGCAGCATTCAAGAGAATCCGGAAGGTCTAAACCTTGTCTGTGGTATTCTGAGTAGGATTCAAGGATTGAATGACTGTGATGAGCTTCAAACTCCTGAAAGCTGGGTGTTAGTGACAGACGCAAAAGAATCATTGGATTCTATTCCGACCTGATTGAGAACCGACACATGAATAGCCATGCTGTGACAGAGCGCGTTGAATATTTTCACTGAGAGGACGGGAGGTAGCCATTGACAACGGTGAAGCCCTACATACAGCTTGCCATGGAAGGAGCCTTGCGTGCTTGAAGAAGAAGACAGTAGGAAAGCAGAGATTCAGAAGATAGAGCATCTCCAAAACCTCAGCATGTTCTCCATTACTGCAAAACAAGTATTTATTTCATGTTCTTTTACTCATCACAATTAAACAAGAGAATTATTGATATCCTGACTAAGAGTTACAAGATAACTATAGCTTGCTTCAAGCCGACAATCTCCGTGGGATCGACCCTTACTCACGTACGGTATTACTTCGACGACCCAGTGCACTTGCTGGTTAGTTGTGCGAAATTGCAAAAGTGTGATTGCAATTTCGTGCACCAGCAAACTATCTCAGTACTCTTGAAATAAAGATTCCGTTTGCAGAGGCACTTGAGCAAATACCCTCTTATGCTAAGTTCATGAAAGAGATCTTAAGTCATAAGAAGGATTGGAGGGAAACTGAAAAAGTTTACCTCACTAAAGAATGCAGTGCAGTCATTCTGAAAAGCTTACCTGAGAAGCTTAAAGATCCTAGAAGCTTTATGATACCATGCACATTAGAGGGTACTTGTACCAAGCAAGCTCTATGTGATCTTGGGGCAAGTATCAACCTAACACCTACATCTATTATCATAAAGCTTGGTTTGACTAAAGAAGTCAAACCAACTCGGATATGTCTCCAACTTGCTGATGGCTCCATTAAATACCCATCAGGCATAATTGAAGACATGATTGTCAAGGTTGGGCCATTTGCCTTTCCTACTGACTTTGTGGTGCTGGAAATGGAGGAACACAAGAGTGCAACTCTCATTCTAGGAAGACCTTTCTTAGCAACTGGCCAAACCCTTATTGATGTCCAAAAAGGGGAAGTAACCCTGAGAGCCAATGAGGAGGAGTTCAAGTTGAATGTTGTCAAAGCTATGCAGCATCCAGACACCCCAAATGACTGCATGAGCGTTGATATTATTGACTCTCTGGTAAAAGAAGTCAATATGGCTGAGAGTCTCGAATCAGAGCTGGAGGATATCTTTAAAGATATTCAGCCTGATCTAGAGGAATCAGAGAGAATAATAGAACCTCTGAAAATCCCTCAGGAAGAGGAGAAACCTCCTAAACCCGAGCTCAAACCATTACCACTATCCCTTAAATATGCATTTCTGGGAGAAGGTGATACCTTTCCTGTAATCATAAGCTCTATCTTAGAGCCACAGGAAGAGGAAGCACTAATTCAAGTGCTAAAGACACACAAGACAGCTCTTGGGTGGTCCATCAGTGATCTTAAGGGCATTATCCCAGCCAGATGCATGCACAAGATTTTGTTGGAGGGTGACACTAAGCCAGTGGTTCAACCACAAAGGCGGCTGAATCCAGCCATGAAGGAGGTGGTGCAAAAGGAGGTCACTAAATTACTAGAGGCTGAGATTATTTATCCCATTTCTGATAGCCCCTGGGTAAGCCCTGTCCAAGTCGTCCCTAAGAAAGGCGGCATGACAGTGGTCCATAATGAAAAAAATTAACTGGTTCCTACAAGAACAGTTATAGGGTGGCGTATGTGTATTGATTACAGAAGGCTCAATACAGCTACCAGAAAGGATCATTTTTCTTTACCATTCATAGACCAGATGCTAGAAAGACTAGCAGGTCATGAATACTACTGCTTCCTGGATGGATATTCAGGTTTAATCAAATTGTAGTAGATCCCAGGATCAAGAGAAAACAGCATTCACATGTCCATCTGGAGTATTTGCATACAGAAGGATGCCATTGGTCTGTGCAATGCACCTGCAACCTTTCAAAGGTGCATGCTCTCAATTTTCTATGATATGGTGGAAAAATTTCTAGAAGTCTTCATGGATGACTTCTCAGTATTTGGAGACTCATTCAGCTCCTGTCTTGACCATCTAGCACTTGTTCTAAAGAGGTGCCAAGAGACTAACCTGGTTTTAAACTGGGAGAAATGTCACTTTATGGTGACTGAAGGAATTGTCCTTGGACACAAAATTTCGAACAAGGGAATAGAAGTGGATCAAGCTAAGGTAGAGGTAATTGAAAAATTACCACCACCAGCCAATGTTAAGGCAATCAGAAGCTTTTTGGGGCATGCAAGATTCTATAGGAGGTTTATAAAAGATTTTTCAAAAATCGCCAAACCTCTAAGTAATCTACTAGCTGCTGACACACCATTTATCTTTGATCAGGAGTGTCTGCAGGTGTTTGAGACTCTGAAAGTAAGCTGGTCACAGCACCAGTCATCTCTGCACCAGACTGGACATTATCATTTGAATTAATATGTGAAGCCAGTGACCATGCCATTGGTGCAGTGTTGGGACAAAGGCATGACAAGCTTCTGCACGTCATTTACTATGCCAGTCGTGTTTTAAATGACGCATAGAAAAATTACACAACCACAGAAAAAGAGTTGCTTGCAGTGGTTTACGCCATTGACAAGTTTAGATCCTATTTAGTAGGATCAAAAGTGATTGTGTACACTGACCATGCTGCTCTTAAATATCTACTCACAAAGCAGTATTACAAACCCAGACTCATCAGATGGGTGTTGCTTCTGCAAGAGTTTGATATAGAAATAAGAGACAGAAAAGGGACAGAGAACCAAGTAGCAGATCACCTGTCCCGAATAGAACCAGTAGAAGGGGCCCTCCCTCTTATTGAGATCTCTGAAACCTTTCCGGATGAGCAACTCTTTGCCATCCAGGAAGTGCCATGGTTGCAGACATTGCAAACTACAAGGCAGTGAGGTTCATACCCAAAAGGCAGTGAGGTTCATACCAAGCGTACAGTAGGTAGCAATCAAAGAAATTGATCACAGATGCAAAGTACTATCATTGGATGAACCATATCTCTTCAAGAGATGTTCAGACGAGTAATTCGTAGATGTGTGCCTAAAGAAGAAGCAAGAAGATCCTATGGCATTGCCATGGATCACAATATGGAGGACATTTTAGAAGTGAGCGAACAGCCACAAGAGTCCTCCAATGTGGCTTCTACTGGCCTACTCTCTATAAAGATTCCCGAGTGTTTCTACTTAATTGTGACAGTTGCCAAAGATCTGGTAATCTGCCTCACAGTTATGCCATGCCTCAACAAGGGATCTTGGAGATTGAGTTGTTTGATGTATGGGGTATTGACTTCATGGGGCCTTTCCCACTATCATACTCAAACACTTATATTCTGGTGGCAGTGGATTATGTATCCAAATGAGTGGAAGCTATTGCTACACCCACTAATGACACTAAGACAGTGTTAAAATTCCTCCAGAAACACATCTTCAGCAGATTTGGCACCCCTAGAGTACTAATCAGTGATGGGAGCACTCATTTCTGCAATAAACAGCTTTACTCTGCTTTGGTTCGTTATGGAGTTAGCCACAGGGTGGCCACTCCATATCACCCACAGACAAATGGGCAAGCTGAAGTCTCAAATAGAGAACTCAAAAGAATTCTGGAATGGACTGTAATTAACCGTAGAAGGGATTGTGGGCAAGAAGCTTGGATGATGCTCTGTGGGCATATAGAACAGCATTCAAAACCCCTATAGGGACCTCTCCATACCAGCTTGTGTTTGGAAAGGCATGTCACTTGCCAGTGGAACTGGAATATAAGGCCTACTGGGCAACCAGATTCCTAAACCTTGATGCCAAGTTAGCTGGAGAAAAACGATTGCTCCAGTTAAATGAGCTAGAGAAAATTTAGACTCAATGCTTTCGAGAATGCAAAAATTTACAAAGAGAAAGCAAAAAGATGGCATGATAAGAAATTGTCATCCAGAGTCTTTGAGCCAGGGCAGAAAGTTCTGCTATTTAATTCTAGGCTCAGATTATTCCCCAGAAAATTGAAATCCCGGTGGAGAGGTCCATATGTGATTACAAGTGTGTCACCATATCGATACATAGAGCTTCAGGATAATGATTCTAACAAAAAGTTCATTGTTAATGGACAAAGAGTTAAACATTATCTTGAAAACAATTTTGAGCAAGAATGCTCAAAACTGAGACTTGATTAAAGCTCAGTAATAGTCCAGCTAAAGAGAATAAAGAAGCACTTGCTGGGAGTCAACCCAGCCATTTACAAAGTTTATTTGTTAATTAATTGATTTTTACAGGTATATGTCAAGTATCTTCAAGGTAAAGTAGTAATTGCTTGAATTCACAGAGTTACAAGGGAATTTGGAAGCTCACTGGTGTGAAAAAGCCAGTAAGAAATATTTTGGGCATTGAACGCCCAAAAGAAGCATCCACTGGGCGTTTAACGCCAGTAAGGATAGCAATCTGGGCGTTGAACGCTAGAAAGAAGCTCCTTCTGGGCGTTTAACGCCAGAATTACAGCATCCTGGGCGTTCAGAAAAACGCCTAGTGACAAAGGACTTCCTGGCGTTCAATGCCAGAAAGAAGCAACAGCTGGGTGTTGAACGCCCAGGAGAAGCAGCAATTGGGCGTTAAACGCCCAAAACATGCAGCGTTTAGGCGTTTAACGCCAGAATGGTGGGGAGGAGGTAAAATTCATTTTTTTGCACAAATTTTCTAATTTTTATGTTTCAATTCATGATTTCTTGCATAAACATGTTTCAAAATATCATCCTTCAATTCCAAAAATTTTAATCCTAATTTCTAAAAACCCTAATTTCTAAAATCCCTTTTTCAAAAATATCAAATGTATCTTAATCCATAAACACAAATCTTTTTCCAATCCAACTCTTTTTCAAATTTTTTTCAACTCATCATATCTTTTGAATTTCGAAATTTCCTCTCCCTCTATTCCTCTTCTATCCTTCCTTTGCTTGAGGACAAGCAAACCTCTAAGTTTGGTGTGATTTGCCATGATCAATGAGCTAAAACTCATCAAGATCATGGCACCTAAGGGAACAGGAAGAGCAAGGATGTGACTTGAAGGAACTGAAGCGTCAGAAATTATCTCTTGAAGGATCAAGCATCCCACAGACTAGAGGAACACCCACTTCCCAAAATAAAGGTTGTTGAGTCCTAATATTTGCCTTAACTCTGTGATAACTGTTCTTATTATGAATTTACCTTAGAAGTTATATATTAGTAGTAGTAATTAGTATCTCCATTTTGATTTTATCTCCAATTAAGCTATAATTTATTTTTCTCATCATCATCAAAACATGAATAAATAGTAGATTTTTAGAATAAGAGGCAAATTTTTTCGAGTTCTTAATAAGGAAAATTCTAATTTTATATGTGGTGGCAATACTTTTTGCCTTCTGAATGAATGCCTGAACAGTGCATATTTTTATATTGAATTTTATGAATGTTAAAATTGTTGGCTCTTGAAAGAATGATGAACAAGAAATTATTGATGATTTGAAAATCATGAAATTGATTCTTGAAGCAAGAAAAGCAGTGAAAAAAAGCTTGCGAAAAAAATGAAAAGTCAGTAATTTGCGAAAAAAAAAAGCAAAAGAGGTAGAAAAAGCCAATAGCCCTTTAACCAAAAGGCAAGGGTGAAAGGATCCAAGGCTTTGAGCATCAATGGATAGGAGGGCCCAAGGAAATAAATCCAAGCCTAAGCGGCTAAATCAAGCTGTCCCTAACCATGTGCTTGTGGCATGCAGGTCCAGTGAAAAGCTTAAGACTGAGGTTAAACTCGTGATCCAAAGCAAAAGAGTGTGCTTAAGAACTCTGGGACACTCTAATGGGGACTTGCAAAGCTAAGTCACAATATGAAAAGGTCACCCAATTATGTGTCTGTGGCATTTATGTATCCGGTGGTAATACTGGAAACAAAGTGCTTAGGGCCACGGCCAACTCATAAAGTAGCTGTGTTCAAGAATCAACATACTAAACTAGGAGAATCAATAATACTATCTGAATTCTGAGTTCCTATGGATGCCAATCATTCTGAATTTCAAAGGATAAAGTGAGATGCCAAAACTGTTTGGAAGCAAAAAGCTACTAGCCCCGCTCATCTAATTAGAATCTGAGCATCATTAAAACTCTGAGATATTATTGCTTCTTCATTATTTCATCCTCTTTATTATCTAGTTGCTTGAGGACAAGCAACAGTTTAAGTTTGGTGTTGTGATGAGCGGATATTTTATACGCTTTTTGGGGATAATTTCATATAGATTTTAACATGTTTTTATTAGTTTTTAATATAATTTTATTAGTTTTTAAACGAAAATCACATTTCTGGACTTTACTATGAGTTTTGCACTTGGAATGGATTTTTTGGAGCTACAGGAGCCAATTGGCGCGCTCTCAATTGGGTTGGAAAGTAGACATCCAGGGCTTTCCATCAATATATAATAGTCCATACTTTGCGCGAAGATAGACGATGTAAAATGGCGTTCAACGCCAGTTCCATGTTGCAGTCTGGCGTCCAGTGCCAGAAACAGGTTACAAGTTGGAGTCCAGCGCCCAAAACACGTTACAACCTGGCGTTCAACTCCAAAAACAGCCCAAGCACGTGAGAAGCTTAAGTCTCAGCCCCAGCACACACCAAGTGGGCCCCAGAAGTGTATTTCTGCACCAATTATCTTAGTTTACTCATTCTCTATAAACCTAGGTTACTAGTTTAGTATTTAAACAACTTTTAGAGACTTATTTTGAATCTCATGACATTTTTAGATCTGAATTTTATACTCTTTGACGGCATGAGTCTCTAACTCCATGTTGGGGGTGAGGAGCTATGCAGCGTCTCGATGAATTATGCAATTATTTCTGTTTTCCTTTCAAACATGCGTGTTCCTATCTAAGATGTTCATTCGCGCTTATTATGGAGAAGTGATGATCCATGACACTCATTCACCTTCCTCAATCCATGATGTGCCTGACAACCACCTCCATTCTACAGTAGATTGAATGAGTATCTCTTAGATTCCTTAATCAAAATCTTCGTGGTATAAGCTAGATTGATGGCGGCATTCATGAGAATCCGGAAAGTCTAAACCTTGTCTGTGGTATTCCGAATAAGATTCTGGGATTGAATGACTGAAACGAGCTTCAAACTCCTGAAGGCTAGGCGTTAGTGACAGACGTAAAAGAATCATTGGATTCTATTCCAACCTGATTGAGAACCGACAGATGATTAGCCGTGCTGTGACAGAGCATTTGGACCATTCTCACTGAGAGGATGGGAAGTAGCCATTGATAATGGTGATTCCTTACATACAGCTTTCCATGGAAGGAGCCTTACATTTATGAAAGTGAGTAAGCATTATGTTGCAGGGATTCAGAGGACAAAGCATCTCCAAAACCCCAACATATTCTCCATTACTGCACAACAAGTGTAATTATTTCACGCTCTTTTATTTTTTTCTAATAATTCAAACTGATAATTATAATTGATATCCTGACTAAGAATAATAAAATAAACATAGCTTGCTTCAAACCAACAATCTCCGTGGGATCGACCCTTACTCACGTAAGGTATTACTTGGACGACCCAGTGCACTTGCTGGTTAGTGGTACGAAATCATAAGAAATCTTGATTTTGATATTGGGATTAAAATTTCGTGCACCAGTCTCCAAGTACGTTTTTTGGTGATACAGTGGTGAACCTAAGAGAAGATTGCAAGGCTATTCAATTGAGGAGTGGTAAATTAGCTGGTTCTGAGACTAAGGTCAATGAGGAGCTAGTTGAAAAAGGAACTCCAGAGGAGTAGAAGGAAGAAGTAGAGCACGCCCCTCCAAAGCTTGTAGACAATCCATTCCCATACTCTCTTGACACTCATCCTACATTGCCCAAGGCTCCTGAGTACAAGCCTAAATTGCCACACGCTCAAAGGCTTCAGAACATTTCCAAGGACAAGCAATTTTCTAGATTTTTAGAAGTCTTCAAGAAGCTATAGATCAACATTATGTTTGCAGAGGTTGATGATTGGATTTTTGTGTGGTATAGAATTTCACAAATAGATTCTCGTTGCAAGTATAGTTTCTAAACCAACAATAATCCTTTCATACAAAAACTCGTTTGTCACAAGTACAAACCCCTAATAATCCTAATAACCGAAGTAGTTAAACCTCGGGTCGTCTCTCAAAGATATTGCAGGGTAGTGTTCTTGTTATTGGTTATGGACATGTATATTTTGGGGGTTTTGATAAGAGACAAGGAAGATAAATGGCAAAGAAGTAAACTAATAGCTAAAAAGGTCTTGGCAAGGGTTGGTGGTCAAGAATCTCTATCCTTATCACTAAACACAACATGATAATTGCAAGGATCAATCCCATTAAAACATCCTTTAACTAGTAAAGGAAAGTTAAATGAGCTATATCAATCCAAGTCCATAAGTCCTAGCTATCCACTAATTGAATTAGTGAGAACTAGGGTCACTGGCTACTAATCATTAATCACTTAGACATAAGTTACATTCTCAAGCCAAGAACACAAAATTCTACTCTAACATCCTTCCAAGCATTTCATCAAACACTTGGAAGGCATAAAAGGAAAGCATAGTAGAATGACAACAAGAATGAAATCTTATAACTACTAATTGCAAGGAAATTAACAACCACAAGGTAATTAAACAATAAGTGAATTCAAAACATGAATTGCATTAAAGAGAAATAGAAGAACAAGAGTGCATCAACATAAAAGTAGAGAATTACAAGAATTAAATGCTAAACTAGAAAAAGGAGATGTAGAAGAACAAGAATTACAAAAGGAAAGGTAAATCAAAGCATGAGATTAACCTAGATCTAAGAATTCCGAATCTACATCTAACCTAATTCTAGAGAGAAGAGAGAGATTCTCTCTCTTGAAACTAACTTTCCCTCCAAAACTAAATCTAACTAAAACTAATGTGATGGAAGCTTGTGATTCCCCTTCAATCCTTGGGTTAAATAGCATCAGAGATGACTTAGATTTGGGCTTGGGAATCCCAGAATTTGCCACCAGCATTTTGCCTTTAAGTGAGTCACGTGCGAGCATCGACGCGTACGCGGCAAATACGTGTACGCGTCGTTTAGCAATTTCCTATCCACGTGTACACGTCATGTATGCGTACGCGTCGCCTTGCGATGTCACTTTCCACGCGTACGCATTTTCTACGCGTGGGCGTCGATATCAATACCCCAAATCCTTGTTCCTTCATGAGTTCTCCACTTGTATGCTTTTCCTCTCCATCCTTTTGATCCATTCCTAGCCTTTCCAATCTGAATTCACTAACAAACATATCAAGACATCTAGTGGAATCAAAGGTGAATCAAAATTAGCAATTAAGAGCCTAAAAAGCATGTTTTCACACTTAAGCACAAATTAGGAGACAATCATGAAACCATGCTATTTCATTGAATAAATGTGGGTATAAGGGTTGTAAAATCCCCTAAATTAAGCACAGGATGTACCACGAAATAGTGGTATATCAAATCTCCCCACAATTAAACCATGCATGTCCTCATGCTTAACCAAGGAAGAGAAACAAAGGGTGCTATCATTTATTCAATTTAAACTAAAATATATGCAACCTACCTATATGCAACTATCTAAATAGATGCAATTACTTGGTCAAAACAAATCAATTCCCAAGAGGATATATATAAGCTTAAGGGCTAAAGCGATAGCAATCAAATCAAATCTGCAATTGAATTGAGTTATTAAATATTTTTACAAACTTGCATGAAAAGTAATGATTCTAGGTGAAAGCATGTAATTGAGCAATTGAATCCTCTCCAGATGTGTTTACACTCTAGTCGCTCAGTGTTTAAGGTTGATTCACTCAATTCCCCCCTAATCATGCTTTCCAAGATTTGTTTTTCATCTAACAATCAACAATTATTTCATGCATGCATACAATTATCATGAGGTCTTTTATTTAGGTTGTAATGGGGCTAGGGTCAAGGTAGGATAGTATATGGCTAAGTTGACTAGAAATTCAAATCTTTGATTAACCTAGACTTTTCACCTAACCTATAAAATAACCTATACAATTAAGTACTAACCTAACTACCCATTATTCACTTTTTCACATACTCATGCATTTTCTTTTTCATTTCACAACTCCTATGCATTGATCTTTATTGAGCTTTATTTTGGGGCATTTTGTCCCCTTTTTTATTATTTTTCTTCTTTTTCTTTCTTTTTCCATTTTTTTTCTTTCTTTTCTTTTTTATATATTTTTCTTTTCTTTTTCTTTTCTTTTGTTTTTCTCATTTTTTTCTTCTTTCTTTCAAACTACATACAAGAACATCAATGTATATGGCCTAACATTTGATTAATACATGAGCATGCACCCAATTCCCAAATATAAAAATGTAAAACACCCTTTTATCCCAACCAATGTTCCCGAAGCTCCACAAACTTGAATAATAAGCACTCTCACTAGCCTAAGCTAATCAAAGATCCAAATGAAGGACTTTTATTATTTTTTGCTTTAGACTTGTAATGTGCTAAAATATAGAACAATTGGGTTAAGCGTAGGCTCAAAATTGGTTAACAATGGAGAGTAAAAGGTAGGCTATTTGGGTAAGTGAGCTAATGAAGTAATGGCCTCAATCATATAAATGCATGAATACAAGGAATAATGGACATATAGAATTAAACAAATCAAGGATCACAATCATAGAAAGAGAACAATTGCACACAAGAAGGAAAATAAGTGGTTATAAGATGTAACCACAACATTAGGCTCAAAACTCCCAAGGTTGTGTGTTCTTAGCTCAAAAACATGATCCACATACAATATATATAATTCAAGCAAGTTCTATGAAAAGTTTTCACTCAAATCAATTGGGATATCAATCCCCTATTAAGAATGTTTTTCTTAGAGAATTTCATTATTTTAACTAATAAGATTATTATGTATACTTATGCAAAAATACGAAAATGCAACAAAAATAAACTCGTAAAAGACCTAAGAATATCGAATGCAAAAGTGTTGGGATTAGAAACTTGTTACCCAAAAATGCCGACTGGTCAGAAGACTTCCCCACACTTAAAAGTTTGCACCGTCCTTGGTGCATTCTAAGATGATCAAGGGGGTACGGCGACTCTCTGGATTACTACCTTCAGCTGGTAGGTCAACTGGTTGTTGCATGTTCTTTCGCCCACTTCCATTGTTGCTTATGATGATTCATCCTGAAATTAGAAGGCAGGATAGTGAGAAAAGTAAATGCAAAAGCAAGGAAGCATCCTTTGTTGGAATGAGGTAGTGATCACTATAATTGAGTGAGTGAAATAGTGTGACATTGGTGAAAAGAGTGTGTGGGTTTTAAATTACGCGCGGTAAAGAACACACGCACACTAGCATAAAAAGCGCTGTCACAATTTACACGAAAGAAGAATGCACTTCACTCATTCTAGTGTACTGGAGATGCTCTAAACTTGTGGGTCAAAACAACCAAACAAGCAATAAAGAATCATGAAAGCATTCAAGCAAAGATCTAACATATGGATGCATATGATCAAGAAGCAAATGCACAAAATCCAACAATAGATTGCCTATTCAAAGAGAAAGGATTCAAAACCAAGGTTCAGAAAATCGGACCGGTCATCAAACTGCTCTAGTCACTTGTTCATTGGTTTACTGGTCTAACCGGTCCAACCGGTGGTTCAACCGGATAAACCGTTTTAGAATAGAATAATAAATAAATTATAAGGTGCTTTATGATGAGTGGATAATTTATACGCTTTTTGGCATTGTTTTTAGGTAGTTTTTAGTAGGATCTAGCTACTTTTAGGGATGTTTTTATTAGTTTTTATGTAAAATTTACATTTCTAGACTTTACTATGAGTTTGTGTATTTTTATGTGATTTCATGTATTTTCTGGCTGAAATTGAGATATCTGAGCAAAAATCTTATTCAGGCTGAAGAAGGACTGCTGATGTTGTTGGATTCTGACCTCGCTGCACTAGAAACGGATTTTCTGGAGCTACGGAACTTTAAATGGCGCGCTCTTAACTGCGTTTGAAAGTAGACATCCAGGGCTTTCTAGAAATATATAATAGTTCATACTTCATCCAAGTTTAGACGACGCAAACTGGCGTTCAACGCCAGTTCCATGCTGCATTCTGGAGTAAAACGCCAGAAACACGTCACAAACCAGAGTTAAACGCCAAAACACGTTACAACTTGGCGTTTAACTCCAAGAGAAGCCTTTGCATGTGTAAAGCTGAAGCTCAGCCCAAGCACACATCAAAGTGGGCCCCGGAAGTAGATTTCTACACTTAGACTTATTTCTGTAAACCCTAGTAGCTGGTTTAGTATAAATAGAACTTTTTACTACTGTATTAGACGTCTTTGACCATATCTTTGATCAATTTATGCGATCTTAGACATTGGGGGCTGGCCTCTCGGCCATGCTTGGACCTTGTTCTTATGTATTTTCAACGGTGGAGTTTCTACACACCATAGATTAAGGTGTGGAGCTCTGCTGTACATCGAGAATTAATGCAATTACTACTATTTTTTATTCAATTCAAGCTTATTCTTATTCTAAGATATCACTCGTACTTCAACCTGATGGATGTGATGATCCGTAACACTCATCATCATCCGCCCTTATGAACGCGTGCCTGACAACCACCTCCGTTCTACAAGCGAGAGCTAGAGTGTGTATCTCTTGGATTTCTTAATCAGAGTCTTCGTGGTATAAGCTAGAATTATTGGCAGCCATTCCTAAGATCCGGAAAGTCTAAACCTTGTCTGTGTTATTCCGAGTAGGATCTAAGATGGGATGACTATGACGAGCTTCAAACTCGCGAGTGTTGGGCGTAGTGACAGACGCAAAAGGATCAATGGATCTTATTCCGACATGATCGAGAACCGACAGATGATTAGCCGTACTGTGACAGCGTGATGAGCGGATAATTTATACGCTTTTTGGCATTGTTTTTAGTATGTTTTTAGTATGATCAAGTTAGTTTTTAGTATATTTTTATTAGTTTTTAGTTAAAATTCACTTTTCTGGACTTTACTATGAGTTTGTGTGTTTTTCTGTGATTTCAGGTATTTTCTGGCTGAAATTGAGGGACCTGAGCAAAAATCTGATTCAGAGACTGAAAAGGACTGCAGATGCTGTTGGATTCTGACCTCCCTGCACTCGAAGTGGATTTTCTGGAGCTACAGAAGCCCAATTGGCGCGCCCTCAACGGCGTTGGAAAGTAGACATCCTGGGCTTTCCAGAAATATATGATAGTCCATACTTTGTCCAAGATTTGATGGCCCAAACCGGCGTCCAAAGTCACCTTCAGATTTCCCAGCGTTAAACGCCGGAACTGGCACCAAAATGGGAGTTAAACGCCCAAACTGGCATAAAAGCTGGCGTTTAACTCCAAGAAGAGTCTCTACACGAAAATGCTTCATTGCTCAGCCCAAGCACACACCAAGTGGGCCCGGAAGTGGATTTTTATGTCTTTTACTCATCTTTGTAATTCTTAAGCTACTAGTTCCCTATAAATAGGACCTTTTACTATTGTATTTTACATCTTTTGATCTTTACATCTTTTGATCATGTTTTTGATGATTGAACCCTCTTTGGGAGGCTGGCCTCACGGCCATGCCTAGACCTTATTCTTATGTATTTTCAATGGTGGAGTTTCTACACACCATAGATTAAGGTGTGGAGCTCTGCTGTACCTCGAGTATTAATGCAATTACTATTGTTCTTCTATTCAATTCTGCTTGTTCTTGTTCCAAGATATCACTTGTTCTTCAACTTGATGAATGTGATGATCCGTAACACTCATCATCATTCTCACCTATGAACGTGTGACTGACAACCACCTCCGTTCTACCTTAGATTGGGTGAATATCTCTTGGATTCCTGATACACGATGCATGGTTGATCGCCTGACAACCGAGCGCTCGCCTGACAACTGAGCCAGCCATTCCGTGAGATCAGAGTCTTCGTGGTATAGGCAAGAACTGATGGCGGCATTCAAGAGAATCCGGAAGGTCTAACCTTGTCTGTGGTATTCTGAGTAGGATTCAATGATTGAATGACTGTGACGTGCTTCAAACTCCTGAAGGCGGGGCGTTAGTGACAGACGCAAAAGAATCACTGGATTCTATTCCGGCCTGATTGAGAACCGACAGATGGATAGCCGTGCCGTGACAGGGTGCGTTGAACATTTCCACTGAGAGGATGGGAGGTAGCCACTGACAACGGTGAAACCCTTGCATAAGCTTGCCATGGAAAGGAGTAAGAAGGATTGGACGAAGACAGTAGGAAAGCAGAGAGACGGAAGGGACCAAGCATCTTCATACGCTTATCTGAAATTCCTACCAATGAATTACATAAGTATCTCTATCTTTATCTTTATGTTTTATTCATCATCTATACCCATTTGAGTCTGTCTGACTAAGATTTACAAGGTGACCATAGCTTGCTTCATACCAACAATCTCTGTGGGATCGACCCTTACTCGCGTAAGGTTTATTACTTGGACGACCCAGTGCACTTGCTGGTTAGTTGTGCGAAGTTGTAGTGATCATAATTTCGTGCACCACGTTTTTGGCGCCGTTACCGGGGATTGTTTCGTGTATGGACAACTGACGGTTCATCTTGTTGCTTAGATTAGGTATTTTTCTTCAGAGTTCTTAAGAATGAATTCTAGTGTTTCATGATGATCTGTTGAAGTCTGGCTGGCTGAGAAGCCATGTCTAATCTTATTGGACCGAGGTTTCAACTGATCATCACAAGAGCTTGTTGATCTCTATCAATCTTGCTATTGGAACAATGATCTGCTAAGGCTTGGCTGGCCATTGGCCATGTCTAGTGTTTTGGACCGAAGCTTTCTTTGAAAGCTTGGCTGGCTGTGAAGCCATGTCTAATTCCTGGACCGGAGTCTTAGACTAGCATTGCAATGATTCCTGGAATCCAAATTAAGAATTCTGAAACTTTTATTTTCTATTTCCATATAATTTTCGAAAAAACACAAAAAAATTTCAAAATCATAAAAAACCAAAAATATTTTATGTTTCTTGTTTGAGTCTAGTGTCTAATTTAAGTTTCGTGTCTTGCATGCATTGTTTATTTGATCTTGGTTCTATTTTCAAGTCAATAGTACAGGGAATTGAAGATTCAGAACATGCAACAGAGGAATTTTACAGAAAAAGCTGGGCGTTCAAAACGCCCAGTGAAGAAGGACAGACTGGCGTTTAAACGCCATCCAGGGTGCCTGGTTGGGCGTTTAACGCCCAAAAAGGTAGTGCATTGGGCGTTAAACGCCAGAATGTGCACCATTATGGGCGTTTAACGCCAGGATGGCACAAGGGGGAGGATTTTGATTTCAAATCAATTTTTTTTCAAGTTTTCAAAGTTTTTCAAAATCAAATCTTTTTCAAATCATATCTTTTCAATCAAATGTTTTCAAAATCAATTTCTTTCCTTTTTCAAAGATAGTTGCTAACAATTAACGATTTGATTGAACATTTCAAGTATGTTGCCTTTTCTGTTGAGAAAGGTTTAATGTTTGAATCATATCTTTTCTTGTTAGGCAAGTCATTAATTTTTAAAATCAAATCCTTTTAAAATTGTTTTCAAATCATATCTTCTCAATCATATCTTTTTAATCACATCTCTTTCAAAATAGTTTTCAATCATATCTTTTTGATTTCTAATTTTAAAATCTTTTTCAAAAATTACTAGATTTCTTTCCCACTCTTGATTTTCGAAAATCAAATTAAAGTTTTTCAAAATGTTTTTAAAATCTTTTTAACTTAATTTTCGAAATTTCTTCCCCTCTTCTCACATCCTTCTATTTATGGAGTACCACTCCTTCTCAATGCACAATTCGAACTCTATCTGATTAAGTTCGAATTCTTCTACCTCTTCCTTCTAATTTTCTTCTTCTCTGACACCTCAAGGAATCTCTATACTGTGACATAGAGGATTCCATATTTTCTTGTTCTTTTCTCTTTCATATGAGCAGGAACAAAGACAAAAGCATTCTTGTTGAAGCTGACCCTGAACCTGAAAGGACCTTGAAGCGAAAGCTAAGAGAAGCTAAGGCACAACTCTCTGTAGAGGACCTAACAGAAATCTTCAAAGAAGAAGACATGGCAGCCGAAAACAACAACAATACAAACAATGCAAGGAAGGTGCTGGGTGACTTTACTGCACCTACTCCCGACTTCTATGGGAGAAGCATCTCTATCCCTGCCATTGGAGCAAACGACTTTGAGCTTAAGCCTCAATTAGTTTCTCTAATACAACAGAATTGCAAGTTCGATGGACTTCCATTGGAAGATCCTCATCAGTTCTTAGCTGAATTCTTGCAAATCTGTGACACTGTCAAGACTAATGGGGTTGACCCTGAGGTCTACAGACTTATGCTATTCCCTTTTGCTGTAAGAGACAGAGCTAGGACATGGTTGGACTCACAACCTAAAGAAAGCCTGGACTCATGGGAAAAGCTAGTCAATGCCTTCTTGGCAAAGTTCTTTCCACCTCAAAAATTGAGTAAGCTTAGAGTGGAAGTCCAAACCTTCAGACAGAAGGATGGAGAATCCCTCTATGAAGCTTGGGAAAGATACAAACAATTGATCAGAAAATGTCCTTCTGACATGCTTTCTGAATGGAGCATCATAGGTATTTCTATGATGGTCTCTCTGAACTATCCAAGATGTCTTTGGATAGCTCTGCTGGAGGATCTCTTCATCTGAAGAAGACGCCTACAGAAGCTCAAGAACTAATTGAAATGGTTGCAAAGAACCAATTCATGTACACTTCTGAAAGGAATCCTGTGAACAATGGGACTAATCAGAAGAAAGGAGTTCTTGAGATTGATACTCTGAATGCCATTCTGGCTCAGAACAAGATATTGACTCACAAGTCAATTTGATTTCTCAAGTCTGTCTGGAATGCAAAATGCACCAAGCAGTACTAAAGATGCTTCATCTGAAGAAGAAGCTTATGATCCTGAGAACCCTTCAATGGAAGAGGTGAATTACCTAGGAGAACCCTATGGAAACACCTATAATTATTCATGGAGAAATCATCCAAATTTCTCATGGAAGGATCAACAGAGACCTCAACAAGGTTTCAACAACAATAATGGTGGAAGAAACAGGTTTAGCAATGGCAAGCCTTTTCCATCATCTTCTCAGCAACAGACAGAGAATTCTAAGCAGAACCCCTCTGACTTAGCAACTATGGTCTCTGATCTAATCAAAACCACTCAAAGTTTCATGACCGAAACAAGGTCTTCCATTAGGAATTTGGAGGCACAAGTGGGACAGCTGAGCAAGAAAATTACTGAACTCCCTCCTAGTACTCTTCCAAGCAATACAGAAGAAAATCCAAAAGGAGAGTGCAAGGCCATCAACATGGCCGAATTTGGAGAGGAAGGAGAGGCAGTAAACGCCACTGAGGAAGACCTCAATGGACGTCCACTGGCCTCCACTGAGTTCCCCAATGAGGAACCATGGGAATCTGAGGCTCAAAATGAGACCATAGAGATTCCATTGGACTTGCTTCTGCCTTTCATGAGCTCTGATGAGTATTCCTCCTCTGAAGATGATGAGTATGTCACTGAAGAGCAAGTTGCTAAATACCTTGGAGCAATCATGAAGCTAAATGACAAGTTATTTGGAAATGAGACTTGGGAGGATGAACCCCCTTTGCTCACCAAAGAATTAGATGACTTGTCTAGGCAGAAATTACCTCAAAAGAGGCAGGACCCTGGGAAGTTCTCCATACCTGGTACCATAGGCACCGTGACCTTCAAGAAGGCTCTGTGTGACTTAGGGTCAAGTGTAAACCTCATGCCTCTCTCTGTAATGGAGAAGCTAGGGATCTTTGAGGTGCAAGCTGCAAGAATCTCACTAGAGATGGCAGACAACTCAAGAAAACAAGCTCATGGACTTGTAGAGGATGTTTTGGTGAAGATTGAAGACCAGTATATCCCTGCTGATTTCATAGTCCTAGAGACTGGGAAGTGCATGGATGAATCCATCATCCTTGGCAGACCCTTCCTAGCCACAGCAAAGGCTGTGATTGATGTTGATGGAGGTGAACTGATCATTCAAGTGAATGAAGAATCCTTTGTGTTTAAGGCTCAAGGATATCCCTCTGTCACCATGGAGAGGAAGCATGAAGAGCTTCTCTCAAATCAGAGTCAAACAGAGCCCCCACAGTCAAACTCTAAGTTTGGTGTTGGGAGGCCACAACCAAACTCTAAGTTTGGTGTGTTGAACCCCCACATTCAAACTCTAAGTTTGGTGTTGGGAGATTCCAACATTGCTCTGAGAAAATGTGAGGCTCCATGAGAGCCATCTGTCAAGCTACTGACATTAAAGAAGCGCTTGTTGGGAGGCAACCCAATGTCATATTTTATCTATTTTCCTTTGTTATTTTTATGTTTTCTGTAGGTTGATGATCATGAGAAGTCACAAAATCAATTGAAAAAGCAAAAACAGAATGAAAAACAGGAAGAAAAACAGCACACCCTGGAGGAAGAACCTACTGGCATTTAAACGCCAGTAAGGCTAGCAGATGGGCGTTTAACACCCAGTCTGGCACCATTCTGGGCGTTTAACGCCAGAAAGGGGCACCAGACTGGCGTTAAACGCCAGGAAAGGGCAACAACCTGGCGTTAAACGCCAGAAATGGGCACCAGCCCGGCGTTTAATGCCAGAATTGGCTAAAAACGCATTTTGCACGCCACTTGGTGCAAGGTTGAATTTTCCTTGACACCTCAGGATCTGTGGACCCCACAAGATCCCCACCTATCCCACCACCCTCTTTCTTCTTCACCCATTCACTAATCACCTCTCCCACTCTTCCCCTATATAAACCCATCTTCACTCCTTCATTTTCACACACCCTAAACACTACTTCTCCCCTTTTTGGCCGAACCACAAAGCCACCTCCATCTCCTCTATTTCTTCTTCTTCTACTCTCTTCTATCTACTTTTGCTCGAGGACGAGGAAACCTTTTAAGTTTGGTGTGGAAAAAGCATTGCTTTTTGTTTTTCCATAACCATTTATGGCATCCAAGGCCAGAGAAACCTCTAGAAAGAGGAAAGGGAAGGCAAAAGCTTTCACCTCCGAGTCATGGGAGATGGAGAGATTCATCTCAAGGGTGCATCAAGACCACTTCTATGAAGTTGTGGCCTTGAAGAAGGTGATCCCCGAGATCCCTTTCAAACTCAAAAAGGGTCAACTTTGATCAAAGGTTGGACCAAGTCCTCATAAACATTTGTGAAGAGGGCGCTCAATGGAAGAGAGATTCAAGAGGGAAGCCGGTTCAACTAAGAAGGCATGACCTCAAACCCGTGGCTAGAGGATGGTTGGAGTTTATCCAACGCTCAATCATTCCCACTAGCAACCGATCCGAAGTTACTCTAGACCGAGCCATTATGATCCATAGCATTATGATTAGAGAAGAAGTGGAAGTTCATGAGGTTATAGCCCCAGAACTCTATAAGGTGGCGGACAAGTCCTCTACCTTGGCAAGGTTAGCCTTTCCTCATCTCATTTGTCACCTCTGTTATTCAGTAGGAGTTGACATAGAAGGAGACACCCCCATTGATGAGGATAAGCCCATCACTAAGAAAAGGATGGAGCAAACAAGAGACCCCTCTCATCATGAGATCCCTGAGATGCCTCAAGGGATGCACTTTCCTCCACAAGACTATTGGGAGCAACTGAACACCTCCCTAGGAGAATTGAGTTCCAACATGGGACAACTAAGGGTGGAGCACCAAGAACATTCCATTCTCCTCCATGAAATTAGAGAAGATCAAAGAATCATGAGAGAGGAGCAACAAAGACAAGGAAGAGACATTGAGGAGCTCAAGCACTCCATAAGACCTTCAAGAGGAAGAACAAGCCGCCATCACTAAGGTGGACCCGTTCTTTAATCTCCTTGTTCTTTATTTTCCTGTTTTTCGAATTTTAGTGCTTATGTTTATCTATGTTTGTGTCTTGTGATCATTAGTGTCTTAGTGTCTGTTCATACCCTGACCGAGCTCTCCTAACTCGGCTATACCACAAAAGGTCCGACCTCGTCCCAAAGGCCTACGCCTGAGGTCGGACCTCGGACCAACAAAGGAAGAAGGCCCATCAAAAGGAGCGAAGCCCAAAAACCTAGAGGCCGAAAAGGCCTAGGAAAGGCGGCTCCACAAAAGATAAAGATAAAACTCCCTAAAAGATAAGATAAGATAAGAATATCTTATCCAGGGATGATCACGGCCAACTACTATAAATACACTGGAGCACCCAGGTATAACTCATACTCTAATTCTACTTGATATCTGCTTGGACCCATGCTAACTTAAGCATCGGAGTGTCATTGCAGGTACAGCCCCCCGCCGTTCAGCACACCAAGCTCGGGTCACAGACCCCCACCTCGGGCCTTGCCAGACGACCGAGCTGCACGTTTCAGGTAACCCTCGGAACATTGGCGCCGTTGCCGGGGAACCTGGAAGTCATCCATGGCGGACGACCCTCCCAACAATAACCACGCTACATCAGAACAAGAAGAGGAAGTTGACACCGAGAACGGCCGGACAGCCCTCTATCACCACGCACTCCAGGAGAAAACAAACAGGATCGCACAAAACATCACTCTCAAACAAAGATCAGCAAAATCCCGAAAAGGAAAAGGACTCAGAAGTTCTTGAAGCGGTACGAGCGCAGCAAAACCGGCTGAAAAAGCTTGAAGAAGACATAAAAAAGCAGAAAGAAACTGAACAAGATCTAAGAAGGGAAGCTCGCAAGCGCAGAGAATTAGAAGAAAAACTACGAAAGATAGAAGCCAACCTGAAGAATCGGACGGAACGCGGCACCACCCCCGAAGGCAATCATGATCCCTTTACGCGAGAGATCATGAAAGAAAAGGTACCGCGAAACTTCAAACCACCCGATATGGACCTCTACGACGGCACCACCGATCCAAGTCACCACCTCAGCAACTTCAGAAGCAGAATGTACCTAGTCGACGCCTCCGACGCGATTCGATGCAAAGCCTTCCCTACCACTCTCACCAAGTCGGCCATGAAGTGGTTCGACAACCTACCACCAGGATCAATCTCCAGCTTTGAGGACCTAACCAAAAAATTCCTAACAAGATTCTCTATTCAAAAGGACAAGGCAAAACACGCCCCCAGCCTACTCGGGATCAAGCAAGGCAACCAAGAAACTCTCCGAGAATACATGGAGCGATTCAACAAAGCCTGCCTGGACATACAACACTTGCCCACTGAAGCAGCCATCATGGGACTAGCAAACGGCCTAAAAGAAGGACCGTTCAGCCAATCCCTATCCAAACGATACCCGACCTCCTTATACGAGGTGCAAGAGCGGCAGGAAAATATATCAACATGGAAGAAACCTCCCAGCTAAGAGACTCTTCCAGGAAAGAGTCAACCCACTCATTCCGAGATCGAGATCGGGAACAGAAAAAGAAAGAAGAATCCAGCTCGGACAAGCCGCGGAAGTACCACAGCTACACTCCACTCCGAGTCTCCCTGGTAGACGTCTACAGAGAAGTATGCCACACCGAGAAGATCCCACCACCCAGACCTCTGAAGCACAAAAGAGCAGGAAGAGATCGGTCCGAGTACTGTGAATATCACAGACTCTACGGTCATTCTACTAACGACTGCCACGACCTAAAGAATGTTATAGAAAAGCTAGCCAGAGAGGGAAAACTCGACAGATACATAGCTGAGAAAGGAGAAGAAACCAGGAAGAGAAGGCGGGGAGATAACGAAGATCGGGCCGAACAAACACGAACCCCGGAAAGGCACGTACACATGATAAACGGAGGTTTCGCAGGCGGAGGGACATCCAGATCCTCACGAAAGAGACACCTCAAAGAGGTCTACCACGTCCGAGAAGACGGCCCCTTACCCGAGTTACCCACCATCTCATTCACCCGAGAAGATGCCCAAGGGATAATACCCGGGCACGACGATCCAATGGTGATCACCATTATTCTAGCAAACGCCAACCTACATCGAACCCTGATCGACCAGGGGAGCTCAGCAGACATCCTGTTCAAACAGCCTTCGACAAGCTCGGACTTGAAGAAAAAGAGCTAAAAGCCTATCCCACCGACCTGTTTGGACTAGGAGATACCCCGATCCGTCCCTTGGGATACATCTCGTTACACACTACCTTTGGAAAGGGCGAGCAAGCCAAAACATTAAATATCGACTACATTGTAGTCGACGTCACTTCGGCATACAACGCCCTCATCGGACGACCAACCTTAAACAGACTAGCAGCTATAGTCTCGACCCCACACCTCTGTATGAAGTTCCCTACCGCAAAGGGGATCGCTACCCTAAAAGGCGACCAAAAACTAGCACGACGATGCTACAACGAAAGCCTGAGCCTAAAAGGGAAAGAGGTCAACACAATAGAACTCGGGCGAGTCCAGGCCCGAGAAGATCTTCGGCCACAACCAGAAGGAGAAACCGAAAAGATCCAAATCGGGAACACACCCGAAAGTAACAAACGTAGGGGCAAACCTTGAAGCAGGCCTAAAGGAGGAACTCACAACCCTCTTAAGGGAGAATTCCGACCTCTTCGCCTGGAAAGCCTCCGATATGCCAGGCATAAGCCCCGACCTAATGTGCCATAAGCTATTAGTATACCCGGGATCCCGACCTGTCCAACAAAGACGCAGGAAGCTCGGGCCCGAACGCATGCAAGCAATAGAAGAACAAGTACAAGCACTACTAGATGCAGGGTTCATTAGGGAAGTAAAATACCCCCTATGGCTCGCAAACGTGGTCCTAGTAAAGAAGCCCAATGGAAAATGGAGGATGTGCGTCGACTACACGGATCTCAACAAGGCCTGCCCCAAAGATCCATATCCACTACCAAACATCGACGCCTTAGTCGATGCAGCTTCGGGCTACAGATACCTCTCCTTCATGGATGCATACTCGGGATACAATCAAATCCCGATGTATGGACCCGACCAAGAAAAGACCTCGTTCATAACCCCAAAGGCAAACTACTGCTATGTAGTAATGCCCTTCGGGCTGAAGAACGCAGGGGAAACCTACCAGAGGCTAATGAACAAAGTATTCTCAGAACACATCGGGCTACAGCTAGAGGTGTACGTCGACGACATGCTGGTAAAGACACAAGAAGACAAAAACTTGATGGCCGACCTCAGCAGTATCTTCGACACCCTCAGGAAACACAATATGAGACTTAACCCGACAAAGTGCACCTTTGCCGCGGAAGCCGGAAAGTTCTTAGGCTTCATGCTGACTCAAAGAGGCATCGAAGCAAACCCGGACAAATGCCAAGCAATACTCAATATGAAAAGCCCGACGTGTATCAAAGAAGTACAACAACTGAATGGAAGGCTAGCCGCCCTATCAAGATTCTTGGCAGGATCAGCAATAAGGTCACTACCTCTCTACTCACTCCTAAAGAAAGGGAAACCCTTCTCATGGACCCCGGAGTGCGAAAAGGCCTTCCAAGAATTCAAGGAATTCCTCGGGCGGCCACCAATCCTAACCCGACCTCTAAAAGGGGAAGAGCTCGTGCTATACCTCTCAGTCGGACATCGGGCAGTCGCCTCGGCGCTAATACGAGAAAATGAACAGGGGCAACACCCCATATACTTCGTAAGCAAAGCACTACAAGGGGCCGAATTAAACTATCAAAAAATAGAGAAATTCGCCTATGCACTAGTATTCACAGCTCGAAGACTCCGCCCCTACTTTCAAGCCCACACCATCAAAGTCCGGACAAACCAACCCATGAGACACATCCTACAGAAGACAGACATGGCAGGACGAATCCTACGATGGGCGGTGGAACTGTCCGAGTTCGACCTCCACTATGAAGCCCGGACTGCTGTAAGATCTCAATATCTAGCCGACTTCGTCGCGGAATACACTGAGACCCCAGGAACCCCACTCTCATGGAATCTGTATGTCGACGGGTCCTCAAACAAAACAGGAAGCGGAGCTGGTGTTATACTCGAAAGCGATCAAGGAACACGGATAGAGCTATCCCTAAAATTCGAGTTCCAGGCCTCAAACAACCAAGCTGAATACGAGGCCCTACTAGCAGGACTAAAGCTAGCCGAAGAGGTCGGAGTCAAGAGAATCACGATCTTCAGTGACTCCCAGGTCGTTACCTCACAAGTAAATGGAAGCTACCAGGCCAAAGACCCTACTATGAAAAAATACCTGGACCAAACACAGGCGCAATTACGACACTTCCCGGAAATACAAATCCAGCACATACCTCGGGAGCAAAATGCTCGGGCAGACGCCCTCTCAAAACTTGCTAGCACCAAGCCCGGAGGGAACAACAGAAGTCTCCTCCAAGAAACTCTACAATTTCCGTCCGTGTTAAGGGAAGAAGAAATACTAAACATATCCGACCAACAACAAGGATGGATGACCCCCATACTCAGCTACCTGAAGTCGGGAACTCTCCCCGCCGAAAGAAGAGAAGCTAAAAGGCTTACAAAGAACGCCCAGAATTATTCACTAATCCACGACGTATTATACAGAAGAGGATTCTCAAACCCCCTCCTGAGGTGCGTCCCGACCTCAGAAACAAAGAGCGTCCTCGAAGAAGTCCACGAAGGCATGTGTGGGAACCATCTCGGAGCTCGGGCCCTATCCAAGAAAATAGTCAGAGCCGGACTCTACTGGCCGACCTTGCAAAGAGACGCAGCGGAGTTTGTGAAAATATGCCCCCCCTGCCAAAAGCATGCCAATTTTCACAAAGCACCACCCGAAGACCTCATAAGCATCACTGCACCATGGCCCTTCGCAAAGTGGGGACTCGACCTACTCGGCCCGTTCCCACAAGGACCGGGGCAAGTCAAATACCTCATAGTAGGGGTCGACTACTTCACAAAGTGGATCGAGGCCGAACCCTTAGCCACTATTACGGCTCAGAAAAGCCGTAAATTCCTATACAAAAACATTGTCACAAGGTTTGGAGTCCCCTACTCCATCACAACAGACAATGGAACGCAATTCACGGACACAAGTTTTCAGAACTTAGTGGCCGAGCTAAAAATCAAGCAGCAGTTCACGTCGGTCGAACACCCGCAAGCCAATGGACAAGCAGAAGCTGCAAATAAAGTCATCTTGGCCGGGTTAAGACGAAGACTCCAAGAGGCCAAAGGGGCATGGGCCGACGAACTCCCCCAGGTATTATGGGCATATCGGACAACCCCGCACTCTACAACGGGAGAATCCCCATTCCGACTAGCTTACGGAATGGAAGCCATGATTCCCGTCGAAATAGACGAAGGATCACCCAGAGCCATCTTCTACAACGAAGGAGACAACCCTCAGGCACAAAGGGAAGAACTCGACCTCCTTCCCGAGGTCCGAGAAAGAGCCCGAATCAGAGAAGAAGCCTTGAAACGGCGAACGGCCCTCAGATACAACCAAAAGGTAATAAAGCGAAGCTTCTCCACTCACGACCTGATTTTAATCCGAAATGACATCGGAACACAAAAGTCGGGAGGAGGAAAACTAGCTGCAAATTGGAAGGGGCCCTACAAGGTAACAGAAGTCCTAGGGACAGGCTACTACAAGATCTCCGACCTAGAAGGCAATGAGCTGCCCAGAGCCTGGCACGCCTGTAACCTAAGACGGTACTACAGCTAGAAAAACTTAACCCGAGGTGTACTCTTTTTCCCTACAAGGGTTTTTTAACGAGACACCCGGTTAAGTAGGACACCCGACCTAGTCAAAAGGGTAAACACTTTGTAAATATTCTTCTTTTTAATACTAATCAAATTTCTTTATTTTCTCTTCCCCGTGATGAAGCATATCCTAGAAAGTACCCCACCAAGGCGCATTAATTTATGCTCGGCAAAACGCAAAAAATCATTTGCCAAAAGGCCATACAAGGTCGGCAAAGATAAAGCGACGAGGTTCAAATTAATGTGAGAAGTTATAAAAGTAACTCTGAAATGGCTCGAAAAGCCGAATAAGAAAAGAAGTTACAAAAATAACTTAAAAAGGCCGACCAAACAACGAAGTCGGACCTGACTAAAGGAGGTACTCAAGGATCCCGATGTCCGAGAATAAACTCGGACCCAAGAAAGAAGCCTTGAAACGGCAAAGAACCAGGACTTCGAGAAAACGCTAGCTAAAAAGTTGTTACCCAAAAACAACTAAAAAGCAAAAAAGCGAAAACGAGAAGTCAAAACGCTAGCTAAAAAGTTGTTACCCAAAAACAACTAAAAAGCAAAAAAGCGAAGACAAGAAGTCACAACGCTAGCTAAAAAGTTGTTACCCAAAAAAACTAAAAAGCAAAAAAGCGAAAACGAGAAGTCACAACGCTAGCTAAAAAGTTGTTACCCAAAAACAACTAAAAAGCAAAAAAGCGAAGACAAGAAGTCACAACGCTAGCTAAAAAGTTGTTACCCAAAAACAACTAAAAAGCAAAAAGCGAAAACGAGAGGTCAAAACGCTAGCTAAAAAGTTGTTACCCAAAAACAACTAAAAGCACAAAAGCGAAGACAAGAAGTCACAACGCTAGCTAAAAAGTTGTTACCCAAAAACAACTAAAAAGCAAAAAAGCGAAAACGAGAAGTCAAAACGCTAGCTAAAAGTTGTTACCCGAGAACAACTAAAAAGCAAAAAAGCGAAAACGAGAAGTCAAAACGCTAGCTAAAAAGTTGTTACCCGAAAACAACTAAAAGGCATAAAAGCGGAACGAAAAGCCAAAACACAAAAGCATGGCATAATAAAAGCTACAAAGTAGCTAAAGAAGAAAGATGTCCAACATGTTTGCAGAACACATCCAAAAAACAAAGAAGCCCACAGGCCGGGCCAACCACCAAAAATAAAGATCACAAAGGACCAATGGAATACTTTCCAGTCTCCGCATCAAAAACAGAAACTGGGACTGCGTCGACAGCACCATCCCGACTCGAAACCTGCACACCGGACCTATCCTCAGCCAAAGGTGAAGTCGGGTTCACAACCGGTACCTCGGGTCGGACACTGGAGCCTTGGGGTCGGACACCGGAGCCTCGTCATCGGCCGGAGCAGGAACGATCTTTCCCTCCACAACCACGTTCTCCGTACTAAACAAGCTCAGATCCAGGTCGGGAGCAAGAACCCGGACCTGATCCCTCAGATTCACAAACATAGCATCCATACCCTTGGCCACATTGTCCTCCAGCTCATAAAAATCATCCTGAGCAGACTGCAATTTCTCCTTCGTCTCCACAAGCTCGGCGTACAGCTTAGTGTAGTTCTCCGTCGCCACCCTCGCCATCTCCTCAAACGTCCTCGCCGCCGCCACAGCCGCAATAGCCCTAGCCTTCTCTCCCTCTAAAGACTCCTCTAGCTCAGTAATCCTAGCGTCCTTCAGCTGACTAATCTTATCAAGCTCGGACCGTGCCTTCTCAAGTCGGGAGCTGGTCGCCCCAAGGGGAGCTTTCTTGAACTCCCGAGCAATGGCGGCATGAAGACTAGCCATCCGAACACAGCTCCGTGCCATATACTGAAAGTGATGCTCCATGGACGCATCGTCAGTAGAAATAAAAGTCTCGGGGAGAATGTGCTGCTCAACCCAACCAAGAGCGTCGAAATCCTTGTCATTAAAGCCGGCAGGCTCTCGGGAGGTCTTCTGTTTCTTGGGGGGAGGACCCGAGGTCGAGGATGGGGAAAGCTGACCGGGTCCGGAGGACGGAGGATCCTAAGTTATAGCTCGGAACTGAGGGGTTGGAATGGTCTTCGACCGAGTCTGAACACCCACGGTAGTCTTCTGCGGGGAAGGTCGGGCAGAAGCCTCAGCCTCAATATTCCGAGCTGCAGCGGACTTTTTCGACCGACGAAGAAACTTCATAGAATCAGCCTGAGAAGACATCTCTGCAGAAACAAAAGAAAAAGACTATCACAAACAGAAAAACCATAACGAAGCCAAAATACGAAAAAGGAAATCTCAAAGAGAGGTCGGGAACTACCTAACTCGGAACGGAGAAGGCTTGGATCTCCCAACATTTTCTTCGTATCCAAGTGAGGCGCCCGACCCCATAGACTGCTCAACACACCAACAAAAGCCTGTTCCACCTCATCTAAACTCTCGAAAGTGTACTTAACCGACACTACATTCTCCTGCCAGCAAAGAGGAAAAGAAGGCTCCCCACTCTCATCTAGAAAGAAAGGTCGGACATCTCCAGCAGCCCGGACCTTGAAATAGTAGTTCTTAAAATCATGAAAAGACTCATCATACAAGGTACAAAACTTCTTTCCGGCGGTTGCCCTAAAGGAAACCCAAGACACCTTCCCTCCACCCGACCCCGGCTTCGTCAACACAAACAAATAAGAAAAAAGGGAAACAGAAGGGGAGACACCCAAAATCTGACACAGAAGTTGGAACAGCTTTAAAAATGCCCAGGAGTTAGGATGGAGCTGCGAAGGGGCAAGATTACAAGACCAAAGGACCTCGGATTCTAAGTCGGTGAAAGGAAGTCGGACACCTAGCTTAGAAAGAAACAATCGTAAGCATAGAAGAAAAGTTTCTCGGAACTCTCCAAAGGCGGGAAACATACCCTCTCCTCGGACTCCGGGGCTACTAGCTCATAATCTCGCTCAGACTCCCTGTTCTCACAAATACTACACTCCCTACGGAACCTAATCAAGTACTCAGAATCTACAACAGACGGGACCCTTAGAGGAGCAGGATCTACCCAACCTAGACCACTCGGAATCTTGGTCGACATTGCTTGAAATACCTTTCGAGACATAAAAAATCTTGCCTACAAAGAAAGAATACAACAGCAAGGCAAAAATCACACAAAGGCAGAAAAAAACCCATTTCAGCAGAAACAAGAAAACAAAGTTCTTTTAGGGAAAATACAGCAAATAGGCAAAGTAATCAGAGAAAAGAGCCCCCACCACACAACATGCAAACAAACAGTGGCGGCACCTCTTTCCGGGGCAACCCAAACATAGAAGAAAAAGAAACAGAAGCACACGTACACAGCAAAAGTGAAAGACAAACCTGGAAAGAAAGGAAAGAAGACGGCGAGCTCCAAACGCAAAGAGAGCAAGAACGGCGGCGAAGAAGAAACTCCGAAAAGGCGCACAAAAAGAACAGAGAGATGATGAAAGGACTCGAAAGAAAAGTGGTGAAAAACAAAAGAAAAAGGAGGAAAGGGGGAAATATATAATGCCTCCACAGAGCGCCGCACGGAAATCGAGGAAGAAACGGTAACAGGCAATACCACAAAACTACTATGCCCGAGCTCGACCCCTCCAAAGGACGAACTCGGGCAGGGGCACTGTTCATACCCTGACCGAGCTCTCCTAACTCGGCTATACCACAAAAGGTCCGACCTCGTCCCAAAGGCCTACGCCTGAGGTCGGACCTCGGACCAACAAAGGAAGAAGGCCCATCAAAAGGAGCGAAGCCCAAAAACCTAGAGGCCGAAAAGGCCTAGGAAAGGCGGCTCCACAAAAGATAAAGATAAAACTCCCTAAAAGATAAGATAAGATAAGAATATCTTATCCAGGGATGATCACGGCCAACTACTATAAATACACTGGAGCACCCAGGTATAACTCATACTCTGATTCTACTTGATATCTGCTTGGACCCATGCTAACTTAAGCATCGGAGTGTCATTGCAGGTACAGCCCCCCGCCGTTCAGCACACCAAGCTCGGGTCACAGACCCCCACCTCGGGCCTTGCCAGACGACCGAGCTGCACGTTTCAGGTAACCCTCGGAACAGTGTCTATGCCTTAAAGTTATGAACGTCCTATGAATCCATCACCTCTCTTGAATAAAAAATGTTCTTAATTGAAAAAAAGAAAGAATTGCATGAATTTTGAATTTTATAACAGTTTGATTATTTTGATGTGGTGGCAACACTTTTGTTTTCTGAATGCATGCTTAAACAGTGCATATGTCTTTTGAATTTGTGATTCATGAATGTTGGCTCTTGAAAGAATGATGAAAAAGGAGACATGTTACTGAGGATCTGAAAAATCACCAAAATGATTCTTGAAGCAAGAAAAAACAGTGAATACAAAAAAAAACGAAAAAAAAGAGAAAAGAGATGAAAAAAGAAAGAAAAAAGAAAGGAATAAAGTTGTGATCCAAGGCAAAAAGAGTGTGCTTAAGAACCCTGGGCACCTCTAATTGGGGACTCTAGCAAAGCTGAGTCACAATCTGAAAAGGTTCACCCAATTATGTGTCTGTGGCATGTATGTATCCGGTGGTAATACTGGAAGACAGAGTGCTTTGGGCCACAGCCAAGACTCAATAAGTAGCTATGTTCAAGAATCATCATACCTAACTAGGAGAATCAATGACACTATCTGGATTCTGAGTTCCTAAAGAAGCCAATCATTCTGAATTTCAAAGGATAGAGTGAGATGCCAAAACTATTCAGAGACAAAAAGCTAAAAGCCCCGCTCATCTAATTAATACTGATCTTCATAGATGTTTTTGGAATTCATTGCATATTCTCTTCTTTTTATCTTATTTGATTTTCAGTTGCTTGGGGACAAGCAACAATTTAAGTTTGGTGTTGTGATGAGCGGATAATTTATACGCTTTTTGGCATTGTTTTTAGTATGTTTTTAGTATGATCTAGTTAGTTTTTAGTATATTTTTATTAGTTTTTAGTTAAAATTCACTTTTCTGGACTTTACTATGAGTTTTTGTGTTTTTCTGTGATTTCAGGTATTTTCTGGCTGAAATTGAGGGACCTGAGCAAAAATCTGATTCAGAGACTGAAAAGGACTGCAGATGCTGTTGGATTCTGACCTCCCTGCACTCGAAGTGGATTTTCTGGAGCTACAGAAACCCAATTGGCGCGCTATCAACGGCGTTGGAAAGTAGACATCCTGGGCTTTCCCGAAATATATGATAGTCCATACTTTACCCAAGATTTGATGGCCCAAACCGGCGTCCAAAGTCACCTTCAGATTTCCCAGCGTTAAACGCCGGAACTGGCACCAAAATGGGAGTTAAACGCCCAAACTGGCATAAAAGCTAGCGTTTAACTCCAAGAAGAGTCTCTACAAGAAAATGCTTCATTGCTCAGCCCAAGCACACACCAAGTGGACCCGGAAGTGGATTTTTATGTCTTTTACTCATCTTTGTAATTCTTAAGCTACTAGTTCCCTATAAATAGGACCTTTTACTATTGTATTTTACATCTTTTGATCATGTTTTTGATGATTGAACCCTCTTTGGGAGGCTGGCCTCACGGCCATGCCTAGACCTTATTCTTATGTATTTTCAACGGTGGAGTTTCTACACACCATAGATTAAGGTGTGGAGCTCTGCTGTACCTCGAGTATTAATGCAATTACTATTGTTTTTCTATTCAATTCCGCTTGTTCTTGTTCCAAGATATCACTTGTTCTTCAACTTGATGAATGTGATGATCCGTGACACTCATCATCATTCTCACCTATGAACGTGTGACTGACAACCACCTCCGTTCTACCTTAGATTGGGTGAATATCTCTTGGATTCCTGATACACGATGCATGGTTGATCGCCTGACAACTGAGCGCTCGCCTGACAACCGAGCCAGCCATTCCGTGAGATCAGAGTCTTCGTGGTATAGGCAAGAACTGATGGCGGCATTCAAGAGAATCCGGAAGGTCTAACCTTGTCTGTGGTATTCTGAGTAGGATTCAATGATTGAATGACTGTGACGTGCTTCAAACTCCTGAAGGCGGGGCGTTAGTGACAGACGCAAAAGAATCACTGGATTCTATTCCGGCCTGATTGAGAACCGACAGATGGATAGCCGTGCCGTGACAGGGTGCGTTGAACATTTCCACTGATAGGATGGGAGGTAGCCACTGACAACGGTGAAACCCTTGCATAAGCTTGCCATGGAAAGGAGTAAGAAGGATTGGATGCAGACAGTAGGAAAGCAGAGAGACGGAAGGGACCAAGCATCTTCATACGCTTATCTGAAATTCCTACCAATGAATTACATAAGTATCTCTATCTTTATCTTTATGTTTTATTCATCATCTATACCCATTTGAGTCTGCCTGACTAAGATTTACAAGGTGACCATAGCTTGCTTCATACCAACAATCTCCGTGGGATCGACCCTTACTCGCGTAAGGTTTATTACTTGGACGACCCAGTGCACTTGCTGGTTAGTTGTGCGAAGTTGTAGTGATCACAATTTCGTGCACCACAGCGCATTTGGACCTTTTTCACTGAGATGATGGGAAGTAGCCATTGACAACAGTGACGCCCATCATATAGCTTGCCATGGAAAGGTGTAAGAATGATTGGATGAAAGCAGTAGGAAAGCAGAGATTCAGAAGGAACACAGTATCTTTATTCGCTTATCTGAGATTCCCACCAATGAATTACATAAGTATCTCTATCTTTATTTTATGCTTTATTTATCTTTATTTTCAAAAACCATTATAACCATTAGGATCCGCCTGACTGAGATTTACAAGGTGACCATAGCTTGCTTCATACCAACAATCTCCGTGGGATCGACCCTTACTCACGTAAGGTTTATTACTTGGACAACCCAGTGCACTTGCTGGTTAGTGATGCGAAGTTGTGAAGAAAGTGCTGAGTTTATAAACGTGCGTACCAAGTTGAGCGCCGTTGTTAGAGATCACAATTTCGTGCACCAAGTTTTTGGCGCCGTTGCCGGGGATTGTTTGAGTTAGGACAACTGACGGTTCATCTTGTTGCTCAGATTAGGTAATTTTCTTTTCAAAAAATTTTCAAAAATCTTTCAAAAAAGAAAAACTTTCTTTTCTTTTTCATTTTTCTAAAAATAATTTTCGAAAAAAACAAAAAAAAATCCAAAAAAATTTATAAAATCATAAAAGCCAAAAATATGTTGTGTTTCTTGTTTGAGTCTAGCGTCAATTTTTAAAGTTTGGTGTCAATTGCATCTTTTAATTTTCTAAAAATTTTTCAAAAATTCATGCATGTGTTCTTCATGATCTTCAAGTTGTTCTTGATAAGTCTTCTTGTTTGATCTTCATATTTTCTTGTTTAGTGTCTTTTGTTGTTTTTCATATGCATTTTTCGTTTGTTAGTGTCTAAGCATTAAAAATTTTTAAGTTTGGTATCTCACATGTTTCCTTTTCTTGAAAATTTTTCAAAAACAAGTCTTGATGTTCATCTTGATCTTCAAAGTGTCTTGGTGTTCATCTTGACATTCATAGTGTTCTTGCATGCATCATGTGTTTTGATTCATAATTTTTATGTTGTGAGTCATTTAGTTGTTTTTCTCTCTCATCATTAAATTCAAAAAAAAATATCTTTTTCTTATTTTACTCATAATTTTTGAAATCTTTAGGTTGACTTAATCAAAAATTTCTAAAATAAGTTGTTTCTTGTTAGTCAAGTCAAGATTTTAATTTCAAAAATCTTATCTTTACAAAATCTTTTTCAAAAATCAAATCTTTTTCATTTTTTATTTTCGAAAATTTAAAAATATTTTTCAAAATCTTTTTCTTAATTCATTTCAAATTTTCGAAAACTTTGCTAACAATTATTGTGATTGATTCAAAAATTTGAAGTTTTTACTTGTTAAGAAAGGTTCAATCTTTAAATTCTAGAATCATATCTTTTAGTTTCTTGTTAGTCAAGTAATCAGTTTTAATTTTAAAAATCAAATCTTTTTAACTTCCTTTTCAAATCTTTTTCAAAATAAATTTCAATCATATATTTTTCAAAACCAATTTCAAAATCTTTTCTAACTTCTTATCTTTTCAAAATTGATTTTCAAATCTTTTTCAACTAACTAATTGACTTTTTCTTTGTTTCTTATCTTTTTCAAAACCACCTAACTACTTTTCTCTCTCAAATTTTCGAAAATTCCCTCTTCTTTTTCAAAATTCTTTTAATTAACTAATTGTTTCAAATTTTAATTTTAATAGTACTTCTTCTCTCAAATTTTAAAAATCATTATCTATTTTTCAAAAATAATTTTCGAATTTCTCTCTCTCTCATCTTCTATTTATTTATTCATTTACTAACTCTTCTCTTCATCTAAAAATTCGAACTCTCTCTTCTCCTCTGAGTTCGAATTTTTTTCTCTTCTCCTTCTTCTATTCTTTTCTTCTTCTACTCACATAAAGGAATCTCTATACTGTGACATAGAGGATTCCTCTTCTTTTCTGTTCTCTTCTTTTTCATATGAGCAGGAGCAAGGACAAGGACATTCTTGTTGAAGTAGATCCTGAACCTGAAAGGACTCTAAGGAGGAAGCTAAGGGAAGCTAAGGCACAACCCTCTGGACAGGACTTGACAGAAACATTCGAAAAAGAAGAAGACATAGCAGCCGAAAATAACAACAATGCCAATAATGCAAGGAAGATGCTTGGTGACTTCACTGCACCAAATTCCAACTTACATGGAAGAAGCATCTCAATCCCTGCCATTGGAGCAAACAATTTTGAGCTAAAGCCTCAATTAGTTTCTCTGATGCAACAAAATTGCAAGTTTTATGGACTTTCATCAAAAGATCTTTTTCAGTTCTTAACTGAGTTCTTGCGGATCTGTGATACTATTAAGACTAATGGAGTAGATCCTGAAGTCTACAGACTTATGCTTTTCCCTTTTGCTGTAAGAGCTAGAGCTAGAACATGGTTGGACTCACAACCTAAAGATAGCATGGACTCTTGGGATAAGCTGGTCACGGCCTTCTTAGCCAAGTTCTTTCCTCCTCAAAAGCTGAGCAAGCTTAGAGTGGATGTTCAAACCTTCAGACAAAAAGAAGGTGAATCCCTCTATGAAGCTTGGAAAAGATACAAGCAACTGACCAAAAAGTGTCCTTTTGACATGCTTTCAGAATGGACCATCCTGGATATATTCTATGATGGTCTGTCTGAATTGTCTAAGATGTCATTGGACCACTCTGCAGGTAGATCCATTCACCTAAAGAAAATGCCTACAGAAGCTCAAGAACTTATTGACATGGTTGTAAATAACCAATTCATGTACACCTCTTAGAGGAATCCTATAAATAATGGGATGCCTCAAAGGAAGGGAGTTCTTGAAATTGATGCTCTGAATGCCATATTGGCTTAGAACAAAATGTTAACTCAGCAAGTTAACATGATATCTCAGAGTCTGAATGGACTGCAAAATGCATCCAACAGTACTAAAAAAGCATCTTCTGAAGAAGAAGCTTATGATCCTGAGAACCTTGCAATGGCAGAGGTAAATTACATGGGTGAAGCCTTTGGAAACACCTATAACCCTTCATGGAGAAATCATCCAAATCTTTCATGGAAGGATCCACAGAAGCAAAGCTTCAATAATAACAATGGTGGAAGAAACAGGTTTAGCAATAGCAAGCCTTTTCCATCATCTTCTCAGCAACAGATAGAGAATTCTGAGTAGAGCCCCTCTAGCTTAGCAAACATAGTCTCTGTTCTATCTAAGGCCACTTTAAGTTTCATGAATGAAACAAGGTCCTCCATTAGAAATTTGGAGGCACAAGTGGGCCAGCTGAGTAAGAAAGTCACTGAAACTCCTCCTAGAACTCTCCCAAGCAATACAGAAGAGAATCCAAAAAGAGAGTGCAAGGCCATTGATATAATCAATATGGGCGAATGCACAAAAGAGGAGAAGGACGTGAATCCTAGTAAGGAAAACCTCCTGGGACGTCCTCTGAATAAAAAGGAGTTCCAAACTGAGGAACCTGAGGAATCTGAGGCTCACCTAGAGACCATAGAGATTCCATTGAACCTCTTTTTACCATTCATGAGCTCTGAAAACTATTCTTCCTCTGAAGAGGATGAAGATGTAACTGAAGAGAAAGTTGCTCAATATCTAGGAGCCATCATAAAGCTGAATACCAAGTTGTTTGGTAATGAGACTTGGGAAAATGAACCTCCTTTGCTCATTAGTGAACTAAATACATCGGCTCAGCAAACTCTACCTCAAAAGAAACAAGATCCTAATAAATTCTTAATATCCTGTACCATAGGCACCATGACCTTTGAGAAGGCTCTGTGTGACCTGGGGTCAGGAATAAATCTTATGCCACTCTCTGTAATGGAGAAACTAGAGATCTATGAGGTACAAGCTGCAAGAATCTCATTAGAGATGGCAGACAAGTTAATAAAACAAGCTTATGGATTGGTAGAGGACGTGTTGGTAAAGGTTGAAGGCCTTTACATCCCTACTGATTTCATAATCTTAGACACTGGGAAGGATGAGAATGAATCCATCATTCTCGAAAGACCATTCCTAGCCACAGCAAAAGCTGTAATTGATGTTGACAAAGGTGAACTAGTCCTTCAATTGAATGGGGACTACCTTGTGTTTAAAGCTCAAGGTTATCCTTCTGTAAACATGGAAAAGAGGCATAATAAGCTTCTCTCAATACAAAGTCAGACAGAGCCCCCACAGTCAAACTCTATGTTTGGTGTTTGGAGGCCACAACCAAACTCTAAGTTTGATGTTGAACCCCCATATTCAAACTCTAAGTTTGGTATTGGGAGGTCCCAACAATGCTCTGAACATCTGTGAAGCTCCATGAGAGCTCACTGTCAAGCTATTGATAATAAAGAAGCGCTTATTGGGAGGCAACCCAATTTTTATTTATCTATATCTCTATTGTTCTTTTATGTTTTATTAGGTTTATGATCACGTGGAGTGATGAGCGGATAATTTATACGCTTTTTGGCATTGTTTTTAAGTAGTTTTTAGTAAGTTCAAGCTACTTTTAGGGATGTTTTCATTAGTTTTTATGTTAAATTCACATTTCTGAACTTTACTAGGAGTTTGTGTGTTTTTCTGTGATTTCAGGTAATTTCTGGCTGAAATTGAGGGACTTGAGCAAAACTCTGAAAAAGGCTGACAAAAAGGACTGCTGATGTTGTTGGAATCTGACCTCCCTGCACTCAAAATGGATTTTCTGGAGCTAGAGAACTCCAAATGGCGCGCTCTCAATGGAGTTGGAAAGTAGACATCCAGAGCTTTCCAGCAATATATAATAGTCCATACTTTATTCGGAAATTGACGACGTAACTTGGCGTTGAACGCCAAGTACATGCTGCTGTCTGGAGTTAAACGCCAGAAAAACATCATGATCCGGAGTTGAACGCCCAAAACACGTTATAACTTGGAGTTCAACTCCAAGAAAAGCCTCAGCTCGTGGATAGATCAAGCTCAGCCCAAGCATACACCAAGTGGGCCCCGGAAGTGGATTTATGCATCAATTACTTACTCATGTAAACCCTAGGAGCTAGTTTATTATAAATAGAACATTTTACTAGTGTATTAGATATCTTGGGACGATTAGTTCTCAGATCATGGGGGTTGGCCATTCGGCCATGCCTGAACCTTTCACTTATGTATTTTCAACGGTGGAGTTTCTGCACACCATAGATTAAGGGTGTGGAGCTCTGCTGTACCTCCAGTTTCAATACAATTACTATTACTTTCTATTCAATTCTCTTTTATTCTTATTCCAAGATATACGTTGCACTTCAACTTGATGAATGTGATGATCCGTGACACTCATCATCATTCTCACCTATGAACGCGCGTGATTGACAACCACTTCCGTTCTACCTTAGGCCGGGCGCATATCTCTTAGATTCCCCAACAAAATCTTCGTGGTATAAGCTAGATAGATGGCGGCATTCATGAGGATCCGGAAAGTCTAAACCTTGTCTGTGGTATTCCGAGTAGGATTCTGGGATTGAATGACTGTGACGAGCTTCAAACTCGCGATTGCTGGGCGTGATGACAAGCGTAAAAGGATCAATGGATCCTATTCCAACATGATCGAGAACCAACAGCTGATTAGCCGTGCTGTGACAGAGCATAGGAACATTTTCACTGAGAGGATGGGATGTAGCCACTGACAACGGTGATGCCCTACATACAGCTTGCTATGGAAAGGAGTAAGAAGGATTGGATGAATGTAATAGGAAAGTAGAGATTCAAGAGGAGCACAGCATCTCCATACACTTATCTGAAATTCCCACTATTAATTTACATAAGTATCTCTATCCTATTTTATTTTCTGTTTATTCTTATTAATCATATTTAAATTTCTAAATTCCATAATTTTATCCTCCTGACTGGGATTTACAAGATGACCATAGCTTGCTTCATACCAACAATCTCTGTGGATCGACCCTTACTCACGTAAGGTATTACTTGGACGACCCAGTACACTTGCTGGTTAGTTGTGCGAAGTTGTGAATTGAATTTTAGACACGGTGATATTGAGCACCAAGTTTTTGGAGCCATTACCGGGGATTGTTTCGAGTTAGAAAAGAATGAATCACAATTTCGTGCACCATGGAGTCACAAAACAATTGCAAAAATTAAAAACAGAATAAAAAACAGCAGAAAAAAAAAAGCACACCTTGGAGGAAGAGCTTACTGGCGTTTAAACGCCAGTAAGGAGCATCTGGCTGGCGTTCAACGCCAGAACAGAGCATGAAGCTGGCGTTAAACGCTAGAAACAAGCAGCAGTATGGCGTTTAAATGCCAAGATTGCACCCTGAGGAAAGCTGGCGTTAAACGCCATAAACAAGCAGCAAAGTGGCATTTAACGCCAGAAACAAGCATAGAGCTGACATTTAACGCCAGAAACAAGAATCAATCTGGCATTAAATGCCAGGATTGCATACAAAGGGCATTTTACACGCCTAAAGGGTGCAAGGATGAGAAATCCTTGACACCTCAGGATCTTGTGGACCCTACAGGATCACCTCAGGATCTGTTGACGCCACAGGATCCCCACCTACCTTTTCTCTCTTTCACACCTTTTTATAACACTCTTCCCCAAACATCATTTACCAATCACCTCAATCACTCTTCCCCATCACCTCTTCACCACTCACATCTATCCTCTCTTCCCCATAAACCCTACCTACCTTCAAATTCAAAATCTCTTTCCCACCCAAACCCACCATAAATTACCGAACCTTACCCCCTCTCCCTCCACTATATAAACCCCTCCATCCTTCTTCATTTTCACACAACACAACCCTCTATTCTCCCCCTTGGCCGAAACCTACACCTCTCTCCCTCTCCTCCATATCTTCTTCTTCTTCTTCTATTCTTTCTTCTTTTTCTCGAGGACGAGCAACATTCTAAGTTTTGTGTGGTAAAAGCATAGCTTTTTTTGTTTATCCATAACCATTTATGGCATCTAAGGCCGGAGAAACCTCTAGAAAGAGGAAAGGGAAGACAAAAGCTTCCACCTCCGAGTCATGGGAGATGGAGATATTCATCTCAAAGATCTATCAAGATCACTTCTATGAAGTTGTGACCAAGAAGAAGGTGATCCTTGAGGTCTCTTTCATGCTCAAGAAAAATGAGTATCTGGAGATCCAACATGAGATCCAAAGAAGAGGTTGGGAAGTTCTCACCAACCCCTTTCAACAAGTCAGAATCTTAATGGTTCAAGAGTTCTATGCAAATGCATGGATCACTAGGAACCATGATCACAGTAAAAACCCGAATCCAAAGAATTATCTTACAATGGTTCGGGGAAATGCTTAGATTTTAGTCCGAAGAATGTAAGGTTGGCGTTCAACTTGCCTATGATGCAAGAAGATGCATGCCCCTACACTAGAAGGGTCAACTTTGATCAAAGAATGGACCAAGTCCTCATGGACATATGTATGGAAGAAGCTTAATGGAAAAGAGACTCAAAAGGTAAGCCGGTTCAATTGAGAAGACTGGACCTTAAGCTTGTAGCTAGAGGATGGTTGGAGTTCATCCAATGCTCCATCATCCCCACTAGCAATTGATCCGAAGTAACTGTGGATCAGGCTATCATGATCCATAGCATCATGATTGGAGATGAAGTAGAAGTTCATAAAGTCATCTCTCTAGAACTCTACAAAGTAGCCGAAAAGCCCTCCACCTTGGCAAGGCTATCTTTTCCTCATCTCATTTGCCATATGCTACATAGCTGGAGTTATCATAGAAGGAGACATCCTCATTGAAGAGGACAAGACCATCACTAAGAAAAGTGATGGAGCAAACAAGAGAGCCATTCATGGATATCAAGAGACGCATGAGGAAGCTCATCATCAAGAAATCCCTAAGATGCCTCAAGGGATGCATTTTCTTCCAAACAGCTATTGGAAACAACTCAACACTTCTCTAAGGATTGAGTCATGACATGAACCAATTGAGGGTGGAACACCAAGAGCACTCTATCATTCTCAATGAGATTAGAGAAGATCAAAGAGCTATGAGGGAGGAGCAACAAAGGCAAGGAAGAGACATAGAGGAGCTCAAGAACACCATTGGTCCTTCAAGAAGAAGGCGCCACCATCACTAAGGTGGACTCATTCCTTAACTTCCTTGTTCGTATCTCTCTATTTTTCAATTTTATGCTCTATTTGTCTATGTTTTTGAGTCTTTACTACATGATCATTAGTATTTAGTAACTATGTCTTAAAGCTATGAATAATTTCATGAATCCTTCACCTTTCTTAAATGAAATATGTTTTTAATACAAAAGAATAAGAAGTACACGAGTTTGGAATTCATCCTTGAAATTAGTTTAATTATATTGATGTGGTGACAATACTTTTTGTTTTCTGAATGAATGCTTGAACAATGCATATTTTTTATCTTGTTGTTTATGAATGTTAAAATTATTGGCTCTTGAAAGAATGATGAAAAAGAGAAATGTTATTGATGATCTGAAAAATCATAAAATTGATTCTTGAAGCAAGAAAAAGCAGTGAATAAAAAGCTTGTGAAAAAAATGAGCGGAAAAAAACAATAAAAGAAAAAGAAAAAAACAAGCAGAAAAAGCCAATAGCCCTTAAAACCAAAAGGCAAGGGTAAAAAGGATCCAAGTCTTTGAGCATCAATGGATAGGAGGGCCCAAGGAAATAAAATCCAGGCCTAAGCGGCTAAATCAAGCTGTCCCTAACCATGTGCTTGTGTCATGAAGGTCCAAGTGAAAAGCTTGAGACTGAGTGGTTAAAGTCGTGATCCAATGCAAAAGAGTGTGCTTAAGAACTCTGGACACCTCTAATTGGGGACTTTAGCAAAGCTAAGTCACAATCTAAAAAGGTTCACCCAGTTATGTGTCTGTGGCATTTATGTATCCGGTGGTAATACTGGAAAACAAAGTGCTTAGGGCCACGGCCAAGACTCATAAAAGTAGCTGTGTTCAAGAATCAACATACTTAACTAGGAGAATCAATGACACGATCTGAATTTTGAGTTTTTATAGATGCCAATCATTCTAAACTTCAAAGGATAAAGTGAGATGCCAAAACTGTTCAGAAGCAAAAAGCTACAAGTCCCACTCATCTAATTAGAACTAATATTCATTGATATTTTGGAATTTATAGTATATTCTCTTCTTTTTATCCTATTTGATTTTCAGTTGCTTAGGAACAAGCAACAATTTAAGTTTGGTGTTGTGATGAGCGGATAATTTATATGCTTGTTGGCATTATTTTTAGGTAGTTTTTAGTAGGATCTAGCTACTTTTAGGGATGTTTTATTAGTTTTTATGCAAAATTAACATGTCTGGACTTTACTATAAGTTTGTGTGTTTTTCTGTGATTTCAAATATTTTCTGGCTGAAATTGAGAGATCTGAGCAAAAATCTGATTCAGGCTGAAGAAGGACTGCTGATGCTGTTGGATTCTGACCTCCCTACACTAGAAACGGATTTTCTGGAGCTACAGAACTTCAAATGGCGTGCTCTTAACTGCGTTGGAAAGTAGGCATCCAGGGCTTTCTAGAAATATATAATAGTTCATACTTCATCCAAGTTTAGACGACGCAAACTGGCGTTCAACGCCAGTTCCATGCTGCATTCTGGAGTAAAACGCCAGAAACACGTCACAAACCAGAGTTGAACGCCAAAACACGTCACAACTTGGCGTTTAACTCCAAGAGAAGCCTCTGCACGTGTAAAGCTCAAGCTCAGCCCAAGCACACATCAAAGTGGGCCCCGAAAGTGGATTTCTGCATTTAGACTTATTTCTGTACACCCTAGTAGCTGGTTTAGTATACATAGAACTTTTTACTATTGTATTAGACATCTATGACCATATCTTTGATCAGTTTATACGATCTTAGACATTGGGGGCTGGCCTCTCGGCCATGCCTGGACCTTGTTCTTATGTATTTTCAACGGTGGAGTTTCTACACACCATAGATTAAGGTGTGGAGCTCTGCTGTACCTCGAGAATTAATGCAATTACTACTATTTTCTATTCAATTCAAGCTTATTCTTGTTCTAAGATATCACTCGTACTTCAACCAGATGGATGTGATGATCCGTGACACTCATCATCATCTGTCCTTATGAACGCGTGCCTGACAACCACCTCCATTCTACAAGCGAGAGCTAGAGTGTGTATCTCTTGGATTCCTTAATCAGTGTCTTCGTGGTATAAGCTAGAATTATTGTCAGCCATTCCTAAGATCCGGAAAGTCTAAACCTTGTCTGTGGTATTCCGAGTAGGATCTGAAATGGGATGACTGTGACGAGCTTCAAACTCGCGAGTGTTGGGTGTAGTGACAGAAGCAAAAGGATCAATGGATCTTTTTCCGACATGATCGAGAACCGATAGATGATTAGCCATGCTATGACAGCGTATTTGGATCTTTTTCACTGAGAGGATGGGAAGTAGCCATTGACAATGGTGATGCCCTACATACAGCTTGCCATGAAAAGGAGTAAGAATGATTGGATGAAAGCAGTAGGAAAGCAGAGATTCAGAAGGAACACAGTATCTTCATGCGCTTATCTGAAATTCCCACCAATGAATTACATAAGTATCTATATCTTTATTTTATGCTTTATTTATCTTAATTTTCAAAAACCATTATAACCATTAGGATCCGCCTGACTGAGATTTACAAGGTGACCATAGCTTGCTTCATACCAACAATCTCCGTGGGATTGACCCTTACTCACGAAAGGTTTATTACTTGGACGACCCAGTGCACTTGCTGGTTAGTGATGCGAAGTTGTAAAGAAAGTGCTGAGTTTATAAATGCGCGTACCAAGTTGAGCGCCATTGTTAGAGATCACAATTTCGTGCACCACTTTATACAGGTAAGCTTATTAGAAATATGCAAAACTCTAAAAACATGAAAAAGTACCAGTTGAAAGCTTCCAATTACAATTGTTACCAAATATATATGTCCTTTATGTAAGGTTAAATTTGAATGGAAAAGCATCTTATGTGTAATACATCATAGAAGTCACATTCAATAATTTTATTGACTTAAAGCTCATTAAAATAACAAATAAAAATTAAAACTCCTTGATTCTTTGGCAACCAAATGATTGAAAAGATAAGTGAACATAGACCAAATGTGCAGGGGTTGAGCACTAACATTTCAGAAATTAGCAATACTCAACATCTAAAACAGAGAGAACAATTGTACAAAAATAGATATTAACAGTTTATAATTTGTGGGAATTAACTTAATATTCTATAGTTTCTTTCTTCTCCTTTTAGTTTCTTTTTTTCAATGGAAACAAGATTTAACAACAAAAATTCAATAATAAAAATTCCATCATTCATTTTAATCAGTTCAAAATAAGATACAACTTAGCTAAATTTAACTAAAAAATTTAATAAATAAATTCAGTTCAATACAACAGAGAAGACTTAATCATTCAGATGAAAGCTCATGCTTTAGTATCATTTTAACATAAATTAACAAAGAATTATCAAAGTTTAAGCATAATTTTTTTCAATATAGGATAAAAAAACAATGAAACAGAGTATAGCCCAACAGTAGCAGCAGAGTTAATCATTCAACAATAGCATTAACCATGTTCTTAACCTAAAGTAGGAGCCAAACACAATGAAAATTAACAGCATGTTCTTAACCACAACACAAGACCATATCTGCCTACAACATTCAACCATTCAACACAACACAATTCTGCCTAGTGCCTACAACATTCAGCCATTCAACACAACACAATTCTGCCTACAATCAGATAACCCTAATCATAAACATCATTACCAAGTTAAATACAAAATCAACCAAAAATCACCTTGCAAATACAAAACTCAATCTCTTGAACTCAACAATTACATCAGTTATCTAACTAAATAATTGCATCACAGTTATCATAAACTGATTTCAAAGCCTATAAGCAGTAAGCAAAACCAATCAACAAAGCACTGACTGAGTATTCTGTTCTGATTCTGTGACTGGGAAGCAATAAATTCAAGTTACAGCAACAAATTCAACAAATTCAACAAATCCAAGTAAAGTCCCAATTTACAGCAACAAGGCAAATTTGATTAGCAATTTAACAACATGCAAAAATACAGGGAGAAGGGAAATCTAAACTGAGAGAACAGGAAAGCGATGGTGCAGGGACTCACCAACGGTCGATGGCAAGTCGACGACCACCCCACGGAAGGCGGCGAAGCAAGAGACAACCCCACGAGTTGCTTTTGCCGCCGGCAACGAGACAAACGAACCACGAGATGCCAGTGACTGAGACGAGACTCGAGTGAGGCTGTGAGGTAGAATCGAGCAGAGACAACCACAGATGACGAGCAGCAACCAACACGCACAGCTTGAGCACTCACTGGCGGAGGAAGGCGCAAGCAGGCGAGCATAGAGGAGAACGGCGAGATGCGAGCACCGGACGTGGAGGATCCGGCGAGAGGCCCGAGAGCACGAAGACGGAAGTTCTTGACTGCGATGGACGGCGGCAACAGTCTCTCACTCTGACAGATGGTGACAACTATTGGTGGAGGCTAGGGTTTGCTTTCTTTGGTGGAGGCTAAGGTTTGATGAAGGAAGGAGTTGGAGAAGGGGGGAATGGGGGATAACGCGTAACTTTTTTCCCTTTCAAGGAAGGAAACGAGGTCGTTTTCTGTGAACCGGCCGGGTTCCGGTCCCGTCCGACCTGCCGGTAACCGGCCGGTTCAGCGATTTTTGAGCGGTTTTTGATTTTGCGGTTTTGCACGCTGGATCGGACCATTTTCTTTGCCGGTTCCCAGTTGAACCAGTTCAACCGGTCGGTCCGGTCCGGTTTTCAGAACATTGTTCAAATCACATTGTGGCCAAATCAGCAATTCAAAAATATGTAAGAAGCTTGAGGGCAATTTTTCATTTACTTGGTATTCACAAAATTTAAGCATGAAAAATTCAAAACCAAGTTGTGAATTACAACCTCAATAATAAACCAACAAGGAATATCAAAAATAATTATGCTAAAATAGAATTCAGTTAACAATAAGCAGCATTGTATAGTAAACAAAATTAATAATCCAACACTTATAATGAGAAAGAGAAAATGAAATGTAAATTTAACTAACTAAACAACTAACTAACTAAAAAGAATGGTTATAGTTGGTGTTTAGTAGTGTTGGATGTGTAACATCCCGCGTTTTTGGAAACCTAAATATGAATAAATTGTGAATTTATCTTATAAAGTTTAAACTTTATAATTTTAGAAATTATTTTGTTAGAAATAATTAAATAGATTTAGAGATAATTTTGTTTTGAATCAATTAATATTCTTAAGTAATCTTATTATAATGGAATATTTTGTATAATTTTAGTAATTGAAAAATAAGAAAGGATTGTACAATTTAATTTAAGTAACTTTTATCCTGAAAAAGTTACGATTTATTTTATTAATTTGATATCTTATTTTATAAATTAATTAATTAAGAGTAATTAAATTAGATTTATTAATATTTAGAGTTTAAGTTAATTAATATTCTTATGTAATTTTTATAATTGGTTATTTCATATGTTTTGGAAAAAAAATTTAGTAATGGAAGTATTATATAATTTAATTTAAGTAATTTCTATTATGAATGAATTATGGTTTATTTTATTAGTTTGAGCTCTTAGAGATTAATTTATTAGGAATGATTAAATGGATTTTTATAAATACTTAAAGTTTAAGTAATTTTATTATAATTAGATATTTTGTAAATAGAAATTAAAGTTTCAGAGATAGAAAAATAGTGAAAAGTTATATCATTTAATTTGAATAATTAATATTGAGTTTACACTATATTTTATAAAAATATCATTAATATGTTTATTTTATAATTTAAATAAAAAATAATTACTTGAATTTAGCAATATGATAAATAATGTTCCGAAATATTTCTAATAGAGTATATTTTGTTTTAAAATTATTCTATTCTTTAATTTTATCAAAATATCTATTTATATCTATGCTTATTTCTTTATAAAATCCTAATTTCTAACCTTAGTTCTCAAGTGAAACTCAGAAACCCTAATTCCCAAATTAATTGAGAAACCCTAACCCTAGCTTCCCTCACCACACAGCCACATCCTCACCCTTCCTTAGCGTAACAAACACACACACGCGCAGAGAGGAGATCGGAGGAAGAGATAGCACCGGCAGAAGAGAAGAAGAGTGTCGCCAGCCCGGTACCACCGTCGCCGTCGCGTCCAGCCATCACTGCCACCACGAAGCTACCCAATTGAGCTGAGGAAGAGAGAGATCGAAACGGGCTTCGAAGGAGAATATCACGCAAGAAGGAAGAGGGAGAGTCGTCGCGGGCTGGTCGTCGGGGGAGCTGCTGCTGCGAGCACGCGTCGTCTGCACCGTCGCACCCTGGCCGTCTCACTGTCGCCGTTCACGGAGGAAGAGGAAGCAAGCGCGCCAGAGGAAAGCGAGAGGGGGAGACCATGACAGGCTACTCTACCACCGTCGTGTATTGCGAACAGAGGAGGAAGGAGAAGTCTTCTGTCATCAACGCCACATTTCTTCACCACCGCCGCCACCACCGGAATCTCTGGTTGCCGCCATGATTAATGGTGAGTCAGTTAAATACTAGCCATGAGAACCACCATCTCTGAACCTTTATTGCTCTGTAAATACCCTATATCTGCCTCTGATGTCCTTGGTTATATGATGTTTGCTGGAGTTTTTCCTAATTGGAGCCACTGGTGAAGGTGTTGCCGCTGCCGGAAGCCAACGCCGGGCTGTTGCTGGTTCTGATTCTATTATCTTGGTACTGGTCTGATCTTTTCTTTGGGACTTGTCCATTTGCACGCTCTGTTTTGTCACTGCTATAGTTGTTATATTCTTGTTTTAATTCAATTTTAGTTTTTACTTTGTCGTCAATTCCCAGGGCTGTTTCTGCACTTGACTACTTTAGATTCAAATTCTTGTCCTGCTACAACCATCATTATTGCCGCAAAATTAAAGATGTTGCTGTTCATGTTGACGGGGTGTCCTTGATTCCATTAGGATTGTTGTCACTGCTGTAAATTAGAAACGAAACGGGGGTAGTTGTGTTCAAATTCTGCAATTGCGACATTGAGGTAGGGGGTTTAAAATGATTTTAATTTAGAAATGCCAACAAGGTTTACTGAATAACTGCAAATAGTATTAATAGTTGTGAGTAATTAATTGATTATATGAATGTTGGATTGTGATTGCGATTGTGCTTGGTGTTGTGATTGAATTGATTGTAATTATGTATGGTAGATGATTGAATTATTGATTGTTGGTTGTTGAAATGGTTGTTTGGTATATTGCTATGGCTGTGAAAGTGACTTGAGATTAGTAGAGGATTGTGGTTTTGACTGATTATGTATAATTGGTTGAGACTAAGTTAATCATTTGATATCTTTGATACTGGATTGAGAATTGTTGAAGAATTAGGTCCTAAAAGACTAAACTATTATTAAGAATCTGGTTTTCAAAATAGAATGGTTACTTTGAGGACGGCCTAGTAATTTGCTAGTGATCGAAATGGTATGAGATTAAAATCTGAGTAAACTTTAACAAGTGTAGTTGTTAGGATTTAAATTTGAAGGTTTCGTATTAACTGAAGATTTAGTTATGATTTTTCAAAGTTAAGCCGTAACATCTGATTTTCTGCATTACCTTTAAGTGAAAACAGTAACTTTGAAAGACTGTAACTAATTATGTGATGATCGGAATTGCGTTGAACCAAGTCCTAGTTAAACTTGAGAATAATTGGGACTGAACTGGAGAGTTTGAGATCTTTTCATAAATATAAGATTTATGGTGAATTTTTGAGTAATGATTGTGGGATCTGATTTTTACTGTAGAATTTTTGGAACAGCAGTAACTTGTTGGCTCTGCTGTGAATGTTCCGAATTGAATTTTGAAGCAAAATTAATTTTAAATGAAACTTTAATCCTATTATTTTAATGTTGTAAAAGATACGAATTTTTGAAATACGATGCATTATGCAGTAAAGGCCAGATTCTATTTTCTTAAATCAGTAAATTCGGGAGTTTATAACTTTTGAAACTGGTTGGATATCGAGGTGCAACCAATTGGAAGTGAAAATTAAGTATATTTAGCATATGTGACTTAAATATCAGGGCTATCCATGTTTTAATGAGTAAGTTATGGGACTTGGAAGAAGATAAGTTCATTAACTTTTAGAACAGAATTCTGCAGAAAATTATTCAACTTCTAGGTTATATAATTTCTTCATTAAAAATGATATTGACCTGGAACCAATTGAAAAAAAGACCTGGATGAGTGAAGTTGAACTATATTAATTTTTAAAGTCATTGGATTTAACTTGGATTTTATATTGAATTTTGAATATCACATGCTACTGCTGTTTTTCTGGTTTTATGCATTACAGAGCAGTCATGGTTTTTCCTCTATTCCTAAAGCTAGAGAAACCATAAAATTATGATCTTTGGTTTGTTGGAAATTTTATTTCAAGATGAATGCCTGCACATAAAGTTTACGCAATTCTGAGTTTGTTTGCTATATTAAAAACAAAAAAGAAGATAGAGTGTTGTGAATGTCTAAGTGAGAGTTATGAGTTCATAAATTTAAAGTTGAGCCTTAGTGTTATATGGCTTATTCAATGTTGGAATTTGTTTGATTATGAATTGATTTGATATTAGAAAGGTTGAAAAGAGTTTGGTAAATTATTTGGTTGGGACCCGTAAGGAGATTATGTCCAAATTTTTAAAGGAGATTATGTCCAAATTTTTTAAAAAATATAAGGACTTAATCAAAATAAATATTCAAGGCTTATTTAATGATAATAACTTTAATGATTCTTTTAAGAAAAGAATATTTGGTTTATGAGCTTGTTGGCAAGGGCGTGGGTCTAGTTATGCTTGCGTATTTGCAATTATGAAAGAAAAAGGAAAGATTAAAGTACTTATTGTATGATTATCTGTTGCTTGAGGCAACCCAAGAGATATTTGTTTGTTGCTTGAGGCAACTCAAGAGATATTGTTTGCTTATTTGTCGCTTAATGCAATCCAAGAGATAATGTTTATTTATCTGTTGCTTAAAGCAACCCAAGAGCTTTTGTAGGGAAACTAGGATACCTACAGCAAATTTTCCGATCACAAGAGCTTCTGTAGGGAAACTAGGATACCTACAGCAATTTTCCGTTCCCAAGAGTATATTTCTTGCAAGTAGAAAGTAGAGGCTGTCTCAATAGAGCTGCTAATAATTATATGCGCATTTATTTGAATGGAAAATTGTATCCGGGAAATCGTGGATTCGTGACCGGATAAATGTCGGGAATGCAGGTGCTAACCGACACATGAGCTCATGGCCTGCACTAGGACTAGACATTCATCATATGCATCTATGTGACATTGTTTGGGTGTGTATATTGTAATTGGTTTGCCTAAGTGAATAATTTTGATAACTGCTAATTGCTATACTTGATATAATTGCTCTTGATTGTGTTTGAACCTCATTACATGTGTTTGTAACTGATTGGCTGGATTGTGGTGAAATGGGTGTTGGTTGAATTGCTTGGGCCTGAAGCCGTGATTGTATTGTGTTTGAGGTTTAGTAAGTATAAAAGATTGAGCTGGTTCAGCATAGACTTAATGAACCTATGCTTGAAATAGATTAGTCATTCATACGGTCTAGGAAAACTTTTAAGATTTTTATAAAGGAAAATATGGGTTTAGAATTTTGGATAATTAACTGATGCTTTATAAGATTTTGGATTTTTGAATGTTATGCCGTTGGTTTTCAAAATAAAAGGTTGATAAGGTGAGTAAAGATCACTGCAAATGAAAACAGATTTTCTTTTAAATATTTCTGAATGGAATTAACTATTCGCGTTTTATTCTTTACTTTCACGGCATTCTCGACATCTACTGAGAACATATGGTTTGGTTCTTACCCCCAAATTTTCCACCCTTTAAGTGACAGGTTTGAAGATGCAATATGAAGCTGCGAGCGATTAGTAGGTTTTCCTTATGGTTTTTAATTGCTTTCATATAGTCCCTGATACGTAAAAATGAGATTTCACGTATAACCGGCAAGTATACCGGGTCGTATCAAGTAATAAAACTCACGAAGAGTGAGGTCGATCCCACGGAGATTGGTAGATTAAGCAACTTTAGTTAATGGTAGATTTAGTCAAGCAAACATAGTTTTGATTTCATGAGCATTTTGATTTTTGAACATAATTGCATGAATGTAAATGACACAAAATGTAAACAACTAGAATAAAGAAATGAAGTGCAAGTAAATGACGGAAACTTAAATTGCAAGAAAATTAAATAACATCAAAGGTAAATGGCAAGAAATTAAAGGGTGCAGAAATTTAAAGAGCATAAAAGTAAATGGTAAGAAGTAAATGAACAGAATGTAGAAGGGGATTGGGAAATGGGTAATCAAATAACTAGAGCAAGAGAAATGAGAATTAATGATAGAGAAGATCATTAGGGATCAGAGATGCTAATTTTCATGAATTGATGTTAGTCAAATCTTCCTCAATCATGGGTATAGATCCATGGCAAGTGGTTGATTGAACCCCAATCTCTTGGTGATTCAATCTCTCTCAACATAGCCAATTGCCACTCTCGTGATCTAATTGTTCATGAGAAGAGATGAAGCTTAAGTCTAATCCAGCCACACAATTCCCAGAATCTCAACCATGGAGAGTTACATCTCACATACTAACCAAGGTATATTGATTGAGAGAATCATGAAAGGATGAACTCTAAACTGAATTATGTGGCTCATTTCTCAAATTCACCACACAATTCTCATAGATTAACCCCTCTCTCGATGGTGGTTGAATCTTTGAAGAACAAGAGTTTCCTCTTTGGATCAACCTCATGAATTGAGGAGAAAAGAGGAGTTCATCAATCCATTGTAACTAGCAGAGCTCTTCCCCCTAATGAATGTGGGGTTTAGTGAGTCATTGCTCCAATTTCAACAACAATTGCCATAAAAACAAAATTAAACAAAGTGTAAAAGAAAGATGAAGAAGAAGAAGAAAATGCTTTAAAACTTGAAAATGAAGAAGAAGAATTCCAATAGAAAACCAAAGATGAGCTTTCCGGGAGAGTGCCCGGAAGTTCTAACAAAAGCCAAAATAAAAGTGCTAAAAGTGTCTGAAAATTCTAAGTGTTAAAAAGTACTCAAAAGTGTAAAAAGTCCCCCGCAAAGTACAAACTCAATCTCTATTTATACTAGTCCTAAAGATCTTCAAGTGGGTTAGCAATGTGGGCTTTCTCATTGTTCAATTCTTGGCTCAATTGAAGAAGTTGTTAGCCTTTGTGATGAATAAGGGAAGCAAAGCAAGTTGGCACCAATTCTGGCCCATTGAGGGGCGTTGTTGGCAATAACTCAGGCCTTAGTGCACGTTGGCAACGTGCATGCCAATTTCCTGGAAGTGAGTTTGAGACTTGGGCGTTGCTAGCCCAAGTTGTTGCAAACAACTTGCTCTTCCTCTTCTTGGCTCTACTCTCATGCCTAATGTTTCCCAGAATTTGAGTATCTATCCTTTGCTTCAATATGGACTATCATACATCATTGGAAAGCTCTTGATGTCTTCTTTCCAACGCAACTGGAATCACTCAATTTGGATCTCTGTAGCTCAAGTTATGCTCCATTGAAGGGGACATGGTCAGGCTGCTAAAATCGCAGGCGTTTTTGGCAAAAACGCCTTTGTATTTCCACGTTGCCAACGTGCTCAGATTCTGAAGCTCTAAATGAAGCCATCTTTTGAAGCTTCAAATGAATGCCAACCCCATACTATGATATATGGTTGGAAAGCTCTGGATGTCTACTTTCAAATGCCGTTGGAATCACCTCATTTGGATCTTTGTAGCTCAAGATATACGCCATTGAAGGAGGTAAGGTCAGGCTGTCCAGCTCTCCAGCGTTGGCAACTTGGTTGGTGCCTTGTCTTGGCGTTGGCAACGTGAATGATGCATGTCCCTGGCGTTGGCAACGTGGCTGGTGCATGTCTTTGGCGTTGGCAACTTGCATGGCATGGCATATGGGCGTTTGGAACTTGGTTGGCACGCCATTGGGCGTTTGCAACGCGGTTGGTGCGCCATTGGGCGTTTGGCAGCCTGGTTGGTGCGCCATTGGGCGTTTGGCAGCCTGGTTGGTGCGCCAAGACTTGGTGCCAAAATTTGCTTGTGTGTGGCGTTGGCAACGCCAGATTCAAGTTGGCAACGCCAACTTTGCTTCTTCCAGGGCCAAGCTTGATAGTGTGGCGTTGTTAGCCTGCGTTGTCCTCAAACACGCCAATGCTTCCTAGCTCAAACAACGTGCTCGAGCTTCCATATTAGTGCCAAAATTGCTTGTGTGTGGCGTTGGCAACGCCACTCTCAAGTTGGCAACGCCAACTTTGCTTCTTGTCTTCCTCCAGGGCCAAGTTCCTTGCTTGTGTCTGTGTGTGTGGCGTTGGCAACTTGGTTCTAGAGTTGGCAACGCCAACCTTGCTTCCAGGGCCAAGTTTGCTTGCTTGTGGCTTGTGTGTGGCGTTGGCAACTTGGTTCTAGAGTTGGCAACGCCAACCTTGCTTCCAGGGCCAAGTTTGCTTGCTTGTGGCTTCTGGCGTTGCCAACTTGGTGTTCAAGTTGGCAACTTGCAATGCTTCATTTCCTTGCATTTGGGGCTTAAGTTTCCCTCTGATTTGAGCTTCCATTCCTTGCCACATTATGGACTATTGTATATCGTTGGAAAGCTCTTGATGTCAGCTTCTCAACGCAATTGGAATCATGTCAATTGGATCCTTGTGGTTCGAGATATTCATCCTTGAAGAGGGGAAGGTCAGGCTGCCATTTCTGCTGATCATGCACTAGCACGTTGCCAACTTGGTTTCCAAGTTGCCAACGTGCTACACCTCCTGGCAGCACCAATTTGGGCGTTGGCAACTTGGAAACCAAGTTGCCAACGTGCTCTCTCATCCTGGTTGCATCAATTGGGCGTTGCCAACTTGAGGATCAAGTTGGCAACATACATCTCCTTCTTGCTCCAAGATTTCCTTGCATCATGACCTTGTTGCTTCATAACCTATCATTAACCAAAGAATTTGCTTCAAAGTTTTGCCATTCTATGCAACAATTTTCAAGAGATTCATTCATGCTAATTCATTTGTCAACTCCTTGAATTCTTTGCACAAGTATGGCCAAATTCCACCTAGTTCTTGGTTCATGAATGCATGGAGAGAAAATTCACACAAATGCTTGTTTATCTCAAAGAAAGTGAATGAAATTAAGCTAAAACTACTTAAACTAACTAGCTAATATAGCAAAGATGCAAATGCATCAGTCCCCTCACTCTTGTCCTTTGAGGTTTTATTTTAACAGAGGGGTAGGTGTTGTATTTGGGTTTATATGACTTCTTATGTATAAGGATTACTATTAATAATACTTATGTGATTGTTATTATTATTTGCAATGTTTATCCTTGATGCATATCTTCAATGAATAAAAACAAATTTTTCTAGCATTTTCTTAAAACTGAAACGCTAAATCGATACAAAGGCTCAGTAATTAAGTAGTTAATATTAGAAAAGGTCACATAACATTCTTTCTAGTAGAAATACCCTGACTTAAGCAAGGTATTTTACTGGAAGGGACGTTACAGGATGAGGGGTAGGAGAGGGGAAGCGGAAAGAAGAAGAGAAGAAATGGAAAGAAGATGACAAAAGAAGAGTGTTGAGAAGAGCTGATCCACGCGTACGCGTACGTGACGCGTGTACGTGCGTGGTGGAGAATTGGAGGCGACACGTACGCGTGAGTTGTGCCAGAGAGAAGCGATGCGTACATGTAGGTTGGTTTGCGCTAGAGGCACAATGTTTGCGCAATGCAGGCGCAACTCTCGGGTCAATGTATGGAGGGGTGAAACTTCTCGATCTACGCGTACGCATGGGTGCCGCGTGCGCATGGATGGTCAAAAATGCTTGTGGCACTGGTGTGCGAAATTGTGATCACTACCTTTCACAACTCAAATAATCCCTAGTAATGGCCCCAAGAACTTGGTGCTCAATACCATGGCATAAACACAACTTTGCACAACTAACCAGCAAGTGCACTGGGTCGTCCAAGTAATAAACCTTACGCGAGTAAGGGTCGATCCCACGGAGATTGTTGGTATGAAGCAAGCTATGGTCACCTTGTATATCTTAGTCAGGCAGACTCAAATGGGTATAGTGATATACGAATAAAGCATAAAGATAAAGATAGAGGTACTTATGTAATTCATTGGTAGGAACTTCAGATAAGCGTATGAAGATGCCTTCCCTTCCGTCTCTTTGCTTTCCTACTGTCTTCATCCAATCCTTCTTACTCCTTTCCATGGCAAGCTTATGCAAGGGTTTCACCGTTGTCAGTGGCTACCTCCCATCCTCTCAGTGAAAATGTTCCTATGCTCTGTCACAGCATAGGCTAATCAGCTGTCGGTTCTCGGTCAGGCCGGAATAGAATCCAGTGATTCTTTTGCGTCTGTCACTAACGCCCCGCCTGCTAGGAGTTTGAAGCACGTCACAGTCATCCAATCATTGAATCCTACTCAGAATACCACAGACAAGGTTAGACCTTCCGGATTCTCTTGAATGCCGTCATCTGTTCTCGCCTATACCACGAAGACTCTGATCTCACGGAATGGCTGGCTCGTTTGTCAGGCGAGCACTCGGTTGTCAGGCGATCAACCATGCATCGTGTATCAGGAATCCAAGAGATATTCACTAGAGTCTTGGTTGCTTGTAGAACAAAAGTGGTTGTCAGTCACCTTGTTCATAGGTGAGAATGATGATGAATGTCACGGATCATCACATTCATCAAGTTGAAGAACAAGTGATATCTTGCACAAAGAACAAGCGGAATTGAATAGAAGAACAATAGTAATTGCATTAATACTCGAGGTACAGCAGAGCTCCACACCTTAATCTATGGTGTGTAGAAACTCCACCGTTGAAAATACATAAGAACAAGGTCTAGGCATGGCCGAATGGCCAGCCTCCCCCAAAGAGGGTTCAATCATCAAAGCATGATCGAAAGATTTTTAATACAATAGTAAAAGGTCCTACTTATAGAAAACTAGTAGCCTAAGGTTTACAGAGATGAGTAAATGACATAAAAATCCACTTCCGGGCCCACTTGGTGTGTGCTTGGGCTGAGCAATGAAGCATTTTCGTGTAGAGACTCTTCCTGGAGTTAAACGCCAGCTTTTATGCCAGTTTGGGCGTTTAACTCCCATTTTGGTGCCAGTTCCGGCGTTTAACGCTGGGATTTCTGAGGGTGACTTGGAACGCCGGTTTGGGCCATCAAATCTTGGGCAAAGTATGGACTATCATATATTGCTGGAAAGCCCAGGATGTCTACTTTCCAACGCCGTTGAGAGCGCTCCAATTGGGCTTCTGTAGCTCCAGAAAATCCACTTCGAGTGCAGGGAGGTCAGAATCCAACAGCATCTGCAGTCCTTTTCAGTCTCTGGATCAGATTTTTGCTCAGGTCCCTCAATTTCAGCCAGAAAATACCTAAAATCACAGAAAAACACACAAACTCATAGTAAAGTCCAGAAAAGTGAATTTTAACTAAAAACTAATAAAAATATACTAAAAACTAACTAGATCATACTAAAAACATACTAAAAACAATGCCAAAAAGCGTACAAATTATCCGCTCATCACAACTCCAAACTTAAATTGTTACTTGTCCCCAAGCAACTAAAAATAAAATAAGATAAAAAGAAGAGAATATGCAATGAATTCCAAAAACATCTATGAAGATCAGTATTAATTAGATGAGCGGGGCTTTTAGCTTTTTGCCTTTGAACAGTTTTGGCATCTCACTCTATCCTTTGCAACTCAGAATGATTGGCTTCTTTAGGAACTCAGAATCCAGATAGTGTTATTGATTCTCCTAGTTAAGTATGATGATTCTTGAACACAGCTACTTTATGAGTCTTGGCCGTGGCCCAAAGCACTCTGTCTTCCAGTATTACCACCGGATACATACATGCCACAGACACATAATTGGGTGAACCTTTTCAGATTGTGACTCAGCTTTGCTAGAGTCCCCAATTAGAGGTGTCCAGGGTTCTTAAGCACACTCTTTTTGCCTTGGATCACAACTTTATTTCTTTCTTTTTCTTTCTTTTTCTTTTTCTTTTTTTTCGGTTTTTTCTCTTTTTTTTTCGCCTCTTTTTTTTTGTATTCACTGCTTTTTCTTGCTTCAAGAATCATTTTTATGATTTTTCAGATCCTCAGTAACATGTCTCCTTTTTCATCATTCTTTCAAGAGCCAACATTCATGAACCACAAATTCAAAAGACATATGCACTGTTTAAGCATACATTCAGAAGACAAAAGTAATGCCACCACATCAAAATAATTAAACTGCTATAAAATTCAAAATTCATGCAATTCTTTTCTTTTTCAATTAAGAACATTTTTCATTTAAGAAGGGTGATGGATTCATAGGATATTCATAACTTTAAGGCATAGACACTAAGACACTAATGATCACAAGACACAAACATGGACAAACATAAGCATTAATTTTCGAAAAACAGAAAATAAAGAACAAGGAAATTAAAGAACGGGTCCACCTTAGTGATGGCGGCTCTTTCTTCCTCTTGAAGATCCTATGGAGTGCTTGAGCTCCTCAATGTCTCTTCCTTGTCTTTGTTGCTCCTCTCTCATAATCCTTTGATCTTCTCTAATTTCATGGAGGATGATGGAGTGTTCTTGATGCTCCACCCTTAGTTGTCCCATGTTGGAACTCAATTCTCCTAGGGAGGTATTTAGTTGCTCCCAATAGTTTTGTGGAGGAAAGTGCGTCCCTTGAGGCATCTCAGGGATCTCATGATGAGTGGGGTCTCTTGTGTGCTCCATCCTTCTCTTAGTGATGGGCTTATCCTCATCAATGGGGATGTCTCCCTCTATGTCAACTCCAACTGAATAACAGAGGTGACAAATGAGATGAGGAAAGGCTAACCTTGCTAAGGTAGAGGACTTGTCCGCCACCTTATAAAGCTCTTGAGCTATAACCTCATGAACTTCTATTCCTTCTCCAATCATGATGCTATGAATCATGATAGCCCGGTCTATGGTAACTTCGGACCGGTTGCTAGTGGGGATGATTGAGCGTTGGATGAACTCCAACCATCCTCTAGCTACGGGCTTGAGGTCATGCCTTCTCAATTGGACCGGCTTCCCTCTTGAATCTCTCTTCCATTGGGCGCCCTCTTCACATATGACTGTGAGGACTTGGTCCAGCCTTTGATCAAAGTTGACCCTTCTAGTGTAAGGATGTTCATCTCCTTGCATCATGGGCAAGTTGAATGCTAACCTTACATTTTCCGGACTAAAATCCAAGTATTTCCCCCGAACCATAGTAAGCCAATTCTTTGGATCCGGGTTCACACTTTGATCATGGTTCTTGGTGATCCATGCATTGGCATAGAATTCTTGAACCATCAAGATTCTGACTTGTTGAATGGGGTTGGTAAGGACTTCCCAACCTCTTCTTCGGATCTCATGTCGGATCTCCGGATATTCACCCTTTTTGAGTGAAAAAGGGACCTCGGGGATCACCTTCTTCAAGGCCACAACTTCATAGAAGTGGTCTTGATGCACCCTTGAGATGAATCTCTCCATCTCCCATGATTCGGAGGTGGAAGCTTTTGCCTTCCCTTTCCTCTTTCTAGAGGTTTCTCCGGCCTTGGATGCCATAAATGGTTATGGAAATATAAAAAAGCAACGCTTTTACCACACTAAACTTAAAAGGTTTGCTTGTCCTCGAGCAAAAGGAAGAAAGAAGAGAGTAGAAGAAGAAGAAATGAGGAAGAAGGGAATGGCTTTTGTGTTCGGCCAAAGAGGGGGAGAAGTGGTGTTTAGGTTGTGTGAAAATGAAGGGGTGAAGAAGGGTATATATAGGGGAGGGGTAAGGGTAAGGTTCGGTCAAGTGAGGGTGGGTTTGGGAGGGAAAGTGGTTTGAATTTGAATGGTGAGGTAGGTGGGGTTTTATGAAGGATGGATGTGAGTGGTGAAGAGGAAGATGGGATTTGATAGGTGAAGGGTTTTTGGGGAAGAGGTGTTGAGGTGATTGGTGAATGGGTGAAGAAGAGAGAGAGTGGTGGGGTTGGTGGGGATCTTGTGGGGTCCACAGATCCTGTGGTGTCAAGAAAAAGTCATCCCTGCACCAAATGGCAAGAAAAATCACGTTTTGAGCCAATTCTGGCGTTAAACGCCGGGCTGGTGCCCATTTCTGGCGTTTAACGCCAGGTTCTTGCCCTTTTCTGGCGTTTAACGCCAGTCTGGTGCCCCTTTCTGGCGTTAAACGCCCAAAATGGTGCCAGACTGGGCGTTAAACGCCCACCTGCTAGCCTTACTGGCGTTTAAACGCCAGTAAGTTCTTCCTCCAGGGTGTGCTGTTTTTCTTCCTGTTTTTCATTCTGTTTTTGCTTTTTCAATTGATTTTGTGACTTCTCATGATCATCAACCTACAAAATAAAATAAAATAGAATAACAAAGGAAAATATATAAAATATAACATTGGGTTGCCTCCCAACAAGCGCTTCTTTAATGTCAGTAGCTTGACAGATGGCTCTCATGGAGCCTCACATTTTCTCAGAGCATTGTTGGAACCTCCCAACACCAAACTTAGAGTTTGAATGTGGGGGTTCAACACCAAACTTAGAGTTTGGTTGTGGCCTCCCAACACCAAACTTAGAGTTTGACTGTGGGGGCTCTGTTTGACTCTGATTTGAGAGAAGCTCTTCATGCTTCCTCTCCATGGTGACAGAGGGATATCCTTGAGCCTTAAACACAAAGGATTCTTCATTCACTTGAATGATCAGTTCGCCTCTATCAACATCAATCACAGCCTTTGCTGTGGCTAGGAAGGGTCTGCCAAGGATGATGGTTTCATCCATGCACTTCCCAGTCTCTAGGACTATAAAATCTGCAGGGATGTAATGGTCTTCAATCTTCACCAAAACATCCTCTACAAGTCCATGAGCTTGTTTTCTTGAGTTGTCTGCCATCTCTAATGAGATTCTTGCAGCTTGCACCTCAAAGATCCCTAGCTTCTCCATTACAGAGAGAGGCATGAGGTTTACACTTGACCCTAAGTCACACAGAGCCTTCTTGAAGGTCATGGTGCCTATGGTACAAGGTATTGAAAACTTCCCAGGATCTTGTCTCTTTTGAGGTAATTTCTGCCTAGACAAGTCATCCAGTTCTTTGGTGAGCAAAGGAGGTTCATTCTCCCAAGTCTCATTTCCAAATAACTTGTCATTTAGCTTCATGATTGCTCCAAGGTATTTAGCAACTTGCTCTTCAGTAATATACTCATCCTCTTCAGAGGAAGAATACTCATCAGAGCTCATGAAAGGCAGAACTAAGTCCAATGGAATCTCTATGATCTCATTTTGAGCCTCAGATTCCCATGGTTCCTCATTAGGGAACTCATTGGAGGCAAGTGCACGCCCAGTGATGTCTTCCTCAGTCGCGTTCACTTCCTCTCCTTCCTCTCCAAATTCGGCCATGTTGATGGCCTTGCACTCTCCTTTTGGATTTTCTTCTGTATTGCTTGGAAGAGTACTAGGAGGGAGTTCAGTAACTTTCTTGCTCAGCTGTCCCACTTGTGCCTCCAAATTCCTAATGGAGGACCTTGTTTCAGTCATGAAACTTTGAGTGGTTTTGATTAGATCAGAGACCATAGTTGCTAAGTCAGAGGGGTTCTGCTTAGAATTCTCTGTCTGATGCTGAGAAGATGATGGAAAAGGCTTGCCATTGCTAAACCTGTTTCTACCACCATTATTGTTGTTGAAACCTTGTTGAGGTCTCTCTTGATTCTTCCATGGGAAATTTGGGTGATTTCTCCATGAAGAATTATAGGTGTTTCCATAGGGTTCTCCTAGGTAATTCACCTCTTCCATTGAAGGGTTCTCAGGATCATAGGCTTCTTCTTCAGATGAAGCGTCCTTAGTACTGCTTGGTGCATTTTGCATTCCAGACAGACTTTGAGAGATCAAATTGACTTTTTGAGTCAATATCTTGTTCTGAGCCAGAATGGCATTCAGAGTATCAATCTCAAGAACTCCTTTCTTCTGATTTGCCCCATTGTTCACAGGATTCCTTTCAGAAGTGTACATGAATTGGTTATTTGCAACCATTTCAATTAGCTCTTGAGCTTCTGTAGGCGTCTTCTTCAGATGAAGAGATCCTCCAGCAGAGCTATCCAAAGACATCTTGGATAGTTCAGAGAGACCATCATAGAAAATACCTATGATGCTCCATTCAGAAAGCATGTCAGAAGGACATTTTCTGATCAATTGTTTGTATCTTTCCCAAGCTTCATAGAGGGATTCTCCATCCTTCTGTCTGAAGGTTTGGACTTCCACTCTAAGCTTACTCAATTTTTGAGGTGGAAAGAACTTTGCCAAGAAGGCATTGACTAGCTTTTCCCATGAGTCCAGGCTTTCTTTAGGTTGTGAGTCCAACCATGTCCTAGCTCTGTCTCTTACAGCAAAAGGGAATAGCATAAGTCTGTAGACCTCAGGGTCTACCCCATTAGTCTTGACAGTGTCACAGATTTGCAAGAATTCAGCTAAAAACTGATGAGGATCTTCCAATGGAAGTCCATGAAACTTGCAATTCTGTTGCATTAGAGAAACTAATTGAGGCTTAAGCTCAAAGTTGTTTGCTCCAATGGCAGGGATAGAGATGCTTCTCCCATAGAAGTCGGGAGTAGGTGCAGTAAAGTCACCCAGCACCTTCCTTGCGTTGTTTGCATTGTTGTTGTTTTCGGCTGCCATGGGTTCTTCTTCTTTGAAGATTTCTGTTAGGTCCTCTACAGAGAGTTGTGCCTTAGCTTCTCTTAGCTTTCGCTTCAAGGTCCTTTCAGGTTCAGGGTCAACTTCAACAAGAATGCCTTTGTCTCTGCTCCTGCTCATATGAAAGAGAAGAGAACAAGAAAATATGGAATCCTCTATGTCACAGTATAGAGATTCCTTGAGGTGTCAGAAGAACAGAAAAATAGAAGAAAGAGGTAGAAGAATTTGAACTTAATCAGATAGAGTTCGAATTGTGCATTGAAAAGGAGTGGTACTCCATAAATAGAAGGATGTGGGAAGAGGGGAAGAGAATTTTCGAAAATTAGGTTAAAGAATTTGAAAACATTTTGAAAAACACTAATTAATTTTCGAAAATAAGAGTGGGAAAGAAATCAAGTGATTTTTGAAAAAGATTTTGAAATTAGAAATCAAAAAGATTTGATTGAAAACTATTTTGAAAAAGATGTGCTTAAGAAGATATGATTGGTTTTAAAAAAAAAATATGTGATTGAGAAGATATGTTTTGAAAACAATTTTAAAAAGATTTGATTTTAAAAATTAATAACTTGGCTATCAAGAAAAGATATGATTCAAACATTAAACCTTTCTCAACAGAAAAGGTAACATACTTGAAATGTTCAATCAAATCATTAATTGTTAGCAAGTATCTTTGAAAAAGGAAAGAAATTGATTTTGAAAACATTTGATTGAAAAGATATGATTTGAAAAAGATTTGATTTTGAAAAACTTTGAAAACTTGAAAAAAAATTGATTTGAAAACAAAATCCTCCCCCTTGTGCCATCCTGGCGTTAAACGCCCAGAATGGTGCACATTCTGACGTTTAACGCCCAATGCACTACCTTTTTGGGCGTTAAACGCCCAACCAGGCACCCTGGCTGGCGTTTAAACGCCAGTCTGTCCTTCTTCACTGGGCGTTTTGAACGCCCAGCTTTTTCTGTGTAATTCCTCTGCTGCATGTTCTGAATCTTCAGTTCCCTGTACTATTGACTTGAAAATAGAACCAAGATCAAATAAACAATGCATTGCAAGACACCAAACTTAAAATTTGACACTAGACTCAAACAAGAAACATAAAATATTTTTTTGGTTTTTATGATTTTGAAATTTTTTTTTGTGCTTTTTTTCGAAAATTATATGAAAATAGAAAATAAAGGTTTCAGAATTCTTAGTTTGGATTCCAGGAATCATTGCAATGCTAGTCTAAGACTCCGGTCCAGGAATTAGACATGGCTTCACAGCCAGCCAAGCTTTCAAAGAAAGCTTCGGTCCAAAACACTAGACATGGCCAATGGCCAGCCAAGCCTTAGCAGATCATTGCTCCAATAGCAAGATTGATAGAGATCAACGAGCTCTTGTGATGATCAGTTGAAACCTCGGTCCAATAAGATTAGACATGGCTTCTCAGCCAGCTAGATTTCAACAGATTATCATGAAACACTAGAATTCATTCTTAAGAACTCTGAAAAAAAAATACCTAATCTAAGCAACAAGATGAACCGTCAGTTGTCCATACACAAAACAATCCCCGGCAACGGCGCCAAAAACTTGGTGTGCGAAATTGTGATCACCACCTCTCACAACTCAAATAATCCCTAGCAATGGCCCCAAGAACTTGGTGCTCAATACCCTGGCATAAACACAACTTTGCACAACTAACCAGCAAGTGCACTGGGTCGTCCAAGTAATAAACCTTACGCGAGTAAGGGTCGATCCCACGAAGATTGTTGGTATGATACAAGCTATGGTCACCTTGTAAATCTTAGTCAGGCAGACTCAAATGGGTATAGTGATATACGAATAAAGCATAAAGATAAAGATAGAGGTACTTATGTAATTCATTGGTAGGAACTTCAGATAACCGTATGAAGATGCCTTCCCTTCCGTCTCTCTGCTTTCCTACTGTCTTCATCCAATCCTTCTTACTCCTTTCCATGGCAAGCTTATGCAAGGGTTTCACCGTTGTCAGTGGCTACCTCCCATCCTCTCAGTGAAAACGTTCTTATGCTCTGTCACAGCATAGGCTAATCAGCTGTCGGTTCTCGGTCAGGCCGGAATAGAATCCAGTGATTCTTTTGCGTCTGTCACTAACGCCCCGCCTGCTAGGAGTTTGAAGCACGTCACAGTCATTCAATCATTGAATCCTACTCAGAATACCACAGACAAGGTTAGACCTTCCGGATTCTCTTGAATGCCGCCATCTGTTCTCGCCTATACCACGAAGACTCTGATCTAACGGAATGGCTGGCTCGTTTGTCAGGCGAGCACTCGGTTGTCAGGCGATCAACCATGCATCGTGTATCAGGAATCCAAGAGATATTCACTAGAGCCTTGGTTGCTTGTAGAACAAAAGTGCTTGTCAGTCACCTTGTTCATAGGTGAGAATGATGATGAGTGTCACGGATCATCACATCATCAAGTTGAAGAACAAGTGATATCTTGCACAAAGAACAAGCGGAATTGAATAGAAGAACAATAGTAATTGCATTAATACTCGAGGTACAGCAGAGCTCCACACCTTAATCTATGGTGTGTAGAAACTCCACCGTTGAAAATACATAAGAACAAGGTCTAGGCATGGCCGAATGGCCAGCCTCCCCCAAAGAGGGTTCAATCATCAAAGCATGATCGAAAGATTTTTAATACAATAGTAAAAGGTCCTACTTATAGAAAACTAGTAGCCTAAGGTTTACAGAGATGAGTAAATGACATAAAAATCCACTTCCGGGCCCACTTGGTGTGTGCTTGGGCTGAGCAATGAAGCATTTTCGTGTAGAGACTCTTCCTGGAGTTAAACGCCAGCTTTTATGCCAGTTTGGGCGTTTAACTCCCATTTTGGTGCCAGTTCCGGCGTTTAACGCTGGGATTTCTGAGGGTGACTTGGAACGCCGGTTTGGGCCATCAAATCTTGGGCAAAGTATGGACTATCATATATTGCTGGAAAGCCCAGGATGTCTACTTTCCAACGCCGTTGAGAGCGCTCCAATTGGGCTTCTGTAGCTCCAGAAAATCCACTTCGAGTGCAGGGAGGTCAGAATCCAACAGCATCTGCAGTCCTTTTCAGTCTCTGGATCAGATTTTTGCTCAGGTCCCTCAATTTCAGCCAGAAAATACCTGAAATCACAGAAAAACACACAAACTCATAGTAAAGTCCAGAAAAGTGAATTTTAACTAAAAACTAATAAAAATATACTAAAAACTAACTAGATCATACTAAAAACATACTAAAAACAATGCCAAAAAGCGTACAAATTATCCGCTCATCAGGCACGCGTACACATGCATGGCGCATACGTGTGGGTTGGTGCTCTATTTTTCAAAATTTTCCATGTTTTTGCACCAAACTAAGCATTCCAAACCTGCAAACAGCTACCAAAACACCATAAAGCTTTATTTAACATACTAAACTACTACTAAACTCAACAAATCAACCAAGACATGAATTTAAACGAATATTACCAATATTTACAAAAGAGAAAAAGGAAAGAATTTACTCTGGTGGGGTGTCTCCCACCTAGCATTTTTATTTATTGTCCTTAATTTGGACTTATGGGGAGCTTCTTTCTCAGTGGCTTGTGTTTGTACTCATCTTGGAACATCCACCAATGCTTGAATCTCCAATAAGCTCCATTTTTCAAAATTAATGCCATCAAGCTTCAATGGAGTTATTGACAAGATAAGGGCTCCCAATGTTGATCCTCATGTATTCCCGGATCCCATATCTTGTTTTTGCACCCATTTTTAATTTGATCATCATTAATCCATTCAGGTGCCATGATCTTGGAATTCTCATTCAAGCAACCAAATAACTTCCTAGAGCTAAGCAATCTAGTTCTACACCAACCCTTGCTATTACGCTTGGAACATGTCACCATAATGAACCTAGAATGATGTTTCCAACCACTAACCATCTCCCTTTTACTCTTAAAGCCACAAATATATCTAAGTTGACCATCTGTCTCAAGTAAACCATATTTAAGTAGAATAATACAGCTTAAGTATAAGGAATTTACCCACTTGAATGAAAGAATGGATGGTGATGGCTTGGGGAGAGGTATTTCCAATGTCTTTGCAAGCTCTACTCCCTTGTGTTCTTCCTTAATTACCTCCACGTCTTTACAAACTTCTTCAATTTCAATCCTTTGTTCTTCATTTTCATCTAACTATTCTCCATCACTCAAGTCATAAATGGGAGGGTGAGAGAAGTCTACCTCCACATTGCTCTCTATCTCATTGGGAGAAGGTTCTCCAAGTTCAAAGAATTCACCACCAAGAAGGTTGGATGCATGATCTTCATCACCAAGGGAACTCAATTCTTGCTTCATTCCCTCAAAGTCTTCATTCAAAAATTGTTTTGGAGGTTGTGTACTCTCCTCCTCAACATCAAATTCAATCTTCTTGGAGGTATATTCTATGGTTCTAGATTCCCATGGAGGTTTTGCATCTCCTAAGTCTTCAACCACTTCTTCCTTGTCTTCATCAATCATAGGTTCCTCCAATTGTTCTAACACAAAGCAACATTCCACCTTTCCCACCGGAGTTTTCAATCTCTCCTTCATGCTATACTCTTCAATTGATTCTCAACATGTGGCCATGGGAGTGACTTGAGTGCTCAAGCATTGGGAGGCTAATCAGTTTACCACCTTGGTCAAGGTAGCCATAAATTCTAGTGTCTCCCCTTACATTTCTTGTTGCCATTGAAGTAGCAAAGTAAGGGAGTCATCCATTGGGGCTTAGGGTGGATAGGAGGGTTCATCATTTTGGAGGAAGGGTTCATGATAGGTAGGTGGTTCTTCTTGGTAAGGGCATGAAGGTGGTTCTTGGGAGTAATTGTGATGGAATTGTGGTGGTTCTTCTATGTATGGTTCATATGACTAATAAGGTGGTTGATATGGTGGATAAGGATTAGGGTCATATGAGGGTGTTTGGTAAAAAGGGGCTTGTGAGTATGGTTGAGGGCTATGTTGAGGAGGTGGTCTATAGGCATGTGGTGGTGGTTGGTGACACGTACAACAAGGACTACCACATCCATTAGATTGATATGCATTTGGATTGGAGTTATACCTATATGATACCTGAGGAGGTTGTTGCCAAGAAGGTTGTCTATAAGCTTGTGGCTCCTCCCAACCTTGATTGTTCCATCCTTGATGTATATCTTCATTATAATCTCTATTTCCTAAATCATAGTTGAAACCACACTCATAGCCAAAGTGATGAGAATTCATGATAGCAAGAGCAAATGAAAACAAAAACTAATAAGAATAAAGAAGAACCAATTCCTAAAACTAACACGAACTAACAAAATAACAAAAGGCCAACATATTCACAATATTCATATATATACAATAACCAATAACAAATGCGCATTTGCAATTCCCTGGCATCGGCGCCATTTTAATGATTGGATTTTTGTATGGTATAGAATTTCACAAATAGATTCTCGTTGCAAGTATATTTTCTAAACCAACAATAATGATCTTTTCATACAAAAGTTCGTTTGTCACAAGTACAAACTCCTAATAATCTTAATAACAAAAGTATTTAAACCTCGGGTCGTCTCTCAAAGAAATTACAGGGTAGTGTTCTTGTTATTGGTTATGGACATGTATATTTTGGGGTTTTGATAAGAGACATGGAAGATAAATGGCAAAGAAGTAAACTAATAGCTAAAAAGGTCTTGGCAAGGGTTGGTGGTCAAGAATCTCTATCCTTATCACTAAATACAACATGATAATCGCAAGGATCAATCCCATTAATACATCCTCTAACTAGTAAAGGAAAGTCAAATGAGCTATATCAATCCAAGTCCATAAGTCCTAGCTATCCACTAATTGAATTAGTGAGAACTAGGGTCACTGGCTACCAATCATCAATCACATGGACATTAGTAACTCAAGAGTTCCTAAGTTACCTTCTCAAGCCAAGAACACAAAATTCTACTATAACATCCTTCCAAACATTTCATCAAACACTTGGAAGGCATAAAAAGAAAGCATAGTAGAATGATAACAAGAATGAAATCTAATAACTACTAATTGCAAGGAAATTAACAACCACAAGGCAATCAACAATAAGAGAAATCAAAACATGAATTTCAGTAAAGAGAAATAGAAGAACAAGAGTGCATCAAGAAGAACAAGAGTGCATCAACATAAAAGTAGAGAATTACAAGAATTAAATGCTAAACTAGAAAGAGGAGATGTAGAAGAATAAGAATTACGAAAGGAAAGGTAAATCAAAGCATGAGATTAACCTAGATTTAAGAATTCCTAATCTACCTCTAACCTAATTCTGGAGAGAAGAGAGAGCTTCTCTCTCTAGAAACTAACTTTCCCTCCAAAACTAAAACTAACTAAAACTAATGTGATGGAAGCTTGTGATTCCCCTTTAATCATTGGGTTAAATAGCATCAGGGATGATTTGGATTTTGGGTTGGGAAGCCCAGAATTCGCCCTCAGCATTTTGCCTTTAAGTGAGTCACGTGCGAGCATCGACGCGTATGCGCCATGTACGCGTATGTGTCGCCTTGCGACATTACTTTCCATGCGTACGCATCTTCTAAGCATGCGCATCGATATCAGTATCCCAAATCCTTTTTCCTTCATGAGTCCTCCACTTGTATGCTTTTCCTCTCCATCCCTTTGATTCATTCCTAGCCTTTCCAATCTGAATTCACTAGCAAACATATCAAGGCATCTAGTGGAATCAAAGGTGAATCAAAATTAGCAATTAAGAGCCTAAAAAGCATGTTTTCACACTTAAGCACAAATTAGGAGACAATCATAAAACCATGCTATTTCATTAAATAAATATGGATAAAAGGGTGGTAAATTCCCATAAATTAAGTACAAGATGTACCACAAAATAATGGTGCATCAGAGGCTCTTAAGCAAATACCTCTCTATGCTAAATTCATGAAAGAATTGTTGGCTAACAAGAGGAATTGGAATGAACAAGAGACAGTGGTGCTTACTAAGGAATGCAATGCTATTATTCAACATAACCTTCCTAAGAAGATGCAGGATCCAGGGAGCTTTGTAATTCCTTGCACCGTTAGAGATGTCACTATTCAGAGAGCTTTATGTGATCTTGGAGCTAGCATCAATCTCATGCCACTTTCGGTGATGAAAAAGCTCCAAATTGAGGAGGTAAAACCCACTCGTATTTCCCTTTAACTTGCTTATCTTTCTATTAAATTTCCTATGGGTGTTGTTGAAGATTTACTTGTGAAAGTAGGGCCATTTATTTTTCCTGCTGATTTTGTTATATTGGATATGGAAGAGGATACAAAGTCTTCTATTATTCTTGGTAGACCCTTTTTAGCTATAGGTAGAACTTTGATTGATATGCAAAAGGGTGAGTTAACCCTAAGGGTCAATGAAGAATAGGTGCTCCTTAATGTATTTGAAGCCCTCAAACACCCTAATGATTTTGAAGGGTGTATGAGAGTTGATGTTGTTGAACCACTCGTTTAAGAGGTGCTGGAAGTTGAGGTACTTGATGATATTCTAGATCCTCTTTCTGAATATGAATTAGTTAAAATTGATGATTCACCACCCCAGAAAGCACTGGTATACACGCCTAAAAGGGAGGAGGAAGTTCCCAAGCTTGAGCTCAAACCCTTGCCTCCTTCTTTGAAATATGTGTTATTGGGTGAAAATCATTCATATCCAGTAATTATTAGCTCTTCCTTGAAGCCTGGTGAGGACGAGGCACTTATTACAGTGCTCAGGAGCCATAAAACAGCTCTTGGGTGGACCATTGGTGATTTAAAGGGGATTAATCCAACCAATTGTCTCCATAAGATCCTTTTTGAAGATGATGCTAAACCAGTTGTGCAACCACAGAGGAGACTCAATCCAACTATGAAAGAGGTGGTCCAAAAAGAGGTAATGAAACTATGGAAAGCTGGCATTATATATCCTATTTCAGACAGTCCTTGGGTGAGTCCTGTGCAGGTATTTCCTAAGAAAGGAGGGATGATAGTGATCAAGAATGAAAAGAATGAGCTTATTCATACAAGAACAGTCACAGGATGGAGAATGTGCATAGACTACAAGAGCCTCAATACCACTACAAGTAAGGATCACTTCCCCTTGCCTTTCATTGATTAGATGCTTGAAAGGTTAGCTGGTCATGCTTTTTATTATTTTCTAGATGGATATTCTGGATGTAACCAAATTGCAATGGACCCTCAAGATCAAGAGAAGACAGCATTCACATGACCTTTTGGAGTATTTGCTTACAGGAGGATGCCATTTGGACTTTGTAATGCTCCAACAACTTTTCAAAGGTGTATGCTCTCCATTTTTTCTGATATTATTGAAAAGTTCATTGAGGTATTCATGGATGACTTTTCTATTTTTTGGTAATTCTTTTGAATCCTGTCTTAACCATCTATCTTTGGTCTTGAAATGGTGTCAAGAATCAAACCTTGTTTTAAATTGGGAAAATATCATTTTATGGTTACATAATGTATTGTTCTTGGACACCGGATTTCAAGCAAGGGGATTGAGGTTGATAGATCAAAGGTGGAGGTAATTGAAAAATTACCACCACCATCCAATGTTAAGGCAACCAGGAGTTTCTTGGGTGATGCAAGTTTTTATAGAAAATTTATAAAGATTTTTTCAAAAATCGCTAAACCATTGAGCAACCTATTAGTTGCTGATGTTCCTTTTGTGTTTGATGCTGAATGCCTGCATGCTTTTGAAACCCTAAAAGAAAACCTTATCTCCGCTCCCATTATAGCTACCCTTGATTGGGATTTGCCATTTGAATTGATGTGTGATGCTAGTGATTTTGCTATAGGAGATGTTTTAGGACAGAGGCATGGCAAGCTTATACATGTCATTTCCTATGCTAGCCGTGTGTTAAATGATGCTCAAAAGAATTACACAACTACAGAAAAAGAATTATTAGCGATTGTGTATGTTGTTGATAAGTTTAGGTCCTATTTAATTGGTTCTAAGGTTATTGTTTATACCGATCATGCTGCTTTGAAGTACCTTCTAACCAAACAAGATTCTAAACCAAGATTAATCAGATGGGTGTTACTCCTTCAGGAGTTGATATTGAGATAAAAGACAGAAAAGGGTTAGAAAATCAAGTAGCTGACCATCTTTCTATAATTGAACCTGAAGAAGGAGTGCAATCACCCACAGCTGTGACTGAGACATTTTCGGAAGAGCAACTGTTCCTCATTCAGTAGGCTCCATGGTTTGCAGACATTGCAAATTATAAAGCCATGAATTTCATTCCAAAAGAGTACAGTAGACAACAAGTGAAGAAGCTACTAACTGATGCAAAGTACTATATTTGGGAGAAGCCATATCTTTTTAGAAGATGCTCAGATGGTATAATCTGAAGATGTGTCCTAGATGAAGAAATACAACAGATTCTATGGCACTGTCATGGCTCTGATTATGGTGGCCACTTTGGTGGTGAAAGGACAGCTACAAAGGTCCTTCAGAGTGGTTTTTACTGGCCGACTGATGAGCGGATAATTTATACGCTTTTTGGCATTGTTTTTAGTATGCTTTTAGTATGTTTTAGTTAGTTTTTATTATATTTTTATTAGTTTTTATTTAAAATTCACTTTTCCGGACTTTACTATGAGTTTGTGTATTTTTCTGTAATTTTAGGTATTTTCTGGCTGAAATTGAGGGACCTGAGCAAAAATCTGATTTAGAGGCTGAAAAGGGCTGCATATGCTGTTGGATTCTGACCAACCTGCACTCGAAGTGGATTTTCTGTAGCTATAGAAGTTCAATTGGCGCGCTCTCAATTGCGTTGGAAAGTAGACATTCAGGGATTTCCATCAATATATAATACTCTATACTTTGCCTGAGATTTGATGGCCCAAATAGGCGTTCCAAGTCAGCTTCAGAATTCCCGGCGTTAAACGCCGGAACTGGCACAAAAGTGGGAGTTAAATGCCCAAACTGGCACAAAAGCTGGCGTTTAACTCCAAGAAAAGTCTCTACACATGGAAGCTTCAATGCTCAGCCCAAGCACACACCAAGTGGGCCCGGAAGTGGATTTTTACGTCATTTACTCATTTCTGTAAACCCTAGGCTACTAGTTCTCTTTAAATAGGACCTTTTGCTATTGTATTTGGGGAATCTTTCAATCTTCGGATAATCTTTTGATCATGTTTTTATGATTGAACCCTCTTTGGAAGGCTGGCCATTCGGCCAGGCCTAGACCTTGTTCTTATGTATTTTCAACTGTAGAGTTTCTACACACCATAGATTAAGGTGTGGAGCTCTGCTGTACCTCGAGTATTAATGCAATTACTATTGTTCTTCTATTCAGTTCAGCTTATTCTTATTCTAAGATATCACTTGTTCCTCAACTTGATGAATGTGATGATCCGTGACACTTTGATGGAGATGTAGAAGCTGGTGAATTAAAAATTTATTAAAATGTTTACGTTGCAAGTATAGTTCTTAACTCACCGAAAATCTGCCTATCAATTTAGAAATATGTCACTGAAAGTTTAAATTAAAATTACTGGGAGTTTTAAGTCCCAGGTCGTCTCCCAACGAGTTGTAGAAAAGTGTGCTGTTTTATTAATCAGATATTCCAAAAAGAGTTGAGCTAAGTAAATTGGGAATTAAATTGAAGAATTTTAAATAAAAAAAATAAAAGGCCTTGACTGGGAATTGATTGGTTAGAATCTCTATCATTGATGGTGTGATTGTAAGATTAATTTATAATTAATAGTTGTTCCATTTGGTTATCCCTTACTAGGTAAGAGAAAGTCAAACAAGTGGAAATGCCAGATCTGTTCACAAGTTGCAACCCACTTAGTTTAAAGGGATTGGCATCGGTGACAGGATAGCAATCCAACATTTAACCCAATTACAAATTTTTCTTTCAATCCTTCCATCTCAAGATTTCCTTTTAATCAACTCCCCATCAAGTAATGAAACTATTCATGCATTGTAATTAAAGAATCCATGGCACATAAAAGGGAATTAAAAGAAGACATAATTATTGAAATGGAAATTAACTTGGAAAGAAATAATCCTTGCATTAATTAATCATAAAAATATATGAATGACAAAATTGAACATAACAAAGAACATGGAAGAATAAAACCAAGTGAAAAGAACAAACTGGAATGATGAAGTCTTGATGAGGAAATAACTCTTCTCAATGTTCCAATGCTAAGATCAATTGAAAATTAGAATTCTAAAAACTAGAGAGAAAAACCTAAGAGAGTGAAAAAACTCGATCTAAAACTACTCAATGAATTGTCTCTTGTTTCTGCATATTCTCTGACTCTAGTCTGCTGTTCCGGGCCGAAAACTGGGCCGAAAATTGGGCCAAAGTTGCTGGTTTCAGATTCTGCAGTTTATGCAGATCGCGCATGTCACGCCATCGCGTCGTCCATGCGGACGCGTCACTGGCGCTTTTCCTCTTTACGCGTTCGTGTCGTCTACGCTACCGCGTTGCTTGTGCTTTTCAATCTGCGCAGCCGCGCAAGCCTGATGACAAGTCATCATATACCTATTTTTCTATGCTTTTTCATACAAGAAATTGATAAATTGTGCTTAAATATTGAATGCTTTTATACTTAATTGGTATATTTCCTTTATCTTTTAATTTTATAAATCTTGTAGGAAATATGAAGAAAAAGAAGCAAAGAAGCACAAAAAAGGAGAAAAAAAGAGCTTTGGGACACACTTTGAAGTTGGAGCACACTTTGGAGCCTTAGGCCACGCTTTTAAAAGCGTGGCCCATGACCAAATTAAAGGAGAATAGGCAATCAGCACACACTGCCTTGCTCTTGCCAAGGGCAGAGCAGTATCGTGATGCAAAGTGAGGTTGGAAGCAAGAATTTTCGCTAAGGTAAAATCTGGGCGCTCACAGCATGACCATGCCTCCTTCAAAGGGCTATAACTTGAGCTACAGACGTCCGATTGATGTGCTTCCAGTTGCGTTGGAAAGCTGACATTCAGAGCTTTCCAACGATATATAAAAATCCATATTTGGCGTAAAATTGAGGCATGAGTGAAAGGCATCTTTAAGGGCCAAAAAATAAGCAAAAATAAACCAAAGTGCTTCCACCAAGGTTCGAAGCTGGAGCCTCACTCCAAAGCAAAGTAGCGCTCATTATTCTGCTCTGCCCTCTTGGAGAGCAGGGCAATGTCGTGCTCCCTTCATGAAAAATCAAGAAAAATTGCTCCCCCAAATGTTTTCACAAGGGTTTGAACTTGGGAACTCTCCTTGGCGCACACAAGCATGAGCGCATGACACGGCCAGCGCACACATTGGCGTGCAGCTTGGACGCACGGGCAGGGAGGCAAGGCGCACCAAGGCAACATTGCCCTGCCCTCCACAAGGGCAGGGCAGCATCCTGAAGGTCTCTCCCACACTTGGCACGCGACATGCTTCCTCACACAACTTTCCTGCTCTGCCCTCCACAAGAGCAGAGCAGCCACCTGGGAGCATCATGGGCCAAAATTCAACCAAAATCTCATTTAAATTCAATTCCTCTCCAAATTGAATCAAGGCCAAGCAAACCCATTTCTCCTCAAATCTAAAGCAAGCAAAGCCCATATCATCACTCAAAGGCACAAGAACAAGCTAGATTAGGAATTTCATTTTGTGAATTTATTTTTAATTTCAATTTCATTTTATTTTCATTTTGTAAAAAGCCTATATAAAGGGCATCACTCTCATTTCAGAGGGGAGGTTGGCTCTAATAGGGGAGCTCGATTAAAAAGAGTGCTAGCTCCACTAGGGAGTATTAGGATTTGAGAGCTCTCTCTCTTAGTTTTCATTTCTGTTTTGAAATTTTGGATTGAGGTTGGAGGAATTCTGTTTCAATCTTTAATCTGAAATCCATCTTTGTTCATCTTCTGCATAATTTCTAAGAATTGAAAGTTGAATCTGCGTTCTCATTTACTGCTTCCATCTTTCTTTCTTCTTCAATCTGCTTTCTACATTGATCAAGGAAGGGCTTGAGATCTAGACTTGTTCTCTAGTCTCATTGATTCCCTGAGATCTTGAATTTCTTTTCTGAATTTCACAATTGAGTTGAATTTTGTTTCTGTCTTGATCAAGTGAGCAATTGAGCTCTTGGCTTTCCTTCTGTTTTTACTGTTTCATTGAAATTGTTAATTTCACTTTAAGACTTGAGAAATGATCTATGTCTCTTTGTTGCATCTCATTGCTCCCAATTTAATTTCCTGCACTTGTGTTCTTCTGCAATTTACATTTAAGCTACTATGACCTTGAATTTACTTTTCCTACAATTTAATTTCCTTGCAATTGTTCTAAGTTTGGATCTACTGCTCTCATTTAATTTCCAGCACCCCAGCCCCCTTTACATTTGATGCAATTTACATTTCTTGTCATTTAAGATTTTGTCAATCTACTTTTCTTTCTCTTTAAGTTTCCTGCCACTTTACTTTCTGCAATTTAAATTCCCTGCAAATTTACATTCTGTTGCTCAACTTCACACAATTCATTCAATGTTAGCTTGACTAAACTAATCACCCACTAAAGTTGCTTGATCCATCAATCCCTGTGGGATCGACCTCACTTTTGTGAGTTATTACTACTTGATGCGACCCGGTATACTTGCCGGTTGGATTTGTGTGTTGGAAATTCGTTTTTCCGCAAAAACACCATCAAAGCCATGCGGCCGCGTCACGGCGATTTGCGCTCCTTCGCGCGGTCGCGTGAGCCATGCGACCGCGTCACTTTTCGCTGGTTATCTCCTCAAATTCTTGTGTTCCTTCCATTTTTGCTAGCTTCCTCTCCAATCTCCGTCTCATTCATGCCCTATGAAGCCTGAAACACTCGACGCACAGATTACGGCATCGAATGGAATAAAGGAGAATTAAAATTAAATAATTAAAGTCTCTAGGAGGCAATTTTCAAAGATGTAATAAAATCAGGAAGGAAATCTAAATGCATGCTAAATTGATGAATAAGTGGGTAAGGATCACGACAAAACCACACAATTAAACACAATATAAACTATAAATTAGTGGTTTATTAACCTCCCCACACTTAAACATTAGCATGTCCTCATGCTAAATTGAAGGAGACAAGGAAATAAGTATGAACATGCAGAAACTCATGAAATGCAATGCAATCCTACATATATAAATAAATGCAACTATATGATTATTATCCACTTGATCAAAAGTAAATAAGCCCTTCAAAACAATTACAAATCAAATTCCACTAATTCTATCATCATGTAATAAAACTGATAAAAGTGCAAGAAGATAGCTTATGAAGGCCGGAAACATGAAAATTCAAGCATTGAACCCTCACTGATAAAGTATGTATGCTCTAATCTCTCGTGTATAGGGTAATCACTCTATTCTTCTCTAGTCATGCTTTCTAACTTTTGTTTTTCTCCTAACCAATCAACAACAGTTAATATACCAATGCAAACATCATGAGGTCTTTTCAGGGTTGTAATGGGGCCAAGGTGCAGGTAAGGATATATGTATGGCTAAGTGAGCTTTATAAATTGAATCTTTAATTAACCTAAGCTCTCACCTAATATACATATATTCTATATACTTTTAAATTCATGCCTAGCTACCCATAATTCCCTTTTTCAACCCATACTCATGTTTCAACCTTGTATTTTAATTCTATCATATGTGCATTGATCTTTGAATTCTGAATTTAGCATTGGGGTAATTTTGTCCCTTTATTTATTGATTTTTTTATATATATATAAATAAAGCTTATCAATGCACATAGATTTTTCATTCTTATATTTTTACATGAGTGGGTATCCAAATTTCCTTTAAATTTTCATGACACATTCCCTTAACAACTTTTGTTCCTAGAATTTCCCATACTTAACTAACACACACAATTCTATCTTAAGCTAACCAAAGATTCAATTTGGGATATGCAATTGATTTTCAGCTTAAGGTTAGTAATGTGGTACAATATAGAACAATTGGGGTTTTAAAAGCTCAAAGTGGTTAACAAGGGTAATTGAAAAGGGTAGGCTTGATTTGGATAAGTGAGTTTAAACAAATAATGGCCTCAATCATGTGCAAGCATGTAAATATAATAAATATTGGACATATAAGATAAAACAAAATATAGATTACAATCATAGAGAAGTAAACACACAAGAATAAAATAATTATGGTTAAATAATGTAACCATGCATAAAGGCTCAAATCTTTCACAGGTTGTGTGTTCTTTAGCTCAAACATCATGTTCCAAATACAACTCAAGCAGATTTATCATGAAAATTTTGGAAAATTAGTGAAATTTTGTTCCAAAGATAGATTTTTAAAAGAAACTTATTGTCTTTTCAATCAAGTAGAACATGCATGCAACTATCCTAACCTATGCAATTTATTCTATTCTATAACAGAAAGAAAAATCTAACTAAAATATCCTAATTATTGGTGTCAGAGAAGAGAATTTACCATCGGAAGTCAGGTACTGACTGACCTCCCCACACTTAAGGCTTTGCACCGTCCTCGGTGCCGTCTGTTAGGAACAGGGGTGGGCTGGTAGCAGTATCTCCATAGTCGGGATCATCATGGCTCCCGGTGCTGGTAAAAGAAATGGAGTCCGGGGTGTCTGAGTCTCTATAGCGTCCCTTGAGTAGCTCCTTGAGGTGTTTGAATCGGCGCTCATTACGGCGCTCTCTCATCTTTTCTTTCTGTTCATGCCGATCCAACTTTTCAAGTATCTGCTGGAGCAATTTCTCAGTGGTAGATGCTTGTAGTGTTGAAGAAGGAATATCTTCAACCGGCTCAGGAGGCTGGCTTGTAGTGGCTGCTGAAAGTCTGAGGTATTTCCCATTAGGGACATATTGATCATCCCGTGGAAGCATGGCTTTGGTGTCCCCAGCTCTGCAGGAGACTCCGACTGCTGAGACAAGAGTTGAGACCAAGGCGGGGAAAGGTAACTTGCCCGCGATTTGTACATGCTCTATAGCATGCCGGATGTGTCTTGAAAGATCCAGAGGTTGGTCTGTAAGGATGCACCATAGTAGAACAGCCATGTCCGCAGTGAAGGAGGACTCATGAGTGCTCGGGAAGACGTAATGGGACATGATCTGTGCCCATACGCGAGCCTCCAAAGTAAGTGCGGAAGCCAAGATTCCCTTAGGGCGGTTGTGGTGGTATCCGTAGATCCAACGGCTGCCAGGTAAAGCAATGACTCTGAGAACGGAGTCCCAGTCAAATTGGTATCGCTGGCGCTGAAGGGTGGCTTCTTGAAAAGCGTCCATTCCTGCTGGAATAGGGGGAAGACTCAGAACTTGCTGAATGGCCCTTCTGTAATGGGGACTTACTTCTGCCGAACATAAACAGACTGCAGGGTCGGTATGTAGAAGTTGGAGTAGAACTCAACTACCCAAGAAAGATTGACCTGCCTTGGCTATCTCCGTAGGAAACCCATTGTCTTCGCTCAATTTGCGGCTCAACAAAGGTGGCAATATTGGGCGGGAGGATGAAAAGGTATTCATTGTTATAGTGCCTTTCTGCTAGGATAGGGAACATCTGCTCACAGTAGCGATTGGAAAATCGCGCAGTGTCCTTTGCTGGAAAGGCTTTCTCTTTGTCGTCAACCTTTATTATCCTCTTAACTCTTTTTGTTGAGGGTTTGACTGCGGTTGAAGAAGGCTCTACCACTAATGCTCTTTTAGTTCCTCTTCTTACTGGTGGTTTGGAAGTAGCTTTCTCTTTTCCTTTCTTGGTGGCCATCCTGAAAGAAGGGAAGAGAAAGAAAATTAAATTCAAAGAGAGAGAGCAAGGAAGAGGGTAGTGTAAGGGATAGTCAATGCACAATAAAGATAAATGGCATTAACACATGGTCCGGATTACATGTGGAAAGCTCATCAATGGAAGTATAGCAAGTGCATGTGGGACAATGGAATGCAAGAGGTTTATTGGCATGCAGGCAAAGGCATGAGTATCATATATCAAACATTCAATGTCCAAGTTAGGTTAGCATTTGTAACAAACCAACTATCACGTTTGTATTGACAATTAAATTGAATTAATAAAATATGAAAGGAAGTTAGTGAAAAGCAAGCATTGCAGAGTAGAGTAAAGTAATGTAGAAAAGTGCATGGTGCTATATGGGCTTTTTCACAAACACATGGCATGCATGGTAAACAAGATATAAAAAGTGTGAAATTGAACATGCATGCAATCCCTTAAATAAGAGAAAAATAATTGTCAAACAATTTGCAATAATCCACAAGCATATAATGAGGAATGATGACTCAAAAGGTTTCTAACACCATGTAAAAGGAAGAACAAGAAGAAGGAAAAATAAAGATTTGAAAAGAAAAAGAAAAGAAAAAGAAAATAATAATATATATAAATAATATAATAAGAATGATAGAAAAGAGAAAAAGGAAGAAGAAGGTAAAACCTTGTTAATGGTGGTGAGAGATAGAGAGAGTGAAAGGTAAGGTAGAAGGGGAAAGGGAGAAAGAAGGAAGAAGGGGGGAAAAGAAAAAGTAGGGTTTGGAGGAGAAAAAGATAAGATAATGTGGCCTACTGGGTTGAGCTGTGCGGCGCATACGACGCGGCCGCGGACGGCACGCGTTCGCGTAGATGCGCGCCAGGAAGGGGGATGCGATCGCGTCGGTCACGCGGTCACGTGACCTACGTTGTGCTGCTGGCGCGAGTGCAGCCTCGCTCCAGCACAACTCTCTGTTCAATATAATTCAATTGCCAAATTAAGGTGACGCGATCGTGTGGGTCAAGCGATCGCGTGACTGTGCATCAGAAAGTATGTGATGCGGCCACGTCGACGACACGGTCGCGTGACAAGGATTGTGCTTCCAGCACCAATCCAGCACCACTCTCGCACAATATAGCATTGTGCACCCTTCTAGGTCGAAAATGTAGGGCACGCGGCCGCGTGGAGCACGCGGTCGCGTGGGAGGCCACAATTTCCACGCGACGCGGTCGCGTCAGCGACACGGCCGCGTGGAGTAAATTGTGCCTTTGGCACGATTCCAGCGCTGCTCCTGCGTAACTTTCTGTTCATTTTATTTTTCTTCACTCCCCCTGCCACGCGGATGCGTCGCTTGTGCGATCGCATCGCGTGGCAAAAAATATTTTATTTTATTTTTTTTTTAAGAAAGATAAAGACATGTAATTGAAAGAACACGAAAGAATTAATAAAGAGAAGAGTTATTTAAAGAAAGAAAACTAAAAGTGAAGAAAAGAACGATCATACCGCGGTGGGTTGTCTCCCACCAAGCACTTTGCTTTAACGTCCGTAAGTTGGACGCTTTACTAGCTCAATCTGTTGCTATGTAGGGATCTTCCAGGCAGAAGATCTCAAGCTCCTTGCTCTTCTGCACCTTCTCACCATGGTATAGCTTCAGGCGGTGTCCATTAACCTTAATAAGTTCAGAACTGGAAGGATGGCTTAGGTGATAAACTCCGTACGGTTCAGCCTTCTCTATTATGTATGGACCTTCCCATTTTGATCTCAACTTACTGGGCATGAGCCTCAGTCGAGATTTGTAAAGGAGAACAAAATCTCCAGGTTGGAACTCTCTCTTCTTGATGTTTTGATCATGCACAGCTTTCATCTTTTCCTTGTATATTCTAGAGTTCTCATAAGCTTCTAGGCGAAGGTTCTCCAGTTCCTGCAGTTGTAACTTTCTTTCAGCTCCAGCATCCTCAATCCCCATGTTGCACTCTTTAACTGCCCAGAAGGCTCTGTGTTCGATTTCAACTGGGAGATGACAAGCTTTTTCATAAACTAAGCGGAAGGGACTCATCCCAATGGGTGTCTTGTATGCTGTTCTATAAGCCCACAATGCATCTTGTAGTCTGGTGCTCCAGTCTTTTCTGTGAGGCTTTACTATCTTTTGCAAGATACGTTTAATTTCTCTGTTTGACACCTCGGCTTGCCCATTAGTTTGGGAATGGTAAGCTGTTGCAACTTTATGAATTATCCCATGCTTCTTCATCAATCCTGTTAGTCTCCTGTTACAAAAATGGGTGCCTTGATCGCTCACGATCGCTCGTGGTGATCCAAAGCGGCATATAATATGGTTTCTCACAAAGGAAACAACAGTGTTAGCATCATCAGTGCGGGTAGGAATTGCTTTCACCCATTTGGAAACATAATCTACAGCTAACAATATATAAAAATATCCACTGGAATTTGGAAATGGACCCATGATGTCAATGCCCCAAACATCAAAAATTTCACAGAAGAGCATATATTCTTGAGGCATCTCATCCCTCTTGGATATGTTACCAAATTTTTGGCATGGGTGACAAGATTTACAAAACTCAGCAGCATCTCTAAAAAGAGTAGGCCACCAGAATCCACAGTCTAAGATCTTTCTAGCTGTTCGTTGAGGGCCAAAATGTCCTCCACTTTCAGATGAGTGACAGGCCTCTAAAATGGACTGGAATTCTGATTGAGGTACACAACATCTAATTATCTGGTCTGCGCCACATCTCCATAAATATGGATCATCCCATATATAATATTTAGACTCGCTTTTCAGCTTGTCTCTTTGATGTTTAGAAAAATGTGGAGGAAATGTGCGGCTAACTAAATAATTAGCAACAGGTGCATACCAAGGGACTACCTCAGATATTGCTTGCATGTTGTCAAAAGGAAAATTATCATCTATAGGAGTAGAATCACCCTTAATATGTTCAAGGCGACTCAAGTGGTCTGCAACTAAATTTTGATTTCCACTCCTATCCTTGATTTCTAAATCAAATTCTTGTAACAACAGTATCCAACGTATAAGTCTTGGTTTGGATTCCTTTTTAGCCAATAGATACTTTAGAGCTGCATGGTCCGAATACACTACTACTCTAGTACCAAGTAAATAAGCCCAGAATTTATCCAGAGCAAAAACAATAGCAAGTAGTTCTTTCTCAGTAGTAGTATAATTGGACTGGGCAGTGTCTAAAGTCTTAGACGCATAGGCAATAACAAAAGGGTTCTTACCTTCACGCTGAGCCAGCGCTGCTCCTACTGCATGGTTGGAATCATCGCACATGATTTCAAATGGCTGGTTCCAATCGGGTTTGATGTGCGGAAAACGATCCGACACAAAACTCACCGGCAAGTGCACCGGGTCGCATCAAGTAATAATAACTCACGGGAGTGAGGTCGATCCCACAGGGATTGAAGGATTGAGCAATTTTGGTTTAGTGGTTTATTTAGTCAAGTGAATCAAGATTTGGTTGAGTGATTTGTGATTTGCAGAATTTAAATTGCATGGAAAGTAAAGGGAATGGGTAAATTGCATGAAATTAAAGAGAACTGAAATTTAAAGTGCTGAATCTTAAAGAGCAAGAAATTAAATGGCAGAAACTTAGAACACAAGAAATATAAATTGCAGAATCTTAAATTACAAGAAATGTAAATGGCTTGAATTGTAAAGGGAGTTGGGAGTTGGATTTGCAGAAATTAAACAAGGAAAAGTAAATTGCAACAAACAGAGAAAGTAGAAGATGACTTGGATTCAATCGGATCTAAAACAGAAATGTAATTGAGCTTGAAAAGCATTAAACGGGGAATGAAAAATTAGAATTCAGATCTCAGGACCCAAGAGACTAGATAACCAAGTCTAGATCTCAATGCCTTCCTAGATCTAACAAGAACAATTGCAAAGGAAATGAAGAATTGTAAAGTGCAGAGAAAGTAGAAGAAGAAGCAATTAATAGAAACGGAAATTTAATTGTGCAGTGAAATGAAACAGAGAGAGATCTTAGGATGAGATTAAAACAGAATTCCTTCAATTCTCCAATCCAAGATCCAAGCCAATTGTAATTGAAATTGAAAGCAATAAAACTAAGAGGAAGAGAAGTGAATTTTCCTTCCCTGAGACTAAGAAACTCCTAATTCACTCAATACCCAAAAACTATTCTGAAAACATCAAAGAAAAGCTCCAAAGAAAAAGTCTCCCCCGAATAACTTGAATTCTATCCTATTTATACACTTTCTTCAAATGATCTTCAAGCTTTGAATTGGGCCTTTGCTCTTGGTAGAATTGGGTTGAGAGAGGCCTTGGTTGATTGCTCTTGGAATTTGGAGAGGAATCAAAGTGAACCAATTGAACCGGGTTGGAGTTTTGCAAAAGTTTGAGTAAAAGTTTGAGTAAAAGTTTGAGGTTAACTTTTACTCTAACTTTTCATATCAGTTTCCATGCTTTGCTGCTATCCACGTTGGGGCAAAAGTTAGGGGTCTAACTTTTGCTCCAACGTTAGCCTCCTAATGTGTACTTATGGTGCCAACGTTAGCCCAAAAGTTAGAGGCTAACGTTGGCGCAAACTTTTGCTCCTAGGGTGCATTCTTCATGTGCCAACGTTAGCCCAAAAGTTAGGGGCTAACGTTGGCGCAAACTTTTGGTGCCCAGGGTGTTCTTTTCATGTGCCAACGTTAGCTCAAAAGTTAGGGGCTAACGTTGGCGCAAACTTTTGGTGCCCAGGGTGTTCTTTTCAGGTGCCAACGTTAGCCCAAAAGTTAGGGGCTAACGTTGGGGCTAACTTTTCACCCAAAAGTTTGTGCAAAAGTTTGAGGCTAACTTTTGGTCCAGCTTTTTGCTTCCTGGTTCATTTTTACTTATTCCATTGTCCTCTCTTTACTCCTAGCCATTCCTTCTTGCTTCAACCTTTCTCCAAGCTTTCTTCACCTATCATTAATCAACCAAACACATCAAAGCTATGCTTAAAATCATGAGTTATTCATTCTTTCACAATATGCAACAAATATAGCATAAAATCTCATGAAATTGCATTAATTCATCTATGGTTGATTCAATCAAAGGAAGCATGAAAATCTACCCAAATTGGCTTGCTTAGACCTCAAGAAAGTGCATCAAAGCTATGCTTAAAATCATGAGTTATTCATTCTTTCACAATATGCAACAAATATAGCATAAAATCTCATGAAATTGCATTAATTCATCTATGGTTGATTCAATCAAAGGAAGCATGAAAATCTACCCAAATTGGCTTGCTTAGACCTCAAGAAAGTGCATAATTCAAGTGAAAACAAAAGAAAAAGACTAGTGAAACTAGGCTAAGATGACTTGTCATCAGGGTCCTCTCACAATTGGAGCTTGAGTTAGAGCAGTCTTTAGCTTATCAAATGCTTGTTTGCAATCCTTACTGAACTCGAACTCAAAATCCTTTTGTAGTAATCTGGATAAGGGAAGTGCCACCTTACTAAAGTCCTTAATAAATCTCCTGTAGAAACCTGCATGGCCAAGGAACGAACGGACTTCCCTCACATAAGAGGGGTAAGGTAAACTAGAAATAACATTCACCTTTACTGGGTCTATAGAAATGCCATTATTAGATACCACATGTCCCAATACAATCCCTTGCTTTACCATAAAGTGGCATTTTTCGAAATTCAACACAAGGTTTGTATTAATACATCTATCTAATACTCTAGATAATCCATCTAAGCAAAGGTTAAAAGAATCACCATAAACGCTAAAATCGTCTATAAAAACTTCTATACAGTCCTCAATAAGATCAGAGAAAAGACTCATCAAGCACCTCTGGAAAGTAGCTGGTGCATTGCACAAGCCAAAGGGCATTCTCTTATAAGCATAGGTCCCAAAAGGACATGTAAAAGTAGTCTTTTCCTGATCCTCAGGAGCTATATGAATCTGGAAATAACATGTATAACCATCTAAAAAGCAATAATGTGATTTACCTGACAGGCGATCCAGCATTTGATCAATGAATGGAAGTGGATAGTGATCCTTACGAGTAGCTTGGTTGAGACGCCTGTAATCAATGCAGACTCTCCAAGCATTCTAAACTCTAGTTGTTATGAGCTCTCCATGCTCATTTTTCACTGTAGTGACTCCGGACTTCTTGGGCACCACTTGCACTGGGCTCACCCATTCACTGTCTGAAATGGGATATATGATACCGGCCTCCAATAGTCTGGTCACTTCCTTTTTGACAACTTCCAAGATGGTAGGATTCAATCTTCTTTGTGGTTGACGGACAGGTCTTGCTCCCTCTTCTAAAAATATTCTGTGCTTGCATATTTGAGGGTTGATTCCCACTATGTCTGCCAAACTCCACCCTATTGCCTTCTTATGCTTCCTCAACACATCAAGTAGCTGTTCTTCTTGTTGAGAAGTCAGTTCTCTTGCAATAATAACCCGAAACTTCTGCTCATCCTCAAGGTAAGCATATTTGAGATGTGGAGGGAGAGGTTTCAATTCTAACTTTTGATCGTGGACAGGCTCTGGGTTATCTGGGGCTTGTGAAAATGGTGAAGTGCCCTCATTGTCAGTTAAGAGGATCCCCACACTTGGACCTTGTCCAGTATGCCTCTCTTCAAACTCTTCTTTTTGAACTTCAGCCACACTTTCGTCTATGACATCACACTGGAAGATAGAACGATCTTCTGGGGGGTTGTCAATGACTCCATTCAGATTGAAGATTACTATGCGGCCATCTATTTCAAAGGAGTATGTCCCTGAAAAAGCATCCAATTTGAATTTTGATGTCTTCAGGAATGGTCTTCCAAGTAGGATTGATGATGGCTTATCTGAGTCATTATGGGGCATCTCCAAGATATAAAAATCAGTGGGAAATGTGAGCCCTTTAATGTTCACCAAAACATCTTCAGCAACTCCAGCAACTGTAATAATGCTTTTATCTGCAAACACAAAACGAGCTGCCGACCTTTTTAAGGGAGGGAGCCTTAAAACATCATATATAGACAAAGGCATTATACTGACACATGCTCCTAAATCACACATGCAATCATAAATTACTACACCACCAATAGGACAACTAACTATGGAAGGACCTGGATCACTACATTTCTCAAGTAATCCTCCCATTAAAGCAGATATAGAACTACCTAAAGGAATAGTTTCTAATTCATTAATTTTATCTTTATGGATACATAAGTCTTTTAGAAACCTTGCATATTTAGGTACTTGCTGAATAACATCAAAAAGGGGAACAGTTACCTCAACCTTTTTGAATATTTCTACCATTTTAAGATCAGGTTCCAGCTGCTTCCTAGGCTTCCTTGCAAGTTGTGGGAATGGAATGAGAGTAGTGTTTTCTGTGGTGCCTGCACCTTTTTGTGCTTCTTCCTGTGGTTGAGCTATTTCTTCTTTAATTGTGTCCTGTATATCCTCTTCCTCTTCAACATCTTCAATTTCTACCACCTCTTCAGCTGAGGCGTATTCTGGTGAGCTTGGTTCCTCCTGATTCCTCTCCTACAGTGTGGTTCCGGACCTCAGGGTGATGGCATTAATGCCTCCCTTTGGATTGGGTAATGGTTGAGAGAGGATTCCAGTAGTGCTTGAAGGTTGGTTACTGAAATTTTGTGATGAACCAAGTTGTGTCAAAAAAGCTTGCAGAGTAGAGGTGAAACCATTCAGACTGGCGTTAATACTGTTCACGATGGTATTTTCCATGGCCAGTTGTCTTTTCTCAAAATCTTGTAATAATTCTTCATTAGAAGATACAGAAGAATGAGTAATTTGAGAGGTTTGCTGCTGATTGTTCGGTGGTCCTTGGTTTTGCCTCAGGTGAGGTGCTCGGTAAGGTTGATTTTGCTGCCTGTTGTTGTAATTATTCCACCTCTGATTTCCCTAATTATCTCTGCCTCCCCTATTATTGTTGTCCCTCCAATTCTGGTTTGAATTGTCCTGCCATCCATGGTTATTATTTCCACTTTGAGTGTACCCTTGGTTGGGGCGGTCATAGAAATTGTGAGTGGATGCCACCATGTTGTCTTCTTGTTGGAGCTGCGGGCATTCATCAGTATAATGGCTGTAATCAGCACAAATTCCACAAATTCTTTGTGGGACTAGTTGTTGGTTTTGCTGCGGTTGAGTTTACTGAGCTTGTTGATTTAACTGTATTTGCTTAAGCAGGTTGGTCATTTCACAGATGCTTCGATTTAGAGCAGCAATCTCTATGCCAAAAGATACTTCTGCAACAGCCCTTGAACGGCCTTGCTTATGTCTGTGGTTCCGAGTAGATTCAGCTAAAGCACTGATCAATTGCCAAGCTTCATAAGTGGTCTTGTACTTCTTCATAGACCCATTGCTGGCACTTTCCAATGTGGTCTTATCTTGGGGCCTCATACCTTGTGTGACATAGCTGAGTAGCACGATCTTGTCAATCATGTGGTGGGGGCATGCTTCCAGAAGATTATTGAAGCGCTCCCAGTATTCAAAGAGAGTCTCATTGTCATCCTGAACAATTGTAGATATATCCTTCCTCAGTTTATCAGTAACTTCAGATGGGAAGAATTTCTCCATGAACTCCTTTCTGAGTGTATCCCAGTTGGATACGTTTGCTAGAGGTTGAGTGTAGTACCACTCTCTTGCTTTTCCCTCAAGAGAGAACGGAAAAGCTTTCAGCAGAATTGAAGTTTCATCAGCACCATCACGCCTGACAGTAGAACAGGCTGCCTGGAAATCTCTCAAATGCTTGATAGGCTCTTGAGCAGGTAGGCCATGAAACTTCGGCATCAAATTTAGCAGTGTAGTCTTTATTTCAAAATCCGTAGCTACCGCTGGATGATGCGCTTGAAACGGTTGTAGTGTAAAATCAGGAGCTCCTTCCTCCTGAATGGTAATTATTCTAGCTGCCATGTTTTCTGCACGTAAAACAATCGAATCAGTAGAACGGGGGCTGGTTTCTTCCTCAGATTCACTTTCAGATCCGCCCTCAGAGCGGACTAACCTACATTGTTCTCACCTTATTCGTGAAATTGTTCTTTCAATTTCAGGATCGAATATTAGCAAAATTTGACGGAAGAAATACGCAGCTCATAGTAGCAAAATTAAATAAAATGCAAATAAATAAATTCTAATTAATAAAATAAGCACTCTATTGCAACTCCCCGGCAACGGCGCCAAAAATTGATGGAGATGCAGAAGCTGGTGAATTAAAAATTTATTAAAATGTTTACGTTGCAAGTATAGTTCTTAACTCACCGAAAATCTGCCTATCAATTTAGAAATATGTCACTGAAAGTTTAAATTAAAATTACTGGGAGTTTTAAGTCCCAGGTCATCTCCCAACGAGTTGCAAAAAAGTGTGCTGTTTTATTAATCAGATATTCCAAAAAAAGTTGAGCTAAGTAAATTGGGAATTAAATTGAGGAATTTTAAATAATAAAAATAAAAGGCATTGACTAAGAATTGATTGGTTAGAATCTCTATCATTGATGGTGTGATTGTAAGTTTAATTTATAATTAATAGTTGTTCCGTTTGGTTATCCCTTACTAGGTAAGAGAAAGTCAAACAAGTGGAAATGCCAGATCTGTTCACAAGTTGCAACCCACTTAGTTTAAAGGGATTGGCGTCGGTGACAGGATAGCAATCCAACATTTAACCCAATTACAAATTTTTCTTTCAATCCTTCCAACTCAAGAGTTCATTTTAATCAACTCCCAATCAAGTAATGAAACTACTCACGCATTGTAATTAAAGAATCCATGGCACATAAAAGGGAATTAAAAGAAGACATGATTATTGAAATGGAAATTAACTTGGAAAGAAATAATCCTTGCATTAATTAATCATAAAAATATCTGAATGACAAAATTGAACATAACAAAGAACATGGAAGAATAAAACCAAGTGAAGAGAACAAACTGGAATGATGAAGTCTTGATGAGGAAATAACTCTTCTCAATGTTCCAATGCTAAGATCAATTGAAAATTAGAATTCTAAAAACTAGAGAGAAAAACCTAAGAGAGTGAAAAAACTCGATCTAAAACTACTCAATGAATTGTCTCTTGTTTCTGCATATTCTCTGACTCTAGTCTGCTGTTCCAGACCGAAAACTGGGCCGAAAACTAGGCTAAAGTCGCTGGTTTCAGATTCTGCAGTTTATGCAGATCGCGCATGTCACGCGATCGCGTCGTCCATGCGGACGCGTAGCTTGCGCTTTTCCTCTTCACGCGTTCGCGTCGTCCACGCTACCGCGTTGCTTGTGCTTTTCAATCCGCACGGCCGCGCAAGCCATGCGGCCGCGTCACGGCAATTTGCGCTCCTTCACGCGGTCGCGTGAGCCATGCGACCGCGTCACTTTTCGCTAGTTATCTCCTCAAATTCTTGTGTTCCTTCCATTTTTGCTAGCTTCCTCTCCAATCTCTGTCTCATTCATGCCCTATGAAGCCTGAAATACTCGACACACAGATTACGGCATCGAATGGAATAAAGGAGAATTGAAATTAAATAATTAAAGTCTCTAGGAAGCAATTTTCAAACATGTAATAAAATCAGGAAGGAAATCTAAATGCATGCTAAATTGATGAATAAGTGGGAAAGGATCACGACAAAACCACACAATTAAACACAATATAAACTATAAATTAGTGGTTTATCACACTTATCATCATTCTCATCTATGAACGTGTGCCTGACAACCACCTCCGTTTTACCTTAGATTGAATGGATATCTCTTGGATTCCTTAATCAGAATCTTCGTGGTATAAGCTAGAATCCATTGGCGGCCATTCTTGAGAATCCGGAAGGTCTAAACCTTGTCTGTGGTATTCTGAGTAGGATTCAGGGATTGAATGACTGTGACAAGCTTTAAACTCGCGATTGTGGGGCGTTAGTGACAGACGCAAAAGAATCACTGGATTCTATTCCGACATGATCGAGAACCGACAGATGAATAGTCGTGCTGTGACAGAGCACGTTGAACACTTTCACTGAGACGACGGGACGGTAGCCATTGACAACGGTGATTCCCAACATACAGCTTGCCATGGAAAGGAGTAAGAAGGATTGGATGAAGACAGTAGGAAAGCAGAGAGATGGAAGGGATAAAGCATCTCCATACGCTTATCTGAAATTCTCACCAATGAATTACATAAGTATCTCTATCTTTATTTTATGTTTTATTTATCTTTTAATCATTAATCCTCCATAACCATTTGAATCCGCCTGACTGAGATTTACAAGATGACGATAGCTTGCTTCATACCAACAATCTCCGTGGGATCGACCCTTACTCGCGTAAGGTTTATTACTTAGACGACCCAGTGCACTTGCTGGTTAGTTGTGCGAAGTTGTGATAAAGAGTTGAGATTGCAATTGAGCGTACCATGTTGATGGCGCCATTGATGATCACAATTTCTTGCACCAAGAAGTCCGTTTGTTCCTTGGCCATGCAGGTTTCTACAGGAGATTCATTAAGGAGTTCGGTAAGGTAGCATTACCCTTATCCAGACTACTGCAGAAAGATATTGAGTTTGAGTTCAGTGAGGATTGTATGCAAGCATTTGATAAGCTAAAGATCGCCCTAACTCAAGCTCCAATTGTGAGAGGACCAGACTGGAGCCAGAATTTTGAGATTATGTGTGATTCCTCCAACCATGCAGTAGGAGTGGCACTGGCTCAGCGCGACGGTAAGGATCTTTTCGTAATAGCTTATGCGTCTAAGACCTTAGACGCTGCTCAGTCTAATTACACTACTACTGAAAAGGAGCTTCTTGCTATTGTTTTTTGCTCTGGATAAATTCCGAGCCTATTTACTTGGTACTAAGGTAGTAGTGTACTCGAACCATGCAGCTCTAAAATATTTATTAGCTAAAAAAGAGTCCAAACCAAGGTTGATACGTTGGATACTGTTGCTGCAAGAATTTGACTTAGAAATTAAGGAAAAAGAGTGGTAACCAGAATTTAGTGGCTGACAACTTTTTGTCGCCTTGAGCACATTAAGGATAACTCCACCCCTATCAATGATGCTTTTCCACTTGATAGCTTGCATGCAGTATCTGTAGTAGCTCCTTGGTATGCACCCGTAGCTAATTATCTAGTTAGCCATATTTTCCCTCCCAATTTTACTAAGCATCAAAGAGACAAGCTGAAAAGCGAGTCTAAATATTATATATGGGATGATCCATATTTATAGAGGTGTGGTGCTGACCAGGTAAGTAGAAGGTGTGTACCCCAATCAGAATTCCAGTCCATTTTGGAGGCTTGCCACTCATCTGAGAGTGGAGGACATTTTGACCCTCAAAGAACAGCTAGAAAAATTTTAGACTGTGGATTCTGGTGGCCTACTCTTTTTAAATATGCTGCTATCTTTTGTAAATCTTGTTCCCCATGCCAAAGGTTTGGTAATATATCCAAGAGGGATGAGATGCCTCAACAGATTATGCTTTTCTGTGAAATTTTTTATATTTGGGGCATTGACTTCATGGGTCCATTTCCAAACTCTAGTGGTTACCTTTATATACTGTTAGCTGTAGATTATGTTTCTAAATGGGTGGAAGCAATTCCTATCCGTATTGCTGATGCTAACACTATTGTTTCCTTTGTTAGAAACCATATTATTTGTCGCTTTGGATAACCACGAGCAATCGTGAGCGATCAAGGCACTCACTTTTGTAACAGAAGACTAATTGAATTACTGAAGAAGCATGGGATTGTTCACAAAGTAGCAACAGCTTATCATCCCCAGACCAATGGGCAAGCAGAGGTATCTAACAGAAAGATTAAACGCATTACAGAGAAGATAGTAAAGCCTCATAGGAATGACTGGAGTGCCAGGTTACAAGATGCGCTATGGGCATATCGAACAGCGTACATGACACCTATTGGGATGAGCCCCTTCCGCTTAGTGTACGGTAAGGCCTGCCACCTTCCAGTAGAAGTGGAACACAAGGCCTTCTGGGCTGTAAAGGAATGCAACATGAATTTTACGGAAGCTGGTGCTGAAAGAAAGCTGCAACTAGCAGAATTAGAGAACCTTCGCCTAGAAGCATATGACAACTCCAAGCGATACAAGGAAAAGATAAAGGTTGTCCATGACAAGCACATAAAAAGGAGAGAATTCAGACCAGGGGAGTTAGTTCTTCTTTACAACTCCAGGCTGAGGCTTATGCCAGACAAACTGAGATCAAGATGGGAAGGTCCCTACAGAGTTGAAAAGGCAAAGCCACACAGAGTTTTTCACCTGCATCATCCTTCTAGCTCCAAATTGATTAAGGTCAATGGACACCGCTTAAAGCTTTATCATGGTGAGAAGATGAAGGATCACAAAGAGCTAGAGGTCTTCCTCCTGGAAGACCCACCAACAGAAGTAGAATGAGCCTAATGACCGCCCAACTTAAGGACGTAAAAGCAAAGTCCTAGGTGGGAGACAACCCACCATGGTATGATTGTTCCGTTTCAGTCTTAGTTTTATTTTTTCATTGTCTACTTTATGTTTTTTTCTCTTAAATGACTCTTCTCATAAACCTCTGCACTTAGTCTGCATCTGCATTCGCATTCTACATAAAAAAGGGAAAAGAACATGCGACGCGCAAGCGTCACTGACGCGTACGTGTCATATGTGCTTTCGTAACTAGAAGAAAAGAAACAGAAAGTTACGCGGGAGCTTGGCTGGAGGCGTGCCATAAGCACAAACACGCCCATGCGAACGCATCCCTGACGCGTCCGCGTCACTTGCAAATCTGCCTTCCACGCTAGCACGTCACCCACGCGCAAGCGTGACCCTGCAATAACAACGTAAATAAGTGTTTGGTAGAATGTTATGATGGAATGGGGCTGGAGTTGTGCTGGAAGCATGATGAGCGGATAATTTATACGCTTTTTGGCATTATTTTTAGATAGCTTTTAGTAGGATTTAGTTAGTTTTTAGTATATTTTTAATAGTTTTTAATCAAAATTCACATTTCTGGAATTTACTATGAGTTTGTGTGTTTTTCTATGATTTCAGATATTTTCTGGCTGAAATTGAGGGACTTGAGCAAAAATCTGATTCAGAGGCTGAAAAAGGACTGCTGATGTTGTTTGATTCTGACCTCCATGCACTGGAAATAGATTTTTTGGAGCTACCGAAACCCAAATGGCGTGCTCTCAACTGCGGTGGAAAGTAGACATCCAGGGCTTTTCAGCAATATATAATAGTCTATGCTTTGCTCGAGTTTTGACGACACAAACTTGCGTTCAAACACCAACTTCCTGCCCTATTCTGGCGTTAAACGCCAGAAACAGGTTACAAGCTAGAGTTAAATGCCCAAAACAGGTTGCAAACTGGTGTTTAACTCCAAGAGAAGTCTCTACAGGTGAAAGCTTCAATGCTCAGCCCAAGCACACACCAAGTGGGCTCGGAAGTGGATTTCTGCATCAATTACTTATTTTTGTAAACCTGGTAAATAGTTTAGTATAAATAGGACTTTTTACTATATTACTTGCATCTATCTATCTGGGGACATTTTTCCTTAGACTTGGAGGCTGGCCATTCGGCCATGCCTGGACCTTCATCACTTATGTATTTTCAACGATGGAGTTTCTACATACCATAGATTAAGGTGTGGAGCTCTATTGTTCCTCGAGTATTAATGCAAAGTACTATTGCTCTTCTATTCGATTCATGCTTATTCCTGTTCTAAGATATCCATTCACACACAAGAACATGATGAATATGATGATTATGTGACGCTCATCATCATTCTCAACCTATGAACGTGTGCCTGACAAATACTCCCATTCTACATGCAAACGAGCTTGAATGCGTATCTCTTAGCTTTCTGGTTCACGATCAGAGTCTTCGTGTATAAGCTAGAATCGATTGGCAGCATTCTTGAGATCCGAAAAGTCTAAACATTGTCTGTGGTATTTCGAGTAGGATCTGGGATGGGATGATTGTGACGAGCTTCAAACTCGCAAGTGTTGGGCGTAGTGACAGACGCAAAAGGATCAATGGATCCTATTCCAACATGAGTGAGAACCGACAGATGATTAGCCGTACGGTGACAGTGCATTTGGACCATTTTCACTGAGAGGACAGACGGTAGCCATTGACAACAGTGATCCCCTAACATACAGCTTCCCATAGAAAGGAGTATGAAGGATTGGATGAAGGCAGTAGGAAAGCAGAGATTCAGAAGGAATAATGCATGTCCATACACTTATCTGAAATTCCCACCAATGAATTACATAAGTATCTCTATCTTTATTTTATGTTTCATTATCTTTTAATTATTAAAACTCCATAACCATTTGAATCTGCCTTACTGAGATTTACAGGATGACCATAGCTTACTTCAAGCCGACAATCTCCGTGCGATTGACCCTTACTCACATAAGGTTTATTACTTGGACGACCCAGTGCACTTGCTGGTTAGTTGTGCGAAGTTGTGAAAAAGAGTTGAGATTACAATTGTGCGTACCAAGTTGTTGGCGCCATTGAGATCACAATTTTGTGCACCAAGTTTTTGGCACCGTTACCGGGGATTGTTCGAAAGATGAGCAAGCTTAGAGTGGATGTTCAAACCTTCAGGCAGAAAGAAGGTGAATTCCTCTATGAAGCTTGGGAAAGATACAAGTAACTGACCAAAAAGTGTCCTTCTGACATGCTTTCAGAATGGACCATCCTGGATATATTCTATGATGGTCAGTCTGAATTGTCTAAGATGTCATTGGACCATTTTGCAGGTGGATCTATTCACTTGAAGAAAACACCTGCAGAAGCTCAGGAAATCATTGAAATGGCAAATAACCAGTTCATGTACACCTCTTAAAGGAATCCTGTGAGTAATGGGATGCCTCAGAAGAAGGGAGTTCTTGAAATTGATGCTTTAAATGCCATATTGGCTTAGAACAAAATGTTGACTCAACAAGTCAATAGGATTTCTCAGAGTCTGAATAGATTGTAAAATGCATCCAACAATACTAAAGAAGCATCTTCTTCCTAAGAACCCTGCAATGGTATAGGTGAATTATATGGGTGAAGCCTATGGAAACACTTATAATCCCTCATGGAGAAATCATCCAAATTTCTCATGGAAGGATCAACAAAAGCCTCAACAAGGCTTTAATAATGGTGGAAGAAACAGGTTTAGCAGTAGCAAGCCTTTTCCATCATCTTCTCAGCAACAGACAGAGAATTTTGAGCAGAATCACTCTAGCTTAGCAAACATAGTCTCTGATCTATCTAAGGCCACTCTCAGTTTCATGAATGAGGCACTTCCTCTATCAGAAATCTAGAGGCACAGGTGGGCCAGCTGAGTAAAAGGATTACTGAAACTCTTCCTAGTACTCTCCCAAGCAATACAGAAGAGAATCCAAAAAGAGAGTGCAAGGCCATAACCTTACTTGGTGTGGCCGAACCTAGAGAGGAGGAGGAGGACGTGAATCCCAGTGAGGAAGACCTCATGGGATGTTCTCTGGACAAAAAGGAGTTCCAATCTGAGGAACCTAAGGAACCTGAGGCTCATCTAGAAACCATAGAGATTCCATTGAACCTACTGTTGCCATTCATGAGCTCTGATGAATATTCTTCCTCTGAAGAGGATGAAGATATTACTGAAGAGCAAGTTGCTAAGTACCTTGGAGCAATCATAAAGCTGAATGCCAAGTTATTTGGTAATGAGACTTGGGTGGATGAATCCCCCTTGCTCACCAATGAACTAAATGACTTGGTTAGACAGACATTACCTCAAAAGAAACAGGATCATGGTAAATTCTTAATTCCATGTACTATAGGCACCATGACCTTTGAGAAGACTCTGTGTGACCTGGGGTCAGGCATAAACTTAATGCCACTCTCTGTAATGGAGAAACTAAGAATCTTTGAGGTACAGGCTGCCAAATTCTCATTAGAGATGGCTGAAAAATCTATGAAAAAGGCTTATGGACAGGTAGAGGACGTGCTAGTAAAGGTCAAAGGCCTTTACATCCCTGCTGATTTCATAATCGTAGACACTGGGAAGGATGAGGATGAATCCATCATCCTTGGAAGACCCTTCCTAGCCACAGCAAAAGCTGTGATTGATGTGGACAGAGGAGAGTTGATCCTTCAATTGAATGAGGACTACCTTGTGTTTAAAACACAAGGATCTTCCTCTGTAACCATGGAAAGGATGCAAGAAAAACTTCTCTCAATGCAGAGTCAAACAAAGCTCCCACAGTCAAACTCTAAGTTTGGTGTTGGGAGGCCACAACCAAACTCTAAGTTTGGTGTTAAACCCTGGTGCGCGAAATTGTGATCACTACAACTTCACACAACTAACCAGCAAGTGCACTGGGTCGTCCAAGTAATACCTTACGTGAGTAAGGGTCGATCCCACGGAGATTGTTAGCATTGAAGCAAGCTATGGTCATCTTGTAAATCTTAGTCAGGCAAACTCAAATGTATATGATGATGAACGAAAATAACATAGAAGATAAGGATAGTGATACTTATGTATATCATTGGTGTAAGAGCTTCAGACAAGTGTATGAAGATGCCTTCCCTTCCGTCTCTCTGCTTTCCTACTGCCTTCATCCAATCCTTCTTACTCCTTTCCATGGCAAGCTCGTGTAGGGTTTCACTGTTGTCAGCAGCTACCTCCCATCCGCGCAGTGAAAGCTAATGCACGCACTCTGTCACAGTACTGCCAATCACCGGTTTGGTTCCCTCCCCTACCGGAATAGAATCACTCTTTTGCGTCTGTCACTAACACCCAGTAGGTTACAGGTTTGAAGCACGTCACAGTCATTCAGTCATTGAATCCTACTCAGAATACCACAGACAAGGTTAGACCTTCCGGATTCTCTTGAATGCCGCCATCAGTTCTTGCCTATACCACGAAGACTCTGATCTCACGGAATGGTTGGCTCGTTTGTCAGGCGAGCACTCGGTTGTCAGGCGATCAACCATGCATCGTGCAATCAGGAATCCAAGAGATATTCACTAAGCCTCAGATGCTGTAGAACAAGAATGGTTGTCAGTCCCTTGTTCATGGGTGAGGATGGTGATGGGCGTCAATCATCACCTTCATCATGTTGAAGAACAAGTGATATCTTGGTAAAAGAACAAGCGGAATTGAATGGAAGAACAATAGTAATTGCATTAATACTCGAGGTACAGCAGAGCTCCACACCTTAATCTATGGTGTGTAGAAACTCCACCGTTGAAAATACATAAGAACAAGGTCTAGGCATGGCGAATGGCCAGCCTCCCAAAGAGGGTTCAATCATAAAAACATGATCAAAAGGCTCTCTCTAATACAATAGTAAAAGGTCCTACTTATAGAAAACTAGTACATAGATGAGTAAATGACATAAAAATCCACTTCCGGGCCCACTTGGTGTGTGCTTGGGCTGAGCAATGAAGCAATTTCGTGTAGAGACTCTCCTTGGAGTTAAACGCCAGCTTTAGTGCCAGTTTGGGCGTTAACTCCCAATTAGGTGCCAGTTCCGGCGTTTAAACGCTGGAATTTCTTGAGTGACTTTGAACGCCGGTTTGGGCCATCAAATCTTGGGCAAAGTATGGACTATTATATATTGCTGGAAAGCCCAGAATGTCTACTTTCCAACGCCGTTGAGAGCGCGCCAATTGGGCTTCTGTAGCTCCAGAAAATCCACTTCGAGTGCAGGGAGGTCAGAATCCAACAGCATCTGCAGTCCTTTTGAGTCTCTGGATCAGATTTTTGCTCAGGTCCTCAATTTCAGCCAGAAAATACCTGAAATCACAGAAAAACACAAACTCATAGTAAAGTCCAGAAAAGTGAATTTTAACTAAAAACTAATAAAAATATAATAAAAACTAACTAGATCATACTAAAAATCTACTAAAAACAATGCCAAAAAGCATACAAATTATCCGCTCATCAAACCCCCACATTCAAACTCCAAGTTTGGTGTTGGGAGGTCCCAACAATGCCCTGAACATCTGTGAAGCTCCATGAGAGCTCATTGTTAAGCTATTGACATTAAAGAATAACGCATCTCCATACACTTATATGAAATTCCCACCAATGAATTACATAAGTATCTCTATCTTTATTTTATGTTTCATTATCTTTTAAATATCAAAACTCCATAACCATTTGAATCCGCCTGACTGAGATTTACAAGATGACCATAACTTACTTCAAGCCGACAATCTCCATGGGACCGACCCTTACACATGTAAGGTTTATTACTTGGACGACCCAGTGCACTTGCTGGTTAGTTATGCGAAGTTGTGAAAAAGAGTTGAGATTACAATTGTGCGTACCAAGTTATTGGCGCCATTGAGATCACAATTTCGTGCACCAAAGCACAAGCTTCATCACGCGAACCCCACGCGTCCGCGTCATTATTTAAATAGAGGCCATTCACGTCACCCACGCGCACGCGTCACCCTATATTTTGGCAATGTGCGTATGACTCAGAGACTTGTGTGTGCGCAATGCTGCTTTCGCGCCAATAGCACAAATCAGGTCACGCGTACGCGTCACCCACGCGTCCGCGTCACTTAACATTATCACAAACCACGCGACCGCATGCCCCACGCGTTCATGTCACATGCGACGCATAACTTATCCAGATCAGCGCCAGATATCTTATCTTTTCCTCCCCAGTCTTAATTTCTCTTATCCCTTCTTATTTCTTTCTTCTCCCTTCCTCCTTCTTTATTCTTTCTCACTTTTCACTCTCTCCTCCCTTATTTTTCACATCCATTATCAAGGTTCTTTGCTTTTCCATTATTCTTTTTCTCTTTATTTATGTTTTCTTCTTCCGTTTTTTCTTTCTTTTTTTTTATTATCTATGTTTTCTTTTTCTTTATTTTTCTTTTTATATTCTTTTGATTGGTGTTAGATATTTTTTGGGTGATTATTTTCTTATATATCTTGCTTGTGAGTGTATTAAGGAATAGCTTGACAATTAATATTACTTCTTAAAAAGGGTTGCTTGCATGTTCAATTTCATGCTTTCAATAACATATTTACCACACATGCTAAGTGTTTGTGAAAAAGCCCGTATGGCATTGTGCATTATTTTAAATTATTCTATTCTACCACTCTAATGCCTGTTTTTCACAAAACCTCTTTTATATTTTATTGATCAAATATAATTGTCAAATACAAGCAGATTGTTAGTTTGAAAGAGTTGATAATCTAACTTGGACATTAATGCTTGATCTGTGCTACTCATGCCTTTGCCAGCATGCCAATAAACATCTTGCATCTAATTGCCATCACATGTACTTGCTATGTTTCCATTGATGACCTGATCACATGTAGTCATGACCATGTGTTAACAACATCCTTCTTTACCGTGCATTGATTATCATGTATCCTACTCTCTTCCTTGCTCTAACCCTTGACGTTTTAAAGTACTTACCTTTTCCCTTTCAGGATGGCCACAAAGAAGGGTAAAGAGAAAGCTACTCCCAAACCACCAGCAAGGAAAGGATCAAAAAAGCACTAATGGCAGAGCCATCTTCAACAGCTGTAAAACCCTCAACAAAGCGAATCAAGAGAATCATCAAGGTCGATGAAAAAGAGAAATCCTTTCCAGCAAAGGACGCTGCGCGGTTCACTAACTACTACTGTGAGCAGATGTTCCCTATACTGGCTGGGCAAAACTATAACAATGAATACCTACTCATCCTCCCGAACAACATCGTTGAATTTGTTGAACCCCGCATTGAGCGAAGACAATGGGGATTCTTACGAAGACAGCCATGGCAGGTTAATCTATCATGGGTAGTTGAATTCTACTCCAATTTTCACATGCCAACACTGCAGTCTGTCTATATCCGTCAGAAGCAAGTCCCCATAATTGAAGAGGCCATTCAATAAGCTTTAAATCTTCCCCCTGTCCCTGAAGGATTGGACACATTTCAAGAAGCCTCTGTCCAATGCCAGACATACAAATTTGACTAGGACGCCGTTCTCCGAGTTATAGCACAACCTGGCAGTAGATGGATCTATGGATACCATCGATCCCGACCTAAAGGAATATTGGCTTCAACACTGACCTTGGAGGCTCAAGTATGGGCACAGATTATGTCCCACTACATCTTTCCAAGCACTCACGAGTCCTCCTTCACCGCAGACATGGCTGTTCTACTATGGTGTATCCTTACAGACTAGCACCTCAATTTACCAAGATACATACGGAATGCTATGGGACACGTACAAATTGCGGACAACTTACCTTTTTCCGCCTTGGTTTCAGATCTAGTCTCAGCAGCCGGAGTCTCCTACAGAGCTGGGGATACCAAGACCATACTTTCGCGGGATGATCAGTACGTCCCTAACGGGAAGTACATCAGACCTCCAGCAGCCACGACTAGCCGGCCTGCAAATCCGGCCAGAGATATTCCTTTTCCTTCCACATCACAAGCACCTCCAATAAACCAACTGCTCCATCAGATACTTGAGAGATTGGACCGGCTAGACCGGCAAGGAAAGTGAAGAGAGCACCGTAACAAGCACCGATTTACATACCTCAAGGAACTGCTTGTTGGAAACCACCCACCCAAGAAAGATCCGGACACTACTTCTTTTACCAGCACTGGGAGC